>NW_024412403.1:15950923-15969693 GCF_014898765.1 Herpailurus yagouaroundi | reverse complement strand
TCTCCCTCTCTCTATGACCCTCCCCCGTTCATGCTCTGTCTCTGTCTGTCTCAAAAATAAATGAACGTTAAAAAAAAATTTTTTTTTAATTGCTGAGAGTGCTATATAGGACTATTTATATTGTATATATTTAGCTAGTGGGCTAGATAGATAAGTTAGTTAGACAGGGTTATTATATACATTTGATTTGATAAGTCACTTAATGAATATTTTTCTCCTTAGAGAATAATAAACGCTTGGTCAGACTGAATCTACCTTCACAGTCACCATTAATATATTTAAATGGGTGACGCTTATAATCCTTCTTTTTAATGAATATTTCTACTATCCACCTGTTTTTATTTAAAAAATTTTTTTATTTAAAAAATTAAAAAAAATTTTAATGTTTATTTATTTTTTGAGAGACAGGGAGAGACAGAGTGTGAGTGGGGGAGGGGCAGAGAGAGAGAGAGGGAGTCACAGATTCCAAAGCAGGCCTCAGGCTCTGAGCTGTCAGCACAGATCCTGAGGCTGGGCTCGAACTCTCAAACCACGAGATCATGACCTGAGCCAAAGTCGGACGCTTAACCGGCTGAGCCACGCAGGCACCCCTAGCAACCTGTTTTTAAATGTTTATTTCATGTTTCAAAATTGCCAAACCTAGAACTGGCAAGAGAATATTCTTAAGCAATTAGAACTTCTAAGACAATATTTTTCAGCCATCTTGTTATTTTTAAAGAATGATAATCAGAGGAGAGAGTGAAATCATCTACACATGAACATAGAAACTTGAAATGCACATAGGTCAAGATTAAATAACCCATGAAGCTGATAGCATGAACCTTTAGATTCTTTGAATACCCTTCCAATTCTAACAGTCTGTGTTTTAAATAACTGGGAATATATGATTTCTCAGGGTTACCAACAAAAGTTCCCTGAAAGAAAAATGTCTTCTACTCAAAAGAGTTTTAAGTTATACTGTTAAAATCATATCTATTTCATTCTGCTCCCTGAAACCTTGAAAATGTTCCTTCCTATCCAGTCCTTGTGTGTGGGTGGCTTTTAAGAGTGCAGATAATGTGATAATGATGGTGAGGTGATGTGAGTCATACAAGCCAGAAAACAGAGTGGGTCCCTGAAGATTTTGTCTTTTAAAAACTTTTTAGTGGCTGCTTTTGCACTAAGGAGTTTAGGATGACAATTCTGAGCAGAAGGACTGAGCCAGTGTGAATAGAGGAGGAACCAAGTTTTTCAACAGCCAATGAGGGAGAAATTGCATTTGCAACTGGCTGATCTCAACCTATTTTGTCTGTCACTGAACATGTCTGGGCAGTAGCTGTTCTCTCAGATCTGAGCCTTGGAAAGGGAAAGATAAAGAGATAGTAGGATGAGGTAAAGTTATGTGTGAGACAGACTGCCCCCTCCACCCCCCTGCTTCTTAATTGCCTGCTCACTTCTCAAAAATGAAGTAAATACTGAACATGCTGACTTTCCCCATCATTCCTGTAAATAAGGATATGACTCACAAATCCTGCAATCTCCAGAATGCCATAGATTCTATGGTGATTTGATTTAAAAATAGCTGGGAAAAAGCAAGAAATCATGCGTAAGTTGGGATGGTTTTTCTTTTCTTTCTCTTTCCTTTCCTTTTCTTTCTTTCTTTCTTTCTTTCTTTCTTTCTTTCTTTCTTCCTTCTCTTTCTTTCCTCCTTTCTCTTTCTTTCTTTCTTTCTTTCTTTCTTCCTTCTTTGTTTCTTTCTATTTTTTAAACTTAATTTAAAATGTTTATTTATTTTGAGAGAAAGAGAGAGTGTGTGAGGGGCAGAGAGAAAGAATCCCAAGCAAGCTCCGCACTGTCCGTGCAGAGCCTGATGGAGGGCTTGATCCCATGAAACGTGAGACCATGACATGAGCCGAAAGCAACAGCCAGACGCTTAACTGACTGAACCACCCAGGCGCCCCTGTTTTTGTTTTTCATTTAACTTGTTGTTGTGTCAAGCCCTATTCTGTCACAATATATATTCTGAGAATATCTGGTTTCCCGACCAAATTTTAGGGATTTCTGCCTTCTGGGAACTAGCATAGTGAACACAGGGGTCAGATCTCAGATCCCAGGTGAGAAGACTCAAGACTCGGGAGTCACTGTGCTCTACGTGCAAATCTCCATCTGGTTGTACTTTCTTCTTTTCACAGAGACAGATGAATGTTGATGGCATTTGAATACACTGACCCCCACCCCCAAACTGTTACAAACCCATTGCAATATTATAAATACAGATATGCAGGGTGCTAATTATAATAATAGTGGTTCAAGTAGCAGTAACTATAAAAGCCTACTGAGTGGCATTCACTGACCTTTAGCTGGCTGACCCAGAGATGGGAAGCAAGGAATCTCTTTATTATTGGTGCTAAAACCCCCAAAGCAAGACTTTCTGCAAACCTAGTTTGAGTTTGAGAGTGAAGATTAAGGTGCAGGTGAGGAGTTTGTATATCCCCCAAATCTCAGTCCTCCTCTCTGTAATCAATGTCCTCATAGGGAACAAGAGTGCATTCAAAAGGGGCCAATGGAAGGAGACCTAATGAAGGGATTATTTACCAAGTTGGGGACAGAGTTAAGGGAAGCTGGGAGGATTGGTGAAGCTGTTGGGACTGGCAGCCTCAGGGAAGTCTCTCCTACGCCTTGGAAGATGAAGGAGAGAAGAAGCAGTACTAGGACCTGGCAGGGACTGTTCTGGAGAGGAGGCTCCGCCCCATCGCATTCCCAAGAATTTGTGCTTTGGTGAGGAGGTGAGGCCACAGCTTACCCAGGGCTTAGCTGGGAGTAGCGTAGAGGATAGATACGTCGGTCTTTCCCTCCTCCTGTCCTTCTCTCTTCTGCTGGTGGCTTCCACTGGGAAAACCCAATCACAAGTCAGAGGGCAAGGGAACTTTGTTGCTGTGGTCCCTCTAGCCAGGCTCCTGGGGCACATACCGGGGTGGAAAAGTGGGGAGAGTGGTGCATCTACAGAGGTGCATGGAGAGTCTTTTTTTTTTTTTTTTTTTTTGCTTTTTATATTTTTGAGAGAGAGAGACAGAGTGCGAACAGGGGAGGAACAGAGAGAGAGGGAGACACAGAATCCGAAGCAGGTTCCAGGCTCTAAGCTCTCAGCACAGAGCCTGATGCGGGGCTCGAACTCATGAACCGTGAGATCATGACCTGAGCTGAAGTCAGACACTCCACCAACTGAGCCACCCAGGCGTCCCTGAGAGTCTTTTGCACAGATGACCAACAAGGTAAAAAGGTAGAAATACCTCAGTAGCTAATTAAAAACAAACAAACAAAACCCCAAGATGGCCAGGATGGCCAAGTTTGTGATTTTAACCCTGTGTCCTTCCTAGTTTGTCCATTAAATGTCTGGAAATATGAGCCAGGAGGACCATCAGCCCCTCCCTTCCTGAGGATGGGTCAGGGGCAGGGTTGTCAGACAAAATATGAGATGTGTATATATATATACATATATATATATATGGCATAAGTATGTCCCAATCATTGTGTAAAAAAAAAAAAGCTATTTATCTGAAGTTTAATTTTAACTGGGAACTCTGTATTTTAAAATTTTGTTTATCTTTTTAAAGCTTATTTATTTATTTTGATGGTGGGGAGGGGCACAGAGAGAGGGAGAGAGAATCTCAAGGAGGCTCCACACTGTCAGTGCAGAGCCCCACGTGGGGACTGAACTCACAAACCATGAGATCAGGACCTGAGCCAAGATCAAGTGTTGGTCGCTGAACCCACTGAGCCACCCAGATGCCTCTGTATTTTGTTTTAAATGGTTTATTTAGTTTTGAGAGGTGGGGGAGAGGAGCAGAGAGAGAGACAGAAAATCTAAAGCAGGCTGAGCGCTGTCGGCACAGAGCACGACACAGGGTTCGATCCCCTGAACCGGGGGAATCATGACCTGAGCTGAAATCTAGAGTAAGAGGCTCAACTGACTGAACCCCCCAGGTGCGCTGGGAGCTCTGTATTTTTATTGGCTGAGTCTGGCAATCCTAATTTGGGAGGATGGTGGAGAGAAAGCTGGGCGTGCAGACCCTGCCCCCTCCCAACCTCATCCTTAACTGCTGTTTGTTTAGAAGAAAGTGCTCTGGAAGTTGAATGTGGTATGGGATTTCTGAAACCATGCTTTTACAACATCAGTGTTTGAAATGTTAAGTATGTAATAAAAAAAAAGAAGAAGAAAACACTGTTTCATGATCAAATAAATTAGAGTAACACCGGGCTAAAAAAAGTTAAAGAGCTCTCAGCTTTAGGATTTCTCCTGGCCTTTATGTATTTATTTATTTAAAGATTTTATTTTTAGGGGCACCTGGGTGGCTCAGTTGGTTAAACATCTGACTTTGGCTCAGGTCATGATCTCACAGTTTTTGAGTTCCAGCCCTGCGTTGGACCCTGTGCTGACAGCTCGGAGCCTGGAGTCTGCTTCGGATTCTGTGTCTCCCTCGCTCTCTGCCTCTCCTCTGCTCACACTCTGTCTCTCTCTGGCTTTCAAAAATAAATAAAGGTTTTTAAAAAATTTAAGATTTTATTTTTAAGTAATCTCTACATCCAACGTGGGGCTTGAACCCACAACCTCAAGATCAAAAGCTGCACACTTCACTAAACTAAGCCAGCCAGGCGCCCCTCCCCTGGCCTTTAATGCTAACATGCATTTGACACCAATAATAGCGTTTTCTTGTTTAATTGAAAACCCAAGACAACGAACAAATGACAAGCCCAAGGTCCTTCTGTTCTACAGTGACCAGAGGTTTCCATTGAAAGGCAATTAAATTTAGCAGTCATTTTGATGTCCATCATGTTAAAACAGAATTTTACTATTATCTCAGCATATTTGCTTTAAGGCTTAATTTGCATTTATAAAGGCCGTTTTAAAGCTCCCCATAAACGTTTGCAAAGTGATAGTGTTCTAGTTAATAAGATATTAGATTGCCCACTTGATTCTGCATGGTTTTGCTTAGCTTCATATGAGGAATCAATTAAAACCAAATTATCATCCAAGCAGGGCAATCCTAGATTTTTCAGAGAGAAACATGAGGGTGAAAATATCAGCTTTCTCTGCCTCACAAGGTTATTTTTGGAAAGAAATGAATTGTTGTGAAAGGTGCACGAAAGATCACTGTGCTGTAGAAGTCTTATTATCACCCTCACTGTAGAGTTGCTGAGCTACACAGGTCTTACAGTTTTCTTTCTTTCTAGTCGTAAGTATTTTAGCTAATTTGTTGTCCAATGTGTGATCCTGTTCTGTAATGTGCAATGGGAGAATAAGGGAGGTGTATTGGGATCAGAATCAGTGGCAAAGGGGCAGATTCCATGCTTGTGCCCCAGCCCCAATCACCACCCCCTAGTAACAGTGGGAAGATTCTTCTATAATGTGAAAAAGCATTTTTTTTTCACATCATAGAGTAGGTGTGAACATAGAGTCCTGGGTTGAGGTTCTGCTCCATAAAATCTTCAGAGCCTCAAATTTATCTGCTTTTATTAAGGGATGTCCCTCATTATTATATTAAATTTTTTTTTAACGTTTATTTATTTTTGAGACAATGCGGGAGACAGAGTGCAAGCAGTGGAGGGGCAGACCAGAGCCTGATGCGGGGCTCGAACTCACAAACCATGAGATCATGACCTGAGCCGAAGTCGGATGCTTAACCTATAGAGCCACTCAGGTGCCCCTAGGGATGTCCCTCGTTATTATAATCTGAGATGCCAGCTGCTCATTGTTAGGGTTCAAGATGGCTACAGGGAGTAGGGACACAGAAGAAGAGAGGCCAACTTGGTGGGCTGGCTATCCTGGAAGCTGCCATGAGATGCTTCTGGGCCATGGGGTCCCCAGATGTTTGGTCAAACATTATTCTGGGTGTCTCTGTGAGGGTGTTTTTGCATGAGATTTACTTTTTTGTTTGTTTGTTTTTATTTTGAAAGAAAGAAGGAGAGAGAGAGAGAATGAGCAAGGGAGGGGCAGAGAGAGGGAGTGAGACAGAATCCCAGGTAGGCTCTGTACTGTCAGCAAAGAAGCTCAAACTCATGAATCATGAGATCATGACCTGAGTCAAAATCAAGAGTCTGAGGCTTAACCGACTGAGCCACCCAGGCTTCCTGGGATTTACTTTTTAATTAGTAAAATGAGTAAAGCAGATAGGCCTCCCTAATGTGGGTGGAGCTTGTCTGATCAGTTGAAGTACTGAATAGAACAAAAAGGTTATGAGTAAGAGAGATCTCCTCCTGCCTGCCTCCCTTGAGTTGGGATGTTGGCGCTTTCCTGCCTTTAGACCAGATAAGAGACATTGGCTCTTTCTGGGTCTCAAGCCTGTCCACCTTCACATGAGAACTGCACCATTGGCTTCCTAGGTCTCTAGCTAACAGACGACAAATCTTGGGACGTGTCAGCCTCCATAATCACAGGCGCTAATTCCCTTTAATAAATCCCCCCCGTCTCTCTCTCCTGTTGGTTCTGTTTCTCTGGGGAACTCTGGCCAATACAATCCCATTGCTTGAAACTTCGTATGGAAGAAAAAGAACCAGTATACGGGGTGAAGTGTGTGGGGGCGGATGCAGAAGATTCTGCCACAAGAAGGAAGCTCAAACCCTTGAGGGTAGTGGTGAATCAGCAGTGACGGGGCTACGTTCTTTTATTTTGGGAGCTGATGAGGAGCATTGCCATACCAGCAGGTCAGGCTCTCCATTTATCAATTTGGGCAGCAGTGTCTTCTGTCTTACCAGATGAAAGTTCTTGGAAGATATTGATCATATCCAAATTCCTTCATTTTAAATATCTTTTCAGAGTATGTTAAAGAAATTTGTTACATCCTATTTTTTTTTTTTTTTTTTTTGAGAGAGAGAGGCAGAAAGAAATCCCAAGCAGGCTCCACGCTGTCAGTGCAGAGCCGTAGGCGGGGCTCTCGTGCATGAATCCTGAGATCATGACCTGAGCTGAAATCAAGAGTTGGGCGCTTAACTGGCTGAGCCCACCACCCACCCCCCACCCCCGCCATGTGCCCCTCTATCCAGAGTATGTTAAATACAAATATGTCTACAAATAGAAAGCCCCGTCACTTCGTGCAGAGATGCACGTCTGTATTTATATGAATATGTGTGTATAGAACGTGGAAATAGGACATTTGGTCTGTTTCAGTGCCTGGAATGGAAGTAAGGGTAATTACTTTTCTATAGTGAGTAATACACTCTCAGCTTGTCGGCATTTTCTTTTTCTTACACCGGGTAACGTCTGTTAAGGGTGAAGGATGACAAAGGATGGTTTTGACAATGGTGACGAATTACTCAGTTCCTAGATGGGGATTTTGAAGCCACTTCACTAGCTAGGGGCAGATGTCACCCATTACTAGAGGTCTAGCATTCGATTTTAGGAGCAGTTATCTAAGCTCGTGTAAGAACTGCTAATAGGAACACGCGTCTCTTCCTACGCTCTGTGCAAAGATCAATTGTACATGACTCCTGGTGGTTGTTGCTCAGAGTCGTTTCTTGACTCCTATTCTTTCCATCTGTGGGAAGAGCATGGGACTGTGAGATCTCAGTTTGGTTTGCTATTATTCTTGGATCCTAGTATAAGGCCATCAAAGTAATAAATAGGTGGAAATTTGAATAAATGCTTACTTTTAATTTGTAATTGGTTCAAACTTAAAAAAAGCTTGATGTAGCATCAGGGTTTATTGTATAATTTGTGGACCAAGCGTGACATGAAAATTTGGACCCCTTGGTTCAAAAACTAAGAATCTCTGACACTGACAGTAAAGCATTTAAAGCCAGGGCAGGGCCCTTCTGAGTGCAGGTCCTGTGCAACTGCACATGTGGCACATCTATGAAGCCAGCTGTGCTTAGCTCTGTATGATCATCACTTTGATGCCCTTGAAGTCCCCACAAAACTCCCACTTTATCCTCTCCCTCCATGTCCTCGAATCTTCTCTTCCTTCTGAAATCTTTACTTTGTATAACATTATAGGAAATGAGAGAATCTAAAGAGAAAACATTAATTGATTTTAGATTTTCCCCCCCTTTCCTTCCTGACTATCAGGGCTCACAGACATTTCCCTGTTTTCTGACTTCCTCTAAATCGATGCAGTACCCTAGGTTGCTTCCTTGTCATGTATACACACGTGGAGAACATTCGTGGGGCTGTATGTAGGGAATTGATTCCTATCAAATAAACTAGGAATAGTCTTCAAAGGCCCTTGACATTTAATATGGAAAAGTGACCTATAAGAATCACGTCATCCACATGTAGTGAAAAGTGAACTAATTACCCAGGGAGATGGGATATACCTGGATCCTGAAAAGATTTATAAGGCAAATTAAAGGCACAACTTTTTTTCTTTTTTTTTAAATATGAAATTTATTGTCAAATTAGTTTCCATACAACACCCAGTGCTCATCCCAACAGGTGCCCTCCTCAATGCCCATCACTCACCCTCCCCTCCCTCCCACCCCCTATCAACCCTCAGTTTTTCTCAGTTTTTAAGAGTCTCTTGTGGTTTGGCTCCCTCCCTCTCTAAATTTTTTTCCTTCCCCTCCCCCATGGTCTTCTGTTAAGTTTCTCAGGATCCACATAAGAATGAAAACATATGGTATCTGTCTTTCTCTGTATGACTTATTTCACTTAGCATTAACACTCTCCAGTTCCATCCACGTTGCTACAAGAGGCCACATCTCATTCGTTCTCATTGCCAAGTAGTATTCCATTGTGTATGTAAACCACAATTTCTTTTTAAAAAAAATTTTTTTTTCAACATTTATTTATTTTTGGGACAGAGAGAGACAGAGCATGAACGGGCGAGGGGCAGAGAGAGAGGGAGACACAGAATCGGAAACAGGCTCCAGGCTCTGAGCCATCAGCCCAGAGCCCGACGCGGGGCTCGAACTCACAGACCGCGAGATCGTGACCTGGCTGAAGTCGGACGCTTAACCGACTGCGCCACCCAGGCGCCCCCACAATTTCTTTATCCATTCATCAGTTGATGGACATTTAGGGTCTTTCCATAATTTGGCTATTGTTGAAAGTGCTGCTATAAACATTGGGGTACAAGTGCCCCTATGCATCAGCACTCCTGTATCCCTTGGGTAAGTTCCTAGCAGTGCTATTGCTGGGTCATAGGGTAGTTCTATTTTTAATTTTTTGAGGAAACTCCACACTGTTTTCCAGAGTGGGTGCACCAGTTTGCATTCCCACCAACAGTGCAAAAGGATTCCCATTTCTCCACATCCTCACCAACATCCACAGTCTCCTGATTTGTTCATTTTAGCCACTCTGACAGGCATGAGGTGGTATCTCAGTGTGGTTTTGATTTGTATTTCCCTGATGAGGAGTGACGTTGAGCATCTTTTCATGTGTCTATTGGCCATCTGGATGTCTTCTTTGAAAAAGTGTCTGTTCCTGTCTTCTGCCCATTTCTTCACTGGATTTTTTTTTGGGGGGGGGTGGAGTTTGGTGAGTTCTTTATAGATTTTAGATACTAGCCCTTTATCTGATATGTCATTTGCAAATATCTTTTTCCATTCCATCAGTTGCCTTTTAGTTTTGTCAATTGTTTCCTTTGCAGTGCAGAAGCTTTTTATCTTGATGAGGTCCCAATAGTTCACTCTCACCATTGTTATTTAACATAGTGTTGTAAGTCCTAGTATACAGCTTTCTCAATTGTCTGTGTATGCGTATGTGTGTGTGTGTGTGTGTTCTTTCAATACTTTCTTGAATATATAACATCTTACTGTGTCCCACATTAAGTAATGAATTAAATAAAACCTTTGCCATGTGTTTAATATTTGTATTGATTTATGTATCATGTTTTTACCTTTAAAAAATTATCTTTTAACTTAATAAAAAAAAAGTGCTTCCTGAATGGCAGATAAGGATCTCCAAAAATCTGCTTCTCCATAAAGGCAATAAAAGCTGTGGCAAAAGTCGAAATCAAATTTTTCTGTATTCTGAAAATTAACTAAAGAATTACACAATTCCAAGTCGTGTTTATCAAGAAAAATGGCTGACTCTTGGTAAGAACCATCCTCCTCTCCCCTTGAGGACCAAAAGTTGCACAACATGATAGCTGTGTGAACCAGCAGTCTAACTGGAGAGGGTAGAATGGGTTTCGAACTTCCCCAAAGCCTGTCAACATTTGACCAATTGTCAACATTTGACCAGTAAAGCCTCTTATTGAAAATCCCCCTTCCCATGACCTGACTTTATTTGACCTGACTCAGAGCATGCTCTGTACCAACATCCCTGATTCTAGGGATTTTGGGGAAAAAAAAATCAATGGCAATTGTTTAATATTGCAGCTATCTGAGATGAGGTTACTGAGTGGGCCTAATCAAAACACTTAAAAAAGAACAACAGGGAAATGAGAGGTCCATAAGAGATTTTGAAAAGCTCACACACATTCTTGGAAATCTAGAAGACCATGTGCATACACAGAAAAGGCCCCAGAAGGTCCTAATCTTTCCTCTCTAGCTTGCCTTGACGCTCTGCGCAAGCTAAGACAGAGCTGTAAGATCCCAACACACAAAGGCTGGGAGAGTTATTAGTTCAAAGCATTTATGGAAATCTCTAGGTAATCATTAGCTGACCACTAAGCTAACCAGGCAGAGACTTCAACAGCCACATATGACAAAGAACACAGACTTTACACAAAGACTGCAGAAAAGTCACTAAACCGATAAATAAATAAACAGCAACAATAATAACAAAACAAAAAAACAACAACAAAAAAGCCTGGAGAGAGCATCTGATTTCCAGAGTTGCCACAATATATTGTTTAAAACAGAAAAATATTTTTTCAACAGAAAAATATGAGACACACAAAGAAACAAGAATGTGTAGCCCATGCAAAAGAAAACAACCAGACAATTCTAACAATGTCCAGACGTTGGACTTTTTAAACGAAGACTTTAAATCACCTAATGAACTAAAGGAAACCATGTTTAAAGAATTAAAGGAAAGTGTGAGAATAATCCAAAACTATAATCAACTATAATCACCTATAATCAATCTTGTAAATTCCATTTACAAGAGCAAAAAAAAATTTAGAATTGAATTTGTTTAAAAAATTTTTTTAACGTTTATTTATTTTTGAGACAGAGAGAGACAGAGCATGAACGCGGGAGGGTCAGAGAGAGAGGGAGACACAGAATCCGAAACAGGTCTCAGGCTCTGAGCTGTCAGCACAGAGCCCAACGCGGGGCTCGAACTCACGGACGGTGAGATCATGACCTGAGCCGAAGTCGGACGCTTAACCGACCGAGCCACCCAGGCGCCCCAGAAATGAATTTATTTAAAGCACAAGATTTATATACAGAAAATACACAAAGGATCAGAAGGCACTATTGTTAAGATGGCAATATTCCACAAATTGATCTATGCGTTCAACTCAATCCCTCTCAAAGTCCCAGCTGCTATTTTTTTTTTTTTTTTTTTTTTTTTTTGCAGAAACTGACAGGTTAATATTTATACGGAAACTCATGGAAACAGAATATTCAAAGCAATCTTTTAAAAGATTAAGAAACTTGTAGGATGTAGACTTCCCAGTTTCAAAACTTATTACAAAGCTACAGTAATAAAGTGGTAAAGACAATGTGGTACTGGCATAATTCAATGGATAAACCATAATCTTTTCACTCTCTCGAGTCCTTGCTTCGAAGATGACCAGGAAAAGAAGGAATAATGGTCATGCCAGAAAGGGCCATGGCCAATTGCAGCCTGTTTCCTCCACCAACTTCTCCCACTGCGTGCCCAAGGAAAAGGCCATTAGGAAGTTCATTATTCTGAACATAGTGGAGGCTGCCACCATCAAGGACATTTCTGAAGCAAGTGTCTTGAACGCCTAGATGCTTCTCAAGCTGTATACAAAACTACATTGTGAGTTGTGCCATTCACAGCAAAGTAGTTAGGAATCACCCTCGTGAAGCACAGAAGGACCCCACTCTGATTTAGACCCACAGGTGCTGCGTCATGACCTCCATCAAAGCCCATGTAAGGAGATAAGTCTTTAAGGACTGAAGAAAAACTGCTTTGTGCAAAAAATAAAATAAAATAGAGATTATACTTTAAACACACACACACACACACACACACACACACACAACAAATCTTTTATCTTTTCAACAAATAGTGTTGGAACAACTGGATGCAAAAGAATAAAGTTGAACCCCTTACCTCACACCATGTATAAAATTAACTATATGGTCTGCAAATATTTTCTCCCATTCTGTAGGTTGTCTTTTCATTTTGTTGAACATGTCCTTGGTAATCAAACTGGAAAGCTGAATGTGTCTTCCCCACAGAAACAATCTGTGTATATGTCAGTCACTTAGGGGTGGGATATGCTTGGGTGACCTGATCTAGGAGTGGTTCTAGTTATTTTAGAGGATGTGTAAGAAATGGACACAGCATTCCCACTTCCAAACAACTAGCCTCTCAACAAATTTAGATCAGACTCATTCTTCTCTTCTTCAAAGATTTTTTATGTCTGTCCTTCTTTTTATTGTTTTTAATCAAATTGATGCTGCATTCTTACAGAAAACTCCTGAATATATGTTCTGAAAATTTACCTCCTGTCATACACAGGGTAGAGAGGAAGACCGAGCAGGGGTTTTCCTGAATGTGTGGCAATAGTAATGACTCATGCTACTTCCTTTTTCTAACACTTTCTATCGGTGGGGAGGAGAAAGCTCACAGTCAGGCCTGGGATAAACCATCTTTATTTAGAGGGTGTCCTTGGCATAGTGATTGCTTTTTTTCTCCTTTTGCCACAATGCAAAGTGAGGAATTAAAAACGCAGAGCAAGTTGGAGAGAGTTTAGAACTGTAACTCTAGGAAAACAAGAAAAAGTCATCTGTAAAATAAATGCAACATATATTAAAATGAATTCCTTTGCATATGCCATAGAGAAAGTCAAACTTCGCCTATTTCTTTATTCTTTTGTGTGGTCAGAGGTACTAAATGACTCTTTAATCATACAAAGCCAATAAAGAGAACAGAGATGGAGAAAAAAAGGAGGAAGGAGTGCAAAGAAGATGGTAAGTGTGAACACAGTTTTCCAATGTGGGCAGTCCAGAGAGTATCTCAGTTCCCCAAAAGATGTTTGTTTTGTAATTTTATTGCATTATTCTTTTAGAAGTTTTCTCTCTGAATGGCTAGAAGTCAACAATTCCAGACTCTAAATCTGTCTGCTGAAAGCAAGGCACTCAAGTCCTTTCCAATTCTCTCCACTCATAAAAAGAGGAATAATTGAGGGTTTTAGACCTTAAGAGATGTTTCGAAGCATTGCCCAGAGATTAAACATCAGCAATTATATAACGCTATTCATAACTTAAAACTGAGGGGAAAGAAGCCAAGTCATTGAGGAAACCAGAGCCAAAAAAGGATTGCTATTTAGTTCACCCAACCGTGCTGCTTTTGAAATACTATAATTCAGATCATTCAATGAAACTTGTTTGCTTAAAATTTCCTGTTCTTTATTTAAAAAGAAAGGCTTAGAGTAAGGAAGGCATGAACTGCTATTCCATAAATAGGTATAATTATACCCCACTGTGTGTGGTATTATGAAAATTAAACATTTATCGGTGAAAGACCTAACATGGGCTGGCACATGTTAAGGGATTGGTAAGACTTGGCTGCCATAGTTTTTATTATTACTGCTGGTATTATTGTTATTATGATAGAGGTAGATCTGTGAGTGGCATGGAAATTGCTCGTAGTTAGATAACTGATCCAAATCATTCAGAATGTTTATATTGTATTTCATGGACATGGACAGAAAATAGAATAACATTTCAGCTTTGGTGTCAACGTAGAATTAGTCAGTGCCAGATTCTCAAAAGAATGCTTACGTTTTATGTTATTGTCCAAAATGAATTTCAGTACCAGACTCCTGCATGTGAGACTTTGACTACAACAACCGGTAATTTATTTACCGGTTAATTTCTAAATCTTGAGCTATTTATCATTAATACGATGTCATATGCATTAAAAGCACCCTTTATTTATTTAAAATTTTTTTTTCTATTTGTTTTTGAAAGAAAGAGAGTGAGAGAGAGGGAGGGACAAAGAGAGAGGGGGACAGAAGATCTGAAGCGGGCTCTGCGTTGACAACAGTGAGCCCACCCCATGCAGGACTGGAACTCACAAACCATGAGATCATGACCCGAGTTGAAGTCAGACACTCAACCGACTGAGCCACCCAGACACCCCCAAAAGCACCGTTTAAATAAAGAATACATGAGAAAAAATGGGACAGACTTTGAAATTTACTAATTGCCTTCTACCTCATCCATCTGGGTTATCTATATCTTTATCTACCTTCAACGAGGCTATTTCATAACCTGTTATTTATTTTTTAATATTTTAAAAAATGTTTTTGTTTATTTTTGAGAGAGAGAGAGAGAAGGGGACAGAGGATCCAAAGCCAGTTCTATGCTGACAGCAAAGAGCCCGATGCAGGGTTTGAACTCAAGAACTGCAAGATCATGACCTGAACCAAAGTCAGCTGCTTCACAGACTGAGCCACCCAGGCATCCCTCCCTTCACAACCTTTTAGATACAGAAGTTAACTTGTGGAAAATTTATTGTAATGCAAACACTTCCTGTCCGCAAAAATGCAAATTGTATTCCAGTGGATATTGACCAGTTTTGCCAGTTTTGCATCTGTTTGCAAATTCATTTCACATTCTTTATCTGACTACAAACTTGTGGTTCTCTTTTAAACTGGCTACAACATCTGTTGGCCCCTCATTAATTCCTGAGGTAAATAAAATCTTCTATACATGGTTATTTTATATTGTGTGAAAGTCGTAATTTTCTCTTCATTTAAATTTATCCTTTAATAAAAAAAGATTTCTTCTTTAATGAGTATAAGCATCAAATTTATATGACTCCCTGAGGAACACATCTGAAATTCAAGCACATAACCTTCCTCACCAGTGTTCTTGTCAAGGTCAGAATTACACACTTCTTCCTGCAGCTTCTGGACGGTCATTGTCAGAAAGTCAGTCAAAGACGGCTAAGCTTACTAAGCGAAGAATAGAGTCCTGGGAATTTTTTAATAGCTTTTTCTATGGGAGAAAAATCTGCAAAAGTTTCTAAGGCAATGGACAATGAGTTGCCAGGAAAAATAGGTATTAACCAGAGTAAGTGAAATCCCTCTAGAGGGCTTCCTTGAAAGAGAATTTGGAAGCCAGGTTTGGGTTCAGAGAGGATTCAACCCACAAGAATATACTCATAACTAACACTCTTTGAGGTTTTAAACTAAAATTTGGTTAATGTCTTTTAAGAAAGCAAAACATTGAAAAATATTTTGCTTTCATATTTTATCACTATAGGTGCATTGTTTAAAGTATAGAAATAGAGGGGCACCTAGCTGGCTCAGTCGGAGGGGCATGTGACTCTTGATCTCAGGGTCATGGGTTCAAGTCCCATGTTGGGTATAGAGATTACTTAAATAAATAAACCTTAGGGGCGCCTGGGTGGCTCAGTCGGTTAAGCGTTGACTTCAGCTCAGGTCATGATCTCGCGGTCCGTGAGTTTGAGCCCTGCCTGGGCTCTGGGCTGATGGCCCAGAGCCTGGAGCTTGCTTCCTTCCGGTTCTGTGTCTCCCTCTCTCTCCGACCCTCCCCCGTTCATGCTCTGTCTCTCTCTGTCTCAAAAATAAATAAACGTTAAAAAAATAAATAAATAAACTTTAGAGGCAACTAGGTGTCTCAGTCCATTAAGCCTCTGAATCTTGATTTTGGCTCAGGTCATGATCTCGCAGTTCATGAGTTCTAGACTCGGACTTAGTCCTGGCAGTGCTGAGCCTGCTTGGGATTCTTTCTCTCTCTCCTGTTCTCTCTGCCCCTCCCCTACTCCCATTCACTCTCTGCCTCTCTCAAAATAAATAAATGAACTTAAAAAAAGTAATGAGTGTAACCTTTAAAATAAATAAATAAATAGACTTTAAAAAAACAAATAAATAAAATAAAATATAGGAATAGAACCATTCAGATGTTCTCTAAGTAGTATGCTGCTAAAATTTCAGTCCTTCTTACTTAATTTAATCTTACATAATTGCAGAATTGAATATTTTACAACTATAATACCATTCTACTTATGTAAGTAATATTTTATATAATTGAAATAATTATGTGGGAGGAATTTAGTCAACCCAACTATGTAACCATTCATGTAGGTCATAGAATTATAAAGATATTTAAAATATATTTTTATGTGAATGCGTAGTGCTTCTAACAAAAGAGGTATCAAACTATAATCATATAAGTACTGAAGATTATAAATAATGACCATTTAATGAATATGACTAATTACATTAGTGGGTGTTTAATAAAAAAGGAAGCAAGTATGACAATGTAAGTGTGTGTCACCATGTGGAACATTTAATAAAAGATTACAAAGACCTAATGAGAACTTTTTTGAATTAATACAATATCTGTTTTTAAAACTAGTAATAATTAAAAAAAACTAGTAATAATCTTTTATTGTGAGTATGCTTCATATATTGCCTATTATTAATCTGATCAGAAGATGAGATAACTTTGTCAATCACTATTCAAGCATCACTTCCCTTGTGAAGCCATTCCTGATGCCCATAAAGCAGAATTAGATGCTCTTTCCTTTCTGTTCCCACAATGTGTATGCCATAAGGCTCAACAATTGTTATTTATCCATGGATCTATATCTATAGGTGTGATATAATAGAAACAATATAGATGTTGGAGTCAAATCAGATTTGAATCCTAAAATCACCAAATTGCTCGTTGAGTGATCATAGATGAGCAAATTAACATGAACCTCACTCAGTAAGAGGCACATAACAATCATTATAGCATTATTGTATATGCTTATATACACAATAGTGTTATATTATTATTGCATATGTTTATATGTACAATAACATTTAGTAATGTTGTGATTAAGACTAAGGGAAATTATTGGGGTGCCTGGCTGGCTTGGTCAGTGGAGCGATGACTCTTGATCTCGAGGTTCTGATTTCAAGCCCCGTGTTGGGTGTAGAGATTGCTTAAAAAGAGTAAAATATTAAAAAAAAAAGGTAAAAAATTGTATATGTTGCCACCTGGAGCATAGCAGGTGCTCAAAAAAGTTTACATAAACATTTCCACCTCTTACCTAGATGGTAAGTAAACTATTTTATCAATTTCATTTACCATATAATGCTAAATAAATGTTGTAAGAGAGAAGTGTAAAAGACTAAATTATAAATGCCTTAGAAGTTGTTAGTACTTCAGCAGAGAGGGAAGATGGCGGCGTAGGAGGACGCTGGGCTCACCGCGCTTCCTGCTGATCACTTAGATTCCACCTACACCTGCCTAAATAACCCAGAAAACCGCCAGAGGATTAGCAGAACGGAGTCGCCGGAGCCAAGTGCAGACGAGAGGCCCACGGAAGAGGGTAGGAAGGGCGGCGAGGCGGTGCGCGCTCCACGGACTGGCGGGAGGGAGCCGGGGCGGAGGGGCGGCTCGCCGGCCAAGCAGAGCCCCCGAGTCTGGCTTGCAAAAAGCGGAGGGGCCTGACGGACTGTGTTCCGACAGCAAGCGCGACTTAGCATCTGGGAGATCATAAGTTAACAGCTTTGCTCAGAAAGCGGGAAGGCTGGAGGACAAAGGGAAGGAGAGCTGCTGAGCCCCCGGACGACAGAGCTCAGTTTGGTGGGGAACAAAGGCGCTTGCCAGCGCCATCTCCCCCGCCCACCCCCCAGCCAAAATCCCAAAGAGAACCAGTTCCTGCCAGGGAACTTGCTCGCTCCGCGCAAACACCCAACTCTGCGCTTCTGCGGAGCCAAACCTCCGGCAGCGGATCTGACTCCCTCCTGCTGCCACAGGGCCCCTCCTGAAGTGGATCACCTAAGGAGAAGCAAGCTAAGCCTGCCCCTCCTGCCCCTGTGCACCTTGCCTACCCACCCCAGCTAAGACGCCAGATCCCCAGCATCACAAGCCTGGCAGTGTGCAAGTAGCCCAGACAGGCCACCCCACCCCACAGTGAATCCCGCCCCTGGGAGAGGGGAAGAGAAGGCACACACCAGTCTGATTGTGGACACAGCGGTGGGCTGGGGGCAGACATCAGGTCTGACTGTGGCTCCGCCCACCAACTCCAGTTATACACCACAGCACAGGGGAAGTGCCCTGCAGGTCCTCACCATGCCAGGGACTATCCAAAATGACCAAGCGGAAGAATTCCCCTCAGAAGAATCTCCAGGAAATAACAACAGCTAATGAGCTGATCAAAAAGGATTTAAATAATCTAACAGAAAGTGAATTTAGAATAATAGTCATAAAATTAATCGCTGGGCTTGAAAACAGTATAGCTGACAGCAGAGAATCTCTTGCTACAGAGATCAAGGGACTAAGGAACAGTCACGAGGAGCTGAAAAACGCTTTAAATGAAATGCATAACAAAATGGAAACCACCACGGCTCGGATTGAAGAGGCAGAGGAGAGAATAGGTGAACTAGAAGATAAAGTTATGGAAAAAGAGGAAGCTGAGAAAAAGAGAGATAAAAAAATCCAGGAGTATGAGGGGAAAATTAGAGAACTAAGTGATACACTAAAAAGAAATAATATACGCATAATTGGTATCCCAGAGGAGGAAGAGAGAGGGAAAGGTGCTGAAGGGGTACTTGACGAAATAATAGCTGAGAACTTCCCTGAAGTGGGGCAGGAAAAAGGCATTGAAATCCAAGAGGCACAGAGAACTCCCTTCAGACGTAACTTGAATCGATCTTCTGCACGACATATCATAGTGAAAC
>NW_024412403.1:15843375-15945923 GCF_014898765.1 Herpailurus yagouaroundi | reverse complement strand
AAAAAAAAAAAAAGAGTAGAGCACCTAATGCCAAAGAAACCACTGACTCTATGAGACATTTTCATAATTTTTTGCTCATTGATACCTTTTACAGTTTTCAAATAATAAAATACATAGAAAAATTAAAAAAAAAAGAAGTTGTTAGTATTTCCCATCTTGTTTTGGTAAGTCATTGTTAATATTCACTTTCTCCTCAACTTGGTTAGAGGTGCTATTTTGACACCCATATTTGAAAAAAAAATGCAAACAATTGAGCAATTTATCACCCTTGCGAAATATCCCTGGTGTTCCTTCTTCATTATTGACGGGGAGAGACTAATGTCCAATGCTACTCAACTGGGTAAAGATGAAACATTTGCCCAGGCAGAAAGATCCCATCTTGCCTGCTCATGAAGTCTGGCCTAGGCAAGTGGGGCAGGGGTGCTGTGGGTGCTGGGGCTCTGGCACAAGTGGTGTGACCAGACCCTGCCCAACCATCTAGCTGGGCTGCTCACCATTCATTTCCTACCTTCTCACACTAGCCAAACCAGATTTCAGCCAGTCTCTGGACCTGCCACTGACTTTTCACCAGAAAGGTCTTCTGCTTGAACTACATTTCCTCACGTTGTGGCTTGCGTCCTTTGCAACTCAACTCAGTTCCCATTTTGCCTAGAAAATCTTTCTGGGGGCGCCTGGGTGGCTCAGCCAGCTAAGCGTCCGACTTTGGCTCAGGTTTGTGAGTTCGAGCCCCACATCGGGCTCTGTGCTGACAGCAGGCCTGGAACCTGCTTCAGATTCTGTGTCTCCCTTTCTCTCTGCCCCTCTTCCGCTTGCTCACTCTCTCCCTCTCAAAAATAAATAAACATTAAAATATTTGTAAAAAAAGAAATAAAAAGAAAATCTTTCCGGAATCATCCATATTTCTCTTCTATCTTCATTATGCCCCCTATAAGACAGAAGTTATAGTATCTCTTATAGGCCATGTTCCTCTCTTTTAGGATTAATAAATCACAGGCCAAGTCAAACCTTTATTTTAACAAGCAATTTATAACTATCAGCATTAGTATGCCTCCAATATCCCATGAGATTTATATGTATTATTAGTTGTTTATCTGAAATTCAAATTGAACTGGGCACTATGTGTTTTTAAAAAAATTTTTTTTAATGTTCATTTACTTCAGAGAGAGAGACACACAGAGCATGAAGGGGGAGGGACAGAGAGAGGGAGACACAGAATCTGAAGCAGGCTCCAGGCTCTGGGCTGTCAGCACAGAGCCCGACACGGGGCTCAAACCCATAAACCGTGAGATCATGACGTGAGCCAAAGTTGGACACTTAACCAACTGAGCCACCCGGGTGCCCAGGCACCCTGTATTTTTCTTTACTAGATCTGGCACTCCTACTCTCCTGTCCTGGGCTACCGTAGTGTATTGTTTCACTTGTCTTGTACCACACCATGAGTCACAGCTGTTACCAGGCTCCTTCGGGGCTCAGCAGAGTGTCCAGACGTTTTGCTTTATCTACCTCACTCTTCCTGATGCTCCACCACCAAACGCCCAGCACAGGGCCTTAAATGCCATTGAGAAAGCAGAAGTAGTGTCCTCAGGCATCCTTTCATTAGCCCAGTTTAGTAGCAAATATCTGTTGAACTCCTGTACAGTGCTGGGCACTGAAGGATGTTCTGGAGATACAACTTCAAACAAGCCACGGCCGTTGTCGTAAAGGAGCTCCCAGCTCACTCAGGAAAACAGGCATGGCAGAAAGCAATCTCAATGGGCGCAATAAGTTCCAGAATAGGGTGAGGCAAGAACACGGGGGAGGGCACCAAACCCAGTCTCCGGGGGTTAGAGGAGTCTTCTGGGAGAAAGAGCAGGTAGGTGGAGACCTAATAATTAACAAGAGTGAACGGGTGATGGAAGAGAGAGAGAAGGCATTTAGGCAGAGGGAAGAGCATGCATAAAACCCGAAGGTAAGAAAGAACCTGGCATTCATGCTTAATGATTTAATCAAATCTGCCCTTTATTTCAAGCTTGTTTGACCCGTGGATGCCACTGTCCTTTAAGGCGTCAGGCTTCTTAATAGTTTTTTCTCAAGGAATTCAGTGATAACAGCTCTTTTTTCTCTCTCACCACTTGAGCCTTCTCTGAACTCCAGGTTGGTTTCTCTCTTCTTGGTGTAGTCTGACATCGTCTTCACGGATGTAGAGCTGACCGTGACCGGCCTGCTCTGCTCACCTCACTTTCTCCCATCCAGTCTCACCCCCTCTGCTCCATTCAACGTTCTTTCCTATCTTTCCTTCTGTTTACTCCTTCCAGCTCTTGCTGCCCCATGGCGATGGATGCCTGTACCCACAGCTACCTTCTAATCCACTTTGAGTTATTTACCCTCATTCTGTGTCTCCTACCAAACCCAACCTATTCCATAAGGTAGCGCTAGGAACACTCGCAGGATTCCAGTCCTAAAAGGGCAATCACGAGAGAAAATAAAATCACATCCCTGGTGAGAGGGGTAAAAAGGGAAAGAAGGAAGTTCTTAGGTAAAACCCATTTAAATCAAGCTGCCTCTTCACCAATATTCTTCATATTAGTTAGGTATTTTTGGTCATTTTTTTCATCCCTGGCTTGTGCCTCACACCTAGCAAACTGATGATGGAAGAATTTACCTTTTGTTCTTTTTTTTTTTACGTTTATTTATTTTTGAGAGAGAGAGAGAGAGAGAGAGAGAGAGAGAGAGAGTCCAGGTGGGGGAGAGGCAAAGAGAGAGGGAGACACAGAATCCAAAACAGGCTCCAGGATCTGAGCTATCAGCACAGAGCCCCACACAGGGGTCAAACCCACGAACTGTGGGATCATGACCTGAGCCAAAGTCGGATGCTCAACCAACTGAGCCACCCAAGCACCCCAGGAATTTACCTTTTGTCCTAAGTAAATCTTCACTTATGGCCAGGTGGTAGAACTGAACAAATATGATGAACAGTAACTAGCTTTCTGTGCTAAGTGTGAAGTCAGAAGTTTTAAGGGCTTATACAGAGTTTGTGACAACAGGGTATCCATGTTGGTTAACTTTACGAATGCCCAGGATGCCCAGATATTTTGTCAAAAAGCAGCTTGGGTGCTTCTGGAGGGGTGTTTTGGGATGAAATGAACTTTGAAGCTGATAGACTGAATAAAGCAGATTGCCCTCCCCAGTGTGGGTGGGCCTTACATTCTACCCAAGGCCTGAATAGAACAAAGAGGCTGACCCTCCACCAAGTAAAGAGAAATCTTCCTGCCTGAGAGCCATTCAGTTGGGTTATCAGTTCCTCCTATGGTCCCCAATGCTCCTGTCTTCAGACAGGAACCCACCACTGGCTCTCCTGATTCTCAGGCTTTCACCCTTGGACTGGAAATCTACTGTCAGCTTTCCTGAGTCTCCAGCTTACTGACTCACCCTGAAGATTTGGGAACTTTCCTGCCTTCATAATTGCATGAGCTAGTTCCTTGTACTGGTTTTGTTTCTCTGGAGAACGCTGACAAATACAGTGTCACAGGAAACAAAGCAATCAGAAGTTATTTTGATTAAAAGATGTGCCTTTACAAGGAAATTAAAAGCAAAAATGAACTATTGGGACCTCATGAAAATAAAAAGCTTCTGCACTGCGAAGGAAACAATCAACAAAACCAAAAGGCAACCAACGGAATGGGAAAAGATATTTGCAAATGACATATCGGACAAAAGGCTAGGATCCAAAATCTATAAAGACCTCACCAAACTCTACACCCGAGAAACAAATATTCCAGTGAAGAAATGGGCAGAAAACATAAATAGACACTTCTCTAAAGAAGACATCCAGATGGCCAACAGGCACATGAAAAGATGCTCAACATCACTCCTCATCAGGGAAATACAAATCAAAACCACACAGGGGTGCCTGGGGGGCTCAGTCGGTTGAGCTGTCTACTTCAGCTCAGGTCATGATCTCGCGGTTTGTGGGTTCGAGGACTGTGTCGGGCTCTGTGCTGACAGCTCAGAGCCTGGAGCCTGCTTAGGATTCTATGTCTCCCTCTCTCTCCCTGCCCCTCCCCCCAGTCTCTCTCAAAAATAAACATTAAAAAAAAAAAACACTCGGATACCACTTCACACTGGTCAGAGTGTTTAAAATGAACAAATCTGGAGACTATAGATGCTGAAGAGGATGTGGAGAAATGGGAACCCTCTTGCACTGCTGGTGGGAATGCAAACTGGTGCAGCCACTCTGGAAAACAGTGTGGAGGTTCCTCAAAAAATAAAAAATAGAACTACCCTATGATGCAGCAATAGCACTGCTAGGAATTTACCCAAGGGATACAGGAGTGCTGATGCATAGGGGCACTTGTACCCCAATGTTTACAGCAGCACTTTCAACAATAGCCAAATTATGGAAAGAGCCTAAATGTCCATCAACTGACGAGTGGATAAAGAAGATGTGGTTTATATGTACAATGGAATACTACTTGGCAATAAGAAAGAATGAAATCTGGCCATTTACAGCAATGTGGATGGAACTGGTGGGTATTATGGTAAGTGAAATAAGTCAGGCAGAGAAAGACAGATACCATATGTTTTCATTCATATGTGGATCTTGAGAAACTTAACAGAAGACCATGGGGGAGGGGAAGGGGGAAAAAAGTTACAGAGAGGGAGGGAGGCAAACCATAAATACTGAGACTGAGACTCTTAAATACTGAGAATAAACTGAGGGTTGATGGGGGCTGGGGGAGAGGGGAAAGTGGGTGATGGCCATGGAAGAGGGCACGTGTTGGGATGAGCACTGGGTGTTGTATGGAAACCAATTTGACAATAAATTATATTAAAAAAAAGAGACTGTTGTATAGTTTCACACTTGATGTATATTTGGTTAATACTGACAGCCCAACAATTATACTTCACAGATATCAATTCACTGGCATTTCCTCGGAATATAATCATTTGCATTTTGATCGTTTTTCTACAACTTTCAGAGTTATAAAATAGCTGAAAGACAGTGAAAGGCAAAGACACAGTAGAAGGGTAGATGGGCAAGACCCAAGGTAACATGTTTTGGTCCCTATCCAAGTGTTTCACAACTTTTCCTGATACAGGAGTGGACAGGAGAGCACAGAGATACCACACCGGAATGTGGTCAAGGGGGCTGTTCATGGCCCCACCCTAGGGGGTAAGTTCTTTCATGCCCCAGACTCTTCACCTGTGGGGAAAGGGGGTGCTTCAGGCGATCACTAAGGCTCCTTCCATTTCAGCAGTGTTCTTCAAAGTATGGGTCTTGGACCAGCAGTGACAGCATCACCTGAAAACTTGATAGAAATGCAAATTCTCAGACTCCATCCCAGGCCAATTGAATCAGAAGCTCTAGGGTGGGTTCCAAGAATCTGTGTTTTTACAAGCTCTCCAGGTGATTCTGATAGTTACATTTTGAGAACCATTACATCCCAGTTTCCTAGGAGTTAAGTCTTTGTTATCAGGGGACTCAGTTATCATAACAGTATATTTTCTACTTCCTCCTGAAGTTGGAAGCATACAATTCTATGTGTAAAAGAGAAAGTCAGTTTGGTTGAAGCTTCTTTGCTCTAAGCAAAACTTCAATCTACTATTTATTTCAACAAAACTAGTTTATTTATTTTTTAAATGCTGATTTATTTTTGAGAGAGAGGAAGAGACAGCGTGAACTGGGGAAGAGCAGAGAGAGAGGGAGACAGAGGATCTGAAGCAGGCTCTTTGCTAACAGCAGAGAGCCCAATGGGGGGGCTTGAACTCATAAACTGTGAGATCATGACCTGAGTTGAAGTCCAGTGCTCAACTGACTGAGCCACCCAGGTGCCCCTCAACACAACCAGTTTAAAGAGAGGTCAGAGAAGTATTTCTTGAAGCTTTGGGTTTCACATATTTTGTAGTTAGAAGCTTCTCTCCCAGTTGTCTTGGTGGGTAGAGATGAGACCAGTCTTCCCAAATTTATTCTGGAAAACATTTCCTCTTTCTCTTCGCTTGCAAAGGCAATGATCACAAGGCTCTGTGTGGCACGACTGGAAAACTTTCTTTTTGAGAAGCCTGGCTAGAGGTTCGTCAATTTTGTTTATTTTTTCAAAAAACCAACTCTTGGTTTCGTTGATCTGCTCTACAGTTTTTTTAGATTCTATATTGTTTATTTCTGCTCTGATCTTTATTATTTCTCTTCTTCTGCTGGGTTTAGGCTGCCTTTGCTGTTCTGCTTCTATTTCCTTTTGGTGTGCTGTTAGATTTTGTATTTGGGATTTTTCTTGTTTCTTGAGATAGGCCTGGATTGCAATGTATTTTCCTCTCAGGACTGCCTTCGCTGCGTCCCAAAGCGTTTGGATTGTTGTATTTTCATTTTCGTTTATTTCCATATATTTTTTAATTTCTTCTCGAATTGCCTGGTTGACCCATTCATTCGTTAGTAGGGTGTTCTTTAACCTCCATGCTTTTGGAGGTTTTCCAGACTTTTTTCTGTGGTTGATTTCAAGCTTCATAGCACTGTGGTCTGAAAGTATGCATGGTATGATTTCAATTCTTGTAAACTTATGAAGGGCTGTTTTGTGAGCCAGTATATGATCTATCTTGGAGAATGTTCCATGTGCACTCGAGAAGAAAGTATATTCTGTTGCTTTGGGATGCAGAGTTCTAAATATATCTGTCAAGTCCATCTGATCCAATGTCTCATTCAGGGCCCTTGTTTCTTTATTGACCATGTGTCTAGATGATCTATCCATTTCTGTAAGTGGGGTGTTAAAGTCCCCTGCAATGACCACATTCTTCTCAATAAGGTTGCTTATGTTTATGAGTAATTGTTTTATATATTTGGGTGCTCCGGTATTCGGCGCATAGACATTTATAATTGTTAGCTCTTCCTGATGGATAGACCCTGTCACTATTATATAATGTCCTTCTTCATCTCTTGTTACAGCCTTTAATTGAAAGTCTAGTTTGTCTGATATAAGTATGGCTACTCCAGCTTTCTTTTGGCTTCCAGTAGCATGATAAATAGTTCTCCATCCCCTCACTCTCAATCGAAAGGTGTCCTCAGGTCTAAAATGAGTCTCTTGTAGACAGCAAATAGATGGGTCTTGTTTTTTTATCCATTCTGATACCCTATGTCTTTTGGTTGGCGCATTTAATCCATTTACATTCAGTGTTATTATAGAAAGATATGGGTTTAGAGTCATTGTGATGTCTGTATGTTTTATGCTTGTAGTGATGTCTCTGGTACTTTGTCTCACAGGGTCCCCCTTAGGATCTCTTGTAGGGCTGGTTTAGTGGTGACAAATTCCTTCAGTTTTTGTTTGTTTGGGAAGACCTTTATCTCTCCTTCTATTCTAAATGACAGACTTGCTGGATAAAGGATTCTCGGCTGCATATTTTTTCTGTCTAGCACACTGAAAATCTCGTGCCAATTCTTTCTGGCCTGCCAAGTTTCAAAAGAGAGATCAGTCACGAGTCTTATAGGTCTCCCTTTATATGTGAGGGCACGTTTACCCCTTGTTGCTTTCAGAATTTTCTCTTTATCCTTGTATTTTGCCAGTTTTGGAAAACTTTCTTTAAACCGTTTCCCTGGGTGGGGCACTTCCGTTCTTACATCTGATGAGGCATTCTGTTTCTGTTTGGTTCACAGAGGACTGGTTTGTCCCATTTGCCACTATCATTTCCTTACTGGTTACAGCTCTCCTGTGCCATATGAAATGGTGGTTTTGGGGGCGCCTGGGTGGCTCAGTTGGTTAAGCATTTAACTTCGGCTCAGGTCATGATCTCACAGTTCATGAGTTTGAGCCCCGCATCAGGCTCTGTGCTGACAGCTCAGAGCTGGGACCCTGCTTCTGATTCTGTCTCGTTCTCTCTTTCCCTCCCTCACTCACACTCTGTCTCTCTCTCAAAAAAACAATAAAATAAAATAAATAAAATAAACATTAAATAAAAGAATTGGTGGTTTTCAACATCCTAATTCTATAACATGCCTTCTGCACATCCTCAGCATTGTGTGCTTTCCAGTGTTTTCTATACTAGCATTCTCTGCTCAGCTCCATCTGATTGACTGGGACAAAGGTGATCATTATTTCTAACCTGGTGCCTTGACCATCTTTGAAAACTCTTTTATTAGTGACTTAGCCTTTTTCTTTTTTCTTTTTTAAAGTTTACTATTTTGAGAGAGAGGGAGAGAGAGAGAGAGGGAGAGAGAGAGAGAGAGAGAGAAAGTGAGTGGGGGTAGGGGCAGAGAGAGTGGCAGAGAAGATCCTAAGCAGGCTCTGCATTGTCAGCGAGGAGACTGCTGTGGGGCTCAAACCCACAAACCATGAGATCATGACCTGAGTCGAAATCAAGAGTCTGATGCTCAATGGACTGAGCCACCCAGGCACCCCAATCAGTGACTTACCCTTAAGTATAGGTCAGCAATTACACTGACCAAAGTAGTATCTATGAACTTAACCACTGAGACTTCAGAACTTGTCAATATGTCACTATTCACAGTGTAGAGAAGTTTCTCCAGGAGGTATAAACAGGTGTACTAGGAAGAAAGCATTGTGTGTGGTCAATTCTCTCTCTTGAAGATTCATAATGGACATTGTGCTAAAGGCTCTGAGAGTCTTACCGTAAAGAAACTTATCTGTGTTTAACGCAATATTTTCCAAACTTCTTTGAGCATGGAACATTTGTACAACAGGCATATCTAATTATATCCAGCTTGGGAAAGGCAGGTGTAGAAGATTTGAGTTGATGTACAAGACAAGATATTTCACAGAATCCGATTTCATTCATTTATAGTCAAATGAGGTAAGATATTTCAGCACCAATCTTAGATAACAAAACATCAATGCAAATGTGAGTTATATGCTGATTATGGTAACTGAGTCTACCATAGCTTTGTTACTCAAAACCTGGCTCTTTTTGAGTACTTTTGTTACTCAAAAAAGGCTCTTTTAGAATCTCAGGTCCTGGGGCGCCTGGGTGGCTCGGTAGGTTAAGCGTCCGACTTCGGCTCAGGTCATGATCTCAAGGTCCGTGAGTTCGAGCCCTACGTCAGGCTCTGTGCTGATGGCTCAGAGCCTGGAGCCTGTTTCCGATTCTGTGTCTCCCTCTCTCTCTGCCCCTCCCCTGTTCATGCTCTGTCTCTCTCTGTCTCAAAAATAAATAAACGTTAAAAAAAAAAGAATCTCAGGCCCTAATCTAGATTTATTTATCAAATGCTTCATTTGAGTAAGCTGTGATTTCCATGTACTTTAAAGTCTCAGAAGCACTGATGGCAGCATTTTTCCTGTTATTTCCTTTTCTTACTGCCTACTCTATCTGGAATTCCTTGGGATACTTCCCTTCCTGGAAATTCAAAATCTTTGCCATCATTTAAATTTTTTTTAAAGTTTATTTATTTTGAGAGAGAGAGAGAGAGAGGGAGGGAGAGCGCATGTGTGTGGGGGAGGGAGAGAAAGAGAGAGAGAATCCCAAGCAGGCTCTATGCACGGAACCTGATTTGGGGCTTGAACTCACAGTGAGATCATGACCTGAGCCAATATCAAGAGTCAGATGCTCAACTGACTGAGCCATGCAGGTGCTCCTTTGCCATCATTTTATTTTTTTTTTTAATTTTTTTTTCAACGTTTTTTATTTATTTTTGGGACAGAGAGAGACAGAGCATGAACGGGGGAGGGGCAGAGAGAGAGGGAGACACAGAATCGGAAACAGGCTCCAGAGCCTGACGCGGGGCTCGAACTCACAGACCGCGAGATCGTGACCTGGCCGAAGTCAGACGCCTAACTGACTGCGCCACCCAGGCGCCCCCCTTTGCCATCATTTTAATGCAAACTTTCATTTCTCTTTCCCTTCTCTGAATTCTAATATCCTATGTGGTTTGTTTTATACCAGTATTGTGGCGGGGCCTGGGAAAATTCTGTGAGGAATGTAGTAAACTTTTGAAAATTAATAGCATTCCCTAAACTGTTGAACAATATTAATTAGTTTTCTAAAGTCAGTGTCTCTTTCTTTAATTGTAGGAAAGGGTGGGGAGTGTATTAATTACCTCTTTCCATTTAGAAGAGTTCCTAAGAGTTAAGAATATAAACTCTGCATCTATTTAAAATAACAATCCTTACCATGATAATTTATTTTCAGATGTCTGACTGTCAGAACCATGCAGTGGAAGCCACAATAAGCATGATACAGGCGCATAAAGAGAATTCTCTAGGAAGATTCCTTCACTACGGGCTTCGCTGATCCAGGATGCTGTTGAGGGGTCGTCCTGCATTTGGTGGCCATGTTGCTTGTAAAGGAACGATGTGTTTTCAGTCACCCTGTCATCCGCTGAAAGTTAAAACAAAGTCACAGTGAGAATCTATAGGTTACATATCAATTTTTTTCACTGCAGGCAGATTAAATAACATGTTCAGGCTGGGCATTAACTAAAATGTCTGAGATTTGACCATGTCTTCAATAGACAATGAATGTGGGTTTTGGTGACCCAGTCCTCCAAGTATTTCCAGAAATAGCAGTGAGAGGAAATTTTAAATTCTGACAAAGATTTATTAAGTTTCCTCTTTGGTGGGGAAGAAGAACTGTCTAGTGGTATCGAAAACATTCAGAACTCGTAATCATTCTTGTTCCAAGCAAATACCAGTTCTTTAGGTTTTTTAGCCTATAAGATCACAGAATTCCAAGAGTATTCCTGAAAGTTCTCTCTTCTTCAACACTTGCACTCATATCTATTCATGTCAGTAAATAAGGTAGCCTTAATATATTAAAATATGTATCATGTAAAAAGGAAGTGAAAGTTACAAATATGGGAAAAGAATGTGATACAAAGAAGTGCATTCTGTATTTAGCAAGGAAACCATGAAAACTCCTGAGAAAAAGCTAAATGTATGAGGTCACTAACTCAACATTTTAAATTCCCCAGTGCTGAATTTTTATGGCTTACAAGCAATCTGAAAGGCATTAAGTTTCTAGGAAAAAGTGTTGCAATTCTGGATTTTTGCCTGTCTTTTGACCCTAATAAGGCTGTTTAAAAATAAAGTTATCAACGGAACTTGGTCTGTCTCTAAAATGAGGAATAATACTCTGTCCTTACAAGCCTCTGATATCATATACCTTCATACTTTACAAAAACTCAGATTTGCTGAGGATTAAAATATTAAGAATCTAGTCATGCAGAGAAAACAGGAGTTGTTTTCTTTGTCAAAAATGACCGGCTCTGAAACTTTAGAATAGTGTTGTCCAATATTACAACACTGTCATCAACTGTCCACAACAATATGGACAGTGTTCCATATTTACACAGTTCAATATGGTAGCAATTAGCCACATGGGGCTAATGTGGGTGCCTGGGTGGCTCAGTTGGTTAAGCATCTGACTTCGGCACAGGTCATGATCTCACGGTTTGTGAGCCTGATCCCCACTTTGGGTGAGCTTGAGCCCTGCTTCAGGTGAACATGATCCTTGCTTTGGGTGAGCCCCACTTTTCTCTTTCTCTCTCTTACCCACTCTCTCTCTGCCTTTCGCTCACCTGCATCCTCTCTCTCTCTCTCTCTCTCTCCAAAAATGAAAGAAAAAAAAAAAAAGGAAATATGGTTAATGTGATGGAGAAACTGAATATTTATTTATTTTTATTTTTATTTCATTTTTTAATATTTATTTACTTTTAAGAGAGAGAGAGAGTATGAGAAGGGGAGGTGCAGAGAGAGAGGGAGACACAGAATCTGAAGCAGGCTCCAGGCTCTGAGCCATCAGCACAGAGCCAGATGCGGGGCTCAAACTCATGAACCTCGAGATCATAACCTGAGCCAAAGTCAGATGCTTAACCGACTGAGCCACCAGGTGCCCCTTTATTTTTATTTTAACTTAAATTTAAATAGCAACAATGGCCAGTGACTACTGTGTTAGACAATTCAGCACTAGGAATATTTTCTTTCCAGTATGAATTTAAAATTTACAGCAATATTTTTATTTCTTAATGTTGTTTTCTAGTTTATGGATTTAGAAAAAAATGATTTGGGGGCACCTGAGTGGCTCAGTCAGTTAAGCATCTGACTCTTGACTTCGGTTCAGGTGACTATCTCACAGTTTGTGGGTTTGAGCCCCCCATCAGGCTCTGCACTGGCAGTGCAGAGCCTGCTTGGGATCCCCACTCTCTCTACTTCTCCTCAACTCATGTTCTCTCTTTCTAAGAGATATATTTTTTTTTTTGAAAATAATGACATGAAGTGGTCCACCAGACAATGTTGTATAAGTGATAGACATGCTTAACCTGAAGTCTGAGATCTCCTCACATCTGTAGTCTATGGGGAAGCTTGACTGGTGTAGAGAAAAAGCACCAAGGAAAACCTGAGCATGATGATGACAAGTCACTGCTGGTCCTGTAGGTCTGCCATTTTCTATTTTTATTTATATTACTTTTGAGTGAATTTACCAAATCATTTGATTCATTTTATCTTTTTCTTTTTTTAATTAAAGAAAAAATCTTTTTAAACGTTTTTATTTTATTTTTGTGAGAGAAAGACAGAGTGCAAGTGGGGGAGGGGCATAGAGAGAGGGAGACACAGAATCTGAAGAAGGTTCCAGGCTCTGAGCTGTTGGCACGGACTGTGAGATCATGACCTGAGCTGAAGTTGGACGCTTAACTGGCTGAGCCACCCAGGCGCCCCTTAAATTTTTTTAATGTTTATTTATTTTTGAGAAAGAGAGAGAGAGAGAGAGAGAGAGAGAGAGAGACGGGGAGAGAGAGAGAGAGAGAGAGAGAGAGAGAGAGAGACAGCATGAGCGGGGGAGGGGCAGAGAGAGGGAGACAGAGAGTCTGAAACAGGCTCCAGGCTCTGAGCTGTCAGCACAGAGCCTGACCCAGAGCTTGAACCCATGAACTGTGAGATCATGACCTGAATCTAAGGCTCAACCGATTGAGTCACCCAGGTGCCCCGTTCTTTCCTTATTTTAAATGTAATGTTAATGATGTTTCTTAAAACATCATCTTTTTGTTAGCTCTTTCCTTCAGAATTGAATTACAGACCACATAGGAAAAACCAGTTTCATTACTTACTAATTATGCTCTAGATGTAGACTCAGCTTTTGAATGGGCTGGACTTCTTAGGGAGCAAAGTGGGAAACAGTCTTCTTTCCAGCCCTCTGTCAGATCGCCTTTCCTGCCTCTGGATAATATCTGTCTCACAGATCTCCTTTGCAGGTACTAGAAAGCCCAGAGTACTACCAAACTTCCAATCATGCATCCAATGTAAACCTTCTCCCATCCACCATAGCTCAGGTATGTGGGTCTGGGAGTCTGCAGTGGGGAAGGGCTATCCAGTCAGCTTCTCTACTCTTCCCTGCACTTTCTCTTCCACCAGCTACCTGCTGCTTCTTGTGCCTCCAGGGCAGGATGCAGGAGGGTGGGGAGTGTCCAAGGAGTGGAGGGGTCTTAGTTGGCTGCCACTGTTGCAATTTGGCGTTTTGGGCCCTCTGGGGAAAGATGCCCAAAGGAACGTTCGACGCTTTCTTTCACGGAGTGCTTGTGAGAATGTCCAAAAGGTCCTCAAGCGGCCTCATTCTCTGACTCTGAGTATCAAAGCCCTTCTAATTATGAAGTAAGACATGTGCCCAGATGACTGCTTATGAGCCCTGCTTAGCAACCTCCGCTGATGGGGCATCTCCACAGATTCTTCTCCAAGTGTGGCTTTGCCCTGTCAAGCAGACCCCTTCCACCGTGTCTTTTCAAGACTTCTAAAGATAGCTACCTTCCATAGTGCCCATTGAACCCAAAGAACATTCAGCACCTAATTCCAGACAGTCTGAAGATGTAGGTCTTTCTTCCTTTTGCTTAGGAGGGAATTCTAGCCAGCTTCTCATCAGACATCACTGGGTTAGGGTCAGGCATCTGGCCTATGTCGCTCCTGACAAATCCAAGAAACCCCAGCCAGACTTTCCCAAGAACCTTCAGTCAGGGACCATGTCACTGTGGGGCCCAGGAGTTCGGCATCCAGCTGTCTATGGATGATGGATGGCGGGGAGGGAACAGAGGTAGGGAGATGTGATACTCCTGCCTGCCAGACACCCCAGACCCTACAGTGGTTCTCTTGAAGAACTATTTGGCATGTGCTATGTACTAAATGTGTCTTCCCCCAAATTCATATGTTGAAACCCCAATCCCCAGTGTGATGGTATTAGGAGGTAGGGCCTTTGGGAGGTGATAACATCATGAGGACAGAGCCATCAGGAATGGGATTAAGTGCCTTCTAGAAGAAGAGACAGGAGTGAATTTGTCCATGATAACAAATCCAAGAAGAGGGCTCTCATCAGGAACTGAATTGGCTGGCAACTTGATCTTGGACTTCACAGCCTCCAGAACTGTGAGAAATCAGTGTCTGTTGTTTAAACCACTCAAGATTTTCGTTATAGCAGACTGAGCTAAGACAGCTTGAGAAAGGGTGAGAAGCCCCCCTCCCACTTTCCCTTGGGGAGGCAGGCCTAACATACAAAGACATCCTAGATAATCTTCCTACTCAAACTGGATAGGAGCTGCAGGGAGGTGGTGTAGATAAGTTTTGAGCCACCCCTTAGAGAATCATGCACAGATGTTCTAATGCCTCCCTTTAGGACTTGAGATAAAGTGTACTGTGATAACCTCATGGAACTGAGAGAATTCATTGGCATCTGGTGGAAGCAATCTCAAAATTAGGAGGCACAAAAGTTATAAAGAGCAAGGAATATAAGTACATTAAAAAAATACCTTTTCTCACCCTCAGGGAATGATGGTCAAAGTAGAAAAATACCAATATTCACCTCTTGTTGACTACAAATCCCCTTCAAACAGTCCACATTGTATACTGATATGTGGAAATAATGCCTTCACCAGGCTTAGTCTATATTTACACTTTATAGACTTAAGATGATTTAAATAAAAATGGCTAAGCAAAAATTAGAAGGTGGAAAGTTCATTATCTCTGATAAACTCTGCCCACCTGTTCTTTCCTCCTTTGGGTGCTATCTTGCCTTTCTTCCCTCTGAAACCCCCGCCCCTTCCAAACACAGAGACACAAATGCACGAACTCATAGACACACATTCATAGACCCTGCATGTGGAAAAACAAGCCCTCAATCTTTACACTTCCTATTTGTTCTCTGGCCCTCTTTCTATAATGTATAATCCATTTAAATCTTCCAGTGAACTGTCTCATGCTTGAGATCTTTCCTGCCTCCTAAACCCTGACAGGATTTGTGGTCTTTTGCCCTAGACCCTTAGGTTTTTGACTTTTCAGTAATAAGTCAGAAAAAATAATTCACACTAGTGTTCTTGGTGAAAGGAAAGACATTAATATGTGGTACCTTTCAGGTACCAAATGCACGCGTTTGAACCTTACGTGGCCTTTGCAAATTTACAGTGCCAGCCCACAAGAGTGTCTCAATGGCTGCAATGCAAGGCACTATGGGAGCTGGTGGAAGAGATATCGCTGGAGCTTAGGACCTTTTTTTGTTCGCTTCAATTCACACCATCTGGATACATTTACAGAGAATTTTTTCTAGGGAGTTCTCACTCATTGAATTGGTTTTGGAGGCGCAGCCAAAGATGAGACAGAAAAAATTTTATTTTATCACCCGTTGCAATAGCGGCTATTCTCCAGATTTTTGCATGTTAAAAAAAATACGATGCTTATATTTTTTGCAAGTAGAATTATTATTTTTTTAAGATTTTATTTTAGTTTTTATTATTTTTTTAAATTTTATTTTTTTAAATTTATTTTTAAGTAATGGCCGCATCCAATCTGGGGGTTCCAACTCATGACCTCAAGATCGAAAAGTCTCTTGCTGTACCGACTGAGCCGGCCAGGCACCCCACAAGTAGAATTATTTATCAGTAAGTTCTAAGCGGCTTTGAAAAATAAGAGTAGAATTTCAGGGAGACAAAAACTTCACTTGACACAGGTTTAATATTAAAGCCTTTCATTGTTTCCTTCATTAGTCTTTGAGCAGCAAGTCCTTGTGAAGTAAACTGAGGGAATTTAGTAACGTATGTAACAACCCTGTCTCCCCGCCTGCTGGGTGCATTATCGCCCCAAAGATTGTTACTGCAGAAATGCAAAGAGAGAGCAAACCACGTTCTGACTTTTGACTGCCAGCACAGGCTCTTCAGTCTTTCTGGTTTCCTTTTAGTCCTTTCCATTGGCTGGCTCCTACTTGTTCTTTGTGACTTGGCTGCAGAATGCCTTTGTCACTTTACCAGAATGCCTTCTCTAGTTTCTGGTAAGTTCTATTTTGGCTTCATAATGTCAAGCACAATTTTATCTCCGTATTTAACACACCTTGAAATTACTTATGTTACCTCTTTCTCAGCCCTTAGAATGTTTTTGGCAGGAACCTTGTCTTACTCATCTTTGTACTTCGCCTGACCCCACCCCCTCCTAGTGTCTACTTCATGCCTACCACATAATAGGTGCTCAGTAAATTTTTATTAGCTAGAGGAAATTAGGTAGGATTGGGATGTATTCTTTTCTTTTATGAGAGAGAGAGAAAAAGAGAGAGAGCGAGAGAGCGAGAGCATGCAAGCAGGGGAGGGGCAGAGGGGGAAGGAGAGATAGAATCTCAAGCAGGCTCCATGCTCAGTGAAGAGTCTGATGCGGGGCTCGATCTCACCATCTCATGACTGTGAGATCATGACCTGAGCCAAAATCAAGAGTCAGATGCTTAACCAAGTAAGCCACCCAAGTGGCCCGGATTGGGGTGTATTCTTAATCACATTTTACAAGTAACAGAATTGAGACCAACCAGGAGTTGGCAAACTCTTTTGGTAGAAGGCCAGATAGTAAATATTTTATGCTTTGCAAGCCATCCGGCCTCTTTCACAATTTCTCAAGTCTGCCATGTAGCAAGGAAGTAGTTATAGATAATATATAAATGATTGGATGTGGCTGTGCTCCAATGCCACTCTATTTATAAAAACAGGTGGCACACAGATTTGGCCTCAGGGATCTAGTCTGCCAGCTCCTGCACTAAACTAAGACTGGTTTACTGACCTGACTTAATTCAACACATACGAGTTTACTTGTATGTGGCTGTTCTTCCCCAGAACTCAAACTATTTTTATGTATTTGAATGATAGCATATTATGGTGGAATAGTAATCTTCTCAATAGTTTGCTAGTGGCATAAAGATTTAATGTCCAAGCAAAGATGTATAATTTACAACCAAGATGTTGCTTCCTCCTAAGAGAAAGCAATTTAAGTCCCACTAAGTCTAATGTACCTGTGAGTGGGAAGAAACAATTAATATTGGCTGTTCAAGCAAATAGTACATTTTTTAAAAGAACAATCTGTTCCCCTAGTGTCTCCCAGGTGATCAAGAGAATAGACTCTTTAACTGGCAGGAATTATGTACTTAATAAAATTGTAATAGTGGCTCTACTTGTCAAAGGAAGCTCATTATTCACAGATTATGTTTCTCTGTGTCCTCCTGTTTTCCCACCGTTTCTTGACATTGATGATGTCCTCTGGTAGGACTGTCTCTCACAGGGGTCCACGTGGTCCAAGCTGGATCTTGACTTTTATGGATGTTTGCCAAGACTAAGCTGTGGGGGACAAGGCGACAGACTCCAAGATCTCTAGGATCCCATTCAGTCCTCAAATTTATAAACTTCTTTGTCCTCTCTAAATTGCCTCTTTTCCATCCCAGCTCAGCTCTGGCCTTGGCACATTTTCTGTTTAAATTAGCTGTTCCTTCTCTGAACTCCATTGCCTCTTTAGGCTACAGTTCATACAGCAGAGTTAGCTTGAATATTAATCTGATTTCTGTGTATTTCCCTTTCCTTCTGTGTCTTACCTTAACATGAACTCTGGGGAATCCCCAGACTTTAATCAAACACGAACGCAAGCATTTTGAGATGCTTACTTGTCAACACATGATAAGTTTAGGGCTGAGACTGTGAGAAGGGCCGTGGAAGGACATCTGGGCTATGAGAGGAAGGTGTGGAGGGCTAGACTCACTGAGTGGAGTGAGGCAGGGGAAGGAAGGACCAGGATGTGGCGTGAGTCAATACCACACTGTGCTAGAGATCCATTTGCTCTCAGGAACCTACTGCCCATGGACAAGCCACGATCTGAACGTACTGGGCCCTTATTTGTGACAAATGTGGAATACTTGCAGGGAAGAGGAAATATTTTTCCTGCTACTGTCCTAGGTTCTCTGGCTGAGGGCCTATACATTGGATAGATAAAAGACACATGAATAAGAGAAAAACAGCTATGGGGTGGCTCTTGGTCCTGGTGGTGGCGGGGGGCGGGGGGTGTCACAGGTCATCTGGGGCAGGTTCCTCTGGTGCTCCCCCATGGAGGAGACAGTGTGCACAGCTGCAGCCCCAAATGCTCTCACCTCGTACCACACATGATGAAGGTGCTGGTCACAGTAGCTCAAGAGGGGGCAGCCCATGTGGCCTGTGTGGGCTTGTGAGTGGAGGTGACCAGGGTCAGATAGTGGAGGGGAAGCCACTTGGCTGGCCTCCAACTGGGGCTGGAGCTACTCTGCCAGTGTTTAAAACTTTAAATGAGAATATAGAGTATTATTTACAAGGAAATGACAGTGAATAAGTCTTTCTAACCTCTTCCAGCCTTTCTTTTTTAGAAGAGAAACCATATTCAACTCACATATTTGAAGACTGCATATTCTAGTTTCCAACACCAGTGGTTTCTCTGTTTCGTCATTCACAAGAACTTCTTTACTGACAAATGAAATGATCCAGGGATATGGAACATATGATCTTTACATTGGTCTCAGATTGACTATGAGCTTCAGCATTTTCATTAAAGGGAGTTTCATTTTGGGGAAAAAAAAAGATCTTCTGCAATTTGCCAGGAAAGGCTCCATGAGAGCAGGTCAAGGTGGCCATGCACATCTTAAAGAATGGTTGTGGTGGCTGGATTGCTATTAAGTATGCATATAGAACATTTCAAGAAAATGTTATGGTTGTATATTAAAATATTTGCATATAGTAGTACAGCCTCATATTACTGGTGCATTTAAAAACTTTAAGCCCTTATTTTTTTAATGAACAAGATCAAAATATGTAAAATTTGGGGGCGCCTGGGTGGTGCAGTCGGTTAAGCGTCTGACTTCAGCCAGGTCACGATCTCGCGGTCCGTGAGTTCGAGCCCCGCGTCGGGCTCTGGGCTGATGGCTCAGAGCCTGGAGCCTGTTTCCGATTCTGTGTCTCCCTCTCTCTCTGCCCCTCCCCCGTTCATGCTCTGTCTCTCTCTGTCCCACAAATAAATAAACGTTGAAAAAAATTTAAAAAAAAAAGTAAAATTTAAGCCAGTAAAAATGATTTAGTGTCTTAAAAGTTTGTTTAATTTGAATGAGAAGACTTTCTTTTACCTGTTTGATTAGAGCACGTCTGACATTAAAAAAAAAGAAAAACAATCAAAAGTTTATTAACATGTGCCACATGCTTACATAAAGGAGCACTCAGAGATGAGTAACTCAAAGGGTTGGTTAGAACTTGGGCTTATATACCATCTTAGCAAAGGAACAATACACTTTCAGAAAAGTGACAAGACAAAGGAAAAGAACTTTGAGTTTTCATGGCAGCAAATTGTGGGATTGCAGATATATGAGAAACTAAGGGTCGATAAAGGGTAGCTCTAGTAAGGTTTGTTTCATAATTTCCTCTGGTGCCATCTCCAGGCTAATAAGGTCCAAAGTTGTCGCTAGTGATTAACTCTTGTTCTTTCTGGTGGAGAGGGGGGTCATCTTTGTAAGTTTATGTTCTGCTTATAGGCAAATAGGAGAGAGCAGAGAGCTTTTCTTATATCTGCTTCTTCTGATTTACCTTAATTCAAAATCCTTATGCCAAAGTGACATATTTAGGGGTGGCATATTCTGCCACCATACACTCACCTTGTCAAAGCAGGAAGTGTGAGAGAAAAACACATTGGCCTGGCCTACATGGATAAGAACAATTGGAAATTTCCCTGTGAGATGGAACAAATGTAGACTGCGAGTCAGTCTTGTGTTTAATTACTTTTCTATTAACAAATTTCCTCATCCCAAAATGGGTAGAATAAGACCAACTTTGCAGAGTTACTTTAGGGGTAAGAGAATGCGTTCCAGGCTTGTAAAATTATTCTCATATACCAAAGAATTATTATTATATTAAGCTCACTGAGGATCAAGCTTTATTCATCACTTATACCACATGATGATTCATATGTCAGAACATCATCAAAGTTTGAAGTTTATGGAAAGTGTTTCCTGAATATTTACCATATTGATACTACATTCATGAGTCATTGCAGTTACAAAATTCCTCCTACATTGAATGTTCTCACTCTTCCCTCAGGGTTCAACTCAAATGTCCCTTTCCCTGTCATGCCTTTGTCAACACTTATGCCCTAGCCTCCCCAGTTCTGTTCATTCTTCTCTTATATACATCAGATCATGTAATGATTGGTTATTTATGTGTCTGGTTCTCCTGCTAGTTTACGAGCACTTGGAGGGAGAAAAACAGCCTGTGTTTTATTCATCTCTGTATCCCCAATATTTGCACCATCTGACAGCATAGATGTTCCATGCAGTCCTGCAGCTTCTTGAGTTGTGCTGATATTTGTGGGATGATCACAATTTGGAACTCTGATAAGAGCATTTGAATATTCCTTAGCCTGTAAACACAACTTGGAACTAAAGACATCTGGTCTACTGTGAAATATTCTTAGTGGTCTCCATTTTCCATTCTTGTCTCCTTTCACTCATTTTCCAAATACTGCCAAAGAGAACATCTTGAAATAAATCTATTCATCACTTTATTGATTAAAGTTCTTTAAAGTCTTCTCTTTGCTGAGGGACTTAAACTTTTCAAGATGGCACAAGACCCTACATAACTTGATCCTGTCTACCTCTCAGGTCTTATCTCTTGATGCATCTTTTCCATTCTCTCCTCATTTTCCAACCCCCCCCCCCCAAGCCCCTCCTGCCACTGTAGAGATGCTGAGCTCCAAATAATTATCTAAGTGGGCAATGCTACATTAACCTTTGCATTAACCCTTATCTTTTCTCATCATCACGCTGTTCTTTCATTGTTATCTCGATTCCTGATTTTGTCTCCTTGATTATTTAAACGTCACTTATTTTATAGTCTTATTCAGTCAGATCTATTATATCTAGTTTTTTAAATGTTTTATTCATTTATTTAAATTAGATTTTTTAATGTTTATTTATGTGTGTGTGTGTGTGAGAGAGAGAGAGAGAGAGAGAGCGAGCACATGAGCAAGCGGGGGAGGGACAGAGAGAGAGGGAGACACAGAATCTGAAGCAGGCTGCTGGCTCTGAGCTGTCAGCACAGAGCCCAATGTGGGGCTTGAACTCATGAACTGTGAGATCATTACCTGAGCTGAAGTTGCACGTTTAACCTACTGAGCCACCCAGGTGCCCCTAACGTTTTATTTATTTTTGAGAGAGAGTGTGCCAGTGGGGGGAAGGGGCAGAGAGAGAGGGGGACAGAGGATCTGAAATGGGCTCTGTGCTGACAGCAGTGAGCCTGATGTGGGACTCGAGCTCATGAACTGTGAGATCATGACCTGACCACCCAGGTGCCCCAATTATATCTGGTTTTTCTAATGTGAATTTTCTATTTGGAATGGAACAGAATCTCTCTCGTGATGATGGATTGTTTCTAAGTGTGTGTGTGTGTGTGTGTGTGTGTGTGTGTGTGTGATTTTTAATTTTTTTCACTGTGAGATCATCTTCATTAGAAGTTGGTTTTCCCCACTGTGGGAGTAGTGCCCTGGGTAGTGGCCATACCAGCTTTGCTAGCTTTCTAGTTTCATGGCTCTCATACCAGTATAATACTAACATCTTAGCTTGGGATTTTGATGGGGAAAATATAAATTGGACCCTCATATGCAAATGTGCCTTAGGTGTGGGGTTTTCAATTTTTTCCCCACTCTGAGTTCCAGGCAGATGGCAAGTTTCCTTGCTACCTCTTTAGGTTGGTAGGGGGAATATTTCTAGTTCCTTTTTCCTAGATGGGCCCAGTTAAGTGCGGAGGTCTCAGTTCCAGCTCTCTACCTCACACAGGCTGCTTCCTTTTCTTTTTCCTGCCTGGATATTAACACTCAGCCTTCACTCTAAGGAGGGCTGACAACCCCTGGGAGGCTGCTACATCAGTTAGATTTACTACTCAGCATTTGATTGTCTCCTTCATTTTTTGAAATTATGGGTTGTTTTCCTTTCCCTTCTTTCAAGCTTGGCTACTTTTTCTTATGCTATTTTATCCAGTATGTGGAAGAATCTGTGTTAGTTTTGCCTACTAGGTTGCTGGAGGGCCTCTGATTTACCCACTGAGGTTGTCTTCACATCTTTTTTACATATGATGTCCTGCCCTCACACTAACTCAGACCCCAGGAGAAACTTGCTTATCTCTCAGTACTTAGGTCAAGCACCCCTTTCTCAGTGGAGATTTTCCTAACCCTTCTTTGGGGTGAAATTTGTCTTTCCCTCACTCAGACCTCCACTGTGCACTTTATTCTCCTACTGTAGACCTGGGACATTAATGTGCTTAGCAGCATATGTGACTCTCTCTTCTTCCCTGAAGATTATATTTTATTTATCTTTGTGTCCTCAGGGTCTTGCTCTATACAGAGTCCATACTATGTGTTCAACACATGCCAGGTGAATGGATGAATAAATGAATGAACACACAAAGTGAATGGGTAAGGAATAACAAAATTCAACCTGCCTCTTTCATGCCATGTTAAGATAATCAAATTCAAACAAAGTATTTTGTCCTGATTAGAAGTGAAATATCATATATGCAAAGAAAATCATGGCAGAAATCATAGGTACTGCTCACCGTGTGCCAGGCGCATTAAATTAACACATTTAATTTTTATAACAACTTTTTTGAGGCAGATACTCTTACAGACAAGGAAACTAAGTCACCAAAAGGTTAACTTGACCAAGCTCATAAATAATATGACCAAGCTCATAAGTAGCAGATCTAGGATTTGCACTCAGGTAGTCTGTCTCCAGAGGCCCTGCTTGTAACTAGAATATTAGAAAGACCATTAATACCAATGAAGGAGACATATTGAAATTTCTGGATCCAAGATTTTTTTTAAAAGCCATCATTTGTAAGTCCAAAGTAAATAGTTGTTTTCTTTTTTTTTTTTTTATTTATATATGAAATTTATTGTCAAATTGGTTTCCATACAACACCCAGTGCTCATCCCAAAAGGTGCCCTCCTCAATACCCATCACCCACCCTCTCCTCCCTCCCACCCCCCATCAACCCTCAGTTTGCTCTCAGTTCTCAACAGTCTCTTATGCTTTGGCTCTCTCCCACTCTAACCTCTTTTTTTTTTTTTTCCTTCCCCTCCCCCATGGGTTCCTGTTAAGTTTCTGAGAAACTTAAATAGTTGTTTTCTAATGATGGCTCAGGATGTTAAAACCCTGGCACGTGGGAAGTTGACAACCTCACCCACTAAGTTATTTTTCTATTTAACTTCTCAGTCTTAAAATCCTTCCAGCATTGAATTTAGATCTCAGATATTGCTGTTTAAACACCTGCTTCCTTATTCATAGGTAAGAGAGAGTTAGAGAAAAAAAAGAACAAATACAGCAACCTTTTCCTTGTGTTTCTGGAATGAAAGTTGAGGCTTGATTAAAGATTACTTAGTGGTAGTACATCCTTTTGTTTTTGGAATGCAGAAAGCACCTAAACATTTTGGATATACTGATACAAATTCACCATGGCTCTTACTCTTCTCCTTATCACCGAGCAAGATGTAAGAATCAAGACATGTTGTAGGAGAGCAACGCGTTCCGCTGGCCCAGCCATTCTGATTCTCATTTGTTTCGTGTGGTTACTACCATGCTTACCCTTGTGGATGCAGACACTGGTGATTCCTACATTGCTAATATTATCTCATCTCTCATCTAAACTCCTTTAATGGAAATGTGTGGATAAATGATGACTTTCTCACTGACTATAAGCAAAATGGGAATAAATTTTTAGAGTAGCAGAAGTTTCTTAGGGTTATTAAAGAATAGGCTAAAGAAAGAGAAGCAACTTGAGCGGTTACTAAATATACCAAGCACGCATGGGGCTGAGATATATGAGGTTACGCGCAACTGAAAAAACAAAATGACTATTTCGGTAGGGACCCTGCGTGTTTGGTGCTTCGGTTTTGATGATGCACCTTACTATTTAAGGAGTGCAGGAGAATTATCCTATCTGAAGTCCAGAATAGATTTTTCTCTTCAAGAGAAATTTATTTTTACATATTTGAATGGCCTTTGAGTAACATATATTTATCATAAAAATTATCCAACAATTTACATTGCCACCAAGATGACACCGTCTCAGAGCCACGATGAAAATAGATATAGTCAGTCCAGTACAAGGAATTCATTTTTCTTTTTCTTCATGAAACTGGCTCTATTACAGCGATAGTGATTTCCAGAAAATGGATGGTTATTGAGATGAGATTACTTATGAGGAATGATTTGGATTATTTAGGTGAAAATCTTTTCTTTCCTTCTTTTTAGGCCTAATCTTTGATATTTAGATTTAATGTTCAAACACAAGTTATTACAAGTATTAAAATTTAAATGGCTGCCATTTAATTAATGACTGGGAACCTTGTTTAAGGTGTTCTAGTCATGCATGGCACGGGAGTAAGATTTTTCAAATATTAAGAGAGAAATCATACTGAAAGACAGTATCTGATAAAGGACTCACACAGTTTGAGTTCATGTTTGAACAAGCATCCGCAAAAGATTTATTGTTTTAGAAATGATCTCCCTGTAAGAGATATCTGAGTTGTTTATGAGTTACTGGCACTTTCGTACAAAGCTCCAGTTGTCGCTTTTCTCCGAGAACTGGGAAGTCCCTTTTTTTTTTTTAAACGTTTATTTATTTTTGAGACAGAGAGAGACAGAACATGAATGGGGGAGGGTCAGAGAGAGAGGGAGACACAGAATCTGAAACAGGCTCCAGGCTCTGAGCTGTCAGCACAGAGCCTGACGCAGGGCTCGAACCTATGGACCGCGAGATCATGACCTGAGTCGAAGTCAGACACTTAACTGACTGAGCCACCCAGGGGCCTCTGGGAAGTCCCTTTTGATTTTAGTTCTGTCCAATGGGTGGCACTCCATCTCTAAAGACTGGATGATCTCTCTTTTCTCATTAAAGAACACAATCAGAAGCATACACGGTGATTAGACACAGGGGCCTCCATGCAAGGATTTTCTCGCACCAGTGACCTTCATGCCTGAAATCAGTTACAATTCTTTAGTTTGGGAACTAGATACCTGTCAAGATGACTCGGAAAGAAAAACACATTCTTTAATTTTGCAAGGATGTATTTTTAGGCTCATATGATATGAGAGGGGATCGCACAGTATCAGGATAGTTGACCTGAGTTGACCAAAGAGCGTAAGCTGAAAAAACAAAAACAGCGGCTTATTTTAAAGGGTAGCTGACACGATACAGGAAAATAGTGGGTAACTCAGGGAAAAAGCCGGGGGGGGGGGCGGGGGGTCTGACGAGTCGAACCTGGAGGACATGGAAGCTGATGTGACAGATCGTGATGGTAACACAGTCGCTTATTTTGTACTCTGAAGTTTTTGAGCTCCGAGTGACGAAGATGGGTAAGAATATTTTCCAGCGGCCGCTTTAAAGCAATGTGATCATACTCGGTTTTTTGGGTCTGTGGTTATAAAAGGGTTAAAAAGCGACGGTGAAGGCGTATATTGATCCAGCAGCATAGAAAATAATCGACGAGTAGTTTTATAAGTAAAAATATCTTTTCAATGTTATTCGAATTGAACTGATAGAGAAACAAGTGAAACAGAAATAAATGAATTTTGGATTCATTTCTTTGTTTTTTTATGTTAAGTTTTTATTTTAATTCCCGTGTAGTTAACATACAGTGTAACATTTGCTTCAGGCTTACCATCTAGTGATTCGACACTTTCATACAACACCCAGTGCCCGTCACAACAGGGTACTCCTTTATCCCCCAAACCCATTCCCTCCATCGGCCCACCCCCTCCCTCTGGTAACCATCAGTTTGTTCTCTATAGTTAAGAGTTCTGTTTCTTTGCTACTCTTTTTTTTTCCTTTTGCCTGTTTGTTTTGTTTCTTAAATTCCACGTATTAGTGAAATCATATGGTATCTGTTTTTCTTTGAATTATTTCACTTAGGATTATACTCTCTAGCTCCATCAACATCGTTGCAAATGGCAAGATTTAATTCTTTTTGATGACTGAGTAATATTCCTAGACTGATTTCTTAATCCCCAAAGATATTCATTTCATTTCATTTCATTTCATTTCATTTCATTTTTTCATTTCATTTCATTTCATTTCATTTCATTTCATTATTTCATCTTATCTTTTTAAAACAATTTTTTAATGTTTATTTTTGTGGGGGGGGGGGACAGAGACACAGCACAAGCAGGGGAGGGGCAGAGAGAGAGGGACACAGAATCTGAAACAGGCTCCAGCACTGAGCGGTCAGCACAGAGCTTGATGTGTGGCTCAAACCCACAAATCGTGAGATCCATGACCTGAGCGGAAGTCAGTTGTTTAACTGACTGAGCCACCCAGGCACCCCCAAGATATTATTTTCTGTAAAAACTCCTCTTTAAAGGGAAATACATTAAGCAAATTTTGAAAAGGGATTTTATGTTTTTTAAAAAACTGTATACTTCAATTTTAGATAGTAGTTTTAAAATACCCACTAAGAAGATGGGGTTTTTATCATCGTACATTTCTTTTCCCTCCTCTCTGTTATAGGGTTAGGAAACTACAACCAAATAGGGCCTGCTACCTGTTTTTGTAAATAAAGTTTTATTGTAACTTGCTCAGTTGCCCATGCCCCTTTATTTATATATTGTCTGTTCTAACTTTTGAGTTACAGCAGTGTAAGTTGTAGCCCTGATGGGAACAATATGGTCCTGTTTTGGTAAACAAAGTCTTAGTATTAACAAAGCCACATTGTTATACATATACATTGTTTATGTATGGTCTATTCCTGCTTTTGAACTGTAGCACTAAAACTAAATAGTTTTGACAGAGACCATATGGCCCACAGCCTAAATTATTTACTTGATCTTTTTAGGAAAGGTTTGCTAACCTCTATTATATTGTTACTTTTATATTATCAAGATGTATAATACAATCTCCTTTGCAATCCTAGTTCCACAGTTTTTGGCATATTTAAATGGATACAGTGCTCATCACTAGTCCTCTTTACCATGACTTCTCCAATTTTGAGTTTTTTATTTTGATTCTTTTCTGGATTTCATCAAGCAGTTTCTTCAGTAAAAGTTTATAAGAGCTAAGTTTCCTTTTTTTTTTTACATTAAAAATGTATACCTGTTACAAATTACTTTAAAATAACTTGAATAGGTATTATATTTTTTTGGATATATGTTATGTTATATTATATGATATTATAATTATAAATATAATTTATAATTTATAAATATAATAAATATAATTTATAATATAATTATAATTATATTCTTTTGGAGCTATTACATTCTTTCCTAAAATACTATGTAGATCCATGCTATCTGATAGAAGTATATAATTCTAGTAGCCACATTAAAAATATTGTGTATAACAGAGGCTCCTGGGTGGCTCAGTCATTTGAGTATCCAACTCTTGATTTCAGCTCAGGTCATGATCCCAGGGGTCATGGATTGAGCCCCATGTGGGACTCCACACTGAGCACGGAGCCTGCTTGAGATTCTCTTTCTCTCTCTCTCCTTCTGCCCCTCTCTCCCGCTCATGCTCTTTCTCTGTAAAATAAAGACGTAAACAAACAAATAAATAAAAAATATCATGTAGAATAGACAAAACTAATTTCAATAGTATATTTTATTTAACCCACTGTGTCAAAATATCATGTTAACATGTAGTCAACATAAAACCTTATTAATGAGATTTAAAAAAACTTTTTATAGTAAGTTGTCAAAACCCAGCATGTATTTGACGCTTAGAACACAACTCACTTTGAATTAGCTGCATTTTAGGTGTTAAACAGCCTTATGTTGCTAGTGACTGTCATTTGGACATCACACTGCACACAATTCTTATTTATAATTGAGCATGAATGTTGCTATGCAGAAGTCTGAGATCTGTCTGACTTTTTTTCTCCTTGGAGGTAATTAACTTTTTCTGATGCCTGAAAAATTATTTCTTCATTATTTCTTGAAATTCACTAACTTAACACAGACATATATTAATGTAAAGAGTTCCACACCTAATTTTCATGTTTATTCACTGTGCAGATTTAATTTTTAATGTCAGGTATATTTTCTTATAACATATTTTTGTAATACTTTGCTTATTTCATTTGTTATTTTTCTTCTAGATACCAATTATGCATTTGTTGGAGGCCTATTTTGATAGTTTATGATTCTTTAAGTAGCCATGTTTATTTACATTACTAGAATGTTCATAATCTTTTTCTAAATGTAAGTAAGTGGATTTTGTTTTTTGTTCTTTCAATCTTATTTATTTGTTTCTTACTGTTCTTAACTTGATTAATTTTAGTGGCATTGCTTTGCTCTCTTTTTATTTTATGAGAAATATTTTCCCTTTTCTTATAGTGTTCTTTATATTCTAATTGTTGTGCGCTTATTTTGTCAAAGTCAAGTGGTTGTTGTTGACTATTCAAAGCTCTTCTGAAAAATTTCCTTTGGTTTCTTGTTTGCTTTGTTTTTCTTCTACATTAGTTTCTTTATTAATTATACACTGTATTTTCTTTGTTCTTGTCCTATTTGTCCACAGTTTCTTTTCACTATTGTCATTCCAGTTACTATTTTTAAAAATCTCATTCACTCTTATTGTTGGCCATGTTTCTTTCCTCCTCTAGCGAGAAGATTCCTTTCTTTAAGATACTGATACCATTGGCTATTAGGTGACTCTGAGGAGCAAAGGGAGGCATTAGGATATATTCCCATCCACTTGAAACCTTGACCTTTTGCACTTTTTGCTGATTTGATAGTGAAACAAGTGAAAGTGACTTACACAGAGTCTGAATAGTCATTCTTACCAGTACCCGGATCTGGACTAGACTTTGTGTGTAGCCTAGCTTTAGTGTTACTCCATCACCACCACAAGCTAGCTTGCCAGAAGTATAGTGTAGCCTAAGTGTATGGTGTGTGTGTGTGTGTGTGTGTGTGTGTGTGTGTGTGTGTGTGTTTAGGCTCTGCTTTCACTTTTGAGGCTCTCTTTAATATTGGGCACCTGAATTCTCGCTATCTGGCCAGGATATATTCCACGGGTAGACCTTAAATTCACATTGGTTCTTAATTTACAAACATCTTAGGCACTTTATCTTCTTCACAGAGAATCAGCTGTGTTGTTTATACATCTGAAGATAAGCAACATGCCATCCTTCTTTTCAAATGTGTGTGTGAGGGTATGTTAGTGAGAATTCTTGGGATTTTGTTTATGGACCAATGTGGCTTCGGGGGGAGGGTAGGAGTGAAATTAGGAACTGTGCCATATTCTTCTCTGTGATATGTGTCTTCTCCTTTTTAAAATTCTTTTTAGGGGCACCTGAGTAGTAAGTAGCTCAGTTACTTAAGCCTCCAACTCTTGGTTTTGGCTCAGGTCATGACCTCATGGTTCATGGGATCGATCCTGCATTGGGATCTGTGCTGGCAGCATGGAGCCTGCTTGGGATTCTTTTTCTCCCCCACCCCCCGCCTCTCTCTCTCTCAAAATAAATAAGTGAACATTAAACAAAATGAGGTTCATTGTAAGCCAGTTCTCATGGGGGCCTGCATCTTTAATTAAATTTGTAAAATTAAATACATGCACTTATCTTTGTTTTATACTTAATGCCTGAGGATGCTTGACTACTTGCAGAACCTTATTATTGTCAGTTGTTTTATTGTGTCCCGTAAATTACTTTTAAAGCTCCTGTTTTATAGATGAGGAAACAAGAATGAAACATCTTTGAGTATTGTCTTTTTATTTTAGCACCGAGTCATTTTAAATTAGTATAAGGTAAAGTTGACTTCGGTCTTTTGGTATACAGTTCTATGAATTTAAATACAGGTACTGTTTCACTACAACAGTAAAAATACAGAATAGTTCTCTAACCCACTGACATTTCTCAGTGCTATCTTGGTTTTGGAACCGGCTTCTTTGACCTGCCTTTGACATTCATCCAGGTTGTTGCAGGGATTGTTTCATCGTTCAGAACACCTGTTGTTCTTTTCAGTTTGGGATAGGTATGAATACAGCAGCTGTAAACATCCACGTAAGGATTTTTGACTGAACCAAAGTGTCCAAATACCTAGGAGTGGGATTACTGGGTTGTATGGTAAGTCTGTATTTCACTTTAGAAGAGACTGCCCAACTGTTTTCCAGAGTATCTCTATTTTTCATTCTGCCAGCAATATGTGAATGTTTCAGTTGCTCTGACTCCTAGCCAGAACTTGGTATTGTCAGTATTTTTTATTTCAGCCATTCTAATAGGTGTGCAGAATTCTCTCATCCTGGTGTTAGTGTGTATTTCTCTAATGGCAAATAATTTTGAACATCTTTTCATGTCTTTACTTGACATCCTCTTATCCTCTGATAAGGTGTGTGAGTCTTTTGCCTTCTTTTTTTTTTTTTTTTTTTTTTTTTGCTTTTTTGAATAATATTAATGGACTCAAGTTGCAAACCATTCTTTATGGAATCTAATATCTGGTAAAAAAACAACAACACTGGGAAAACTCAGAGATAAAAGAAATTGGAGGCACCAAGGACAGTGATAAATATAGGAGTCTTGAGCCATAATAGAGCATGCCTTAGCAGATTTCAAGTATACAAAACCATATTATTAGCCATAGTAACCATGCTGTACATTTAATCCTCAGATATTATCTTCTAACTGATAGTTTGTGCCCTTTGACATATATTCCCACATTTTCCCCCTCTCCTCAGTCTCTGGCAACCTCCATTATATAACCTCCATTAAATTCTCTATTTTTTTCTTAAAAAAATTTTTTTTTGCATTTATTTATTTTTGAGAGACAGAGACAGCATGAGCAGGGGAGGGGCAGAGAGAGAGGGAGACACAGAATCCGAAGCAGGCTCCAGGCTCCGAGCTGTCAGCACAGAGCCCAATGTAGGGCTCGAACCCATGGACCATGAGATCATGACATGAGCTGAAGTTGGACGCTGACCAACTGAGCCACCCAGGTGCCCCTAAATTCTCTGTTTCTATGAAGTTGACTTTTTCTTTATTTAAAGGTTTCATGTATAAGTGAGATCATACAGTATTTGTCTTTCTCTGTCTGGCTTATTTCACTTAGCATAATGCCCTCCAGGCTCATCCACGTTGTCACAAATGGCAGGATTACCTTCTTTTGTGTGGCCCAATAATATAGTGTTGTTTATATATATATTGATATTTTGTTTATCCATTCATCCATTGAAAAGCATTTAGATTGTTTCCATATCTTGGCTGTTTTGAATAATGCTGCAGTGAACTTGGGAGTGCAGATTTCTCCTAGAGATACCGATTTTGTTTCCTTTGGTTATATACCAAGGTGTGAGATTGCTAGGTCTTATGGTGGTTCTAATTTTATTTTTTGAGCAACCTCCATACTGTTTTCCACAGTGGCTGCACCAACTTAGATTCCCACAATATACTAGAGTTCCCTTTTCCTCACATTCTTGCCAGCACTTGTTATTTCTTGTCTTTTTCTTAATTTAAATTTTAATTAGTTAATATACAGTGCAATATTGGTTTCACAAGTAGAATTCAGTGATTCAGCACTTACATACAACATACAGTGCTCATCACAAGTGCCCTCCTTATACATATCTAGCCCATTTCCCACCCACCTTGCTCCATCAACCCTCAGTTTGTTCTCTATCATTTCTGCACAGTGAAGGAAACAATCAACAAAAGTAAAAGACAGCCTATGGAATGGGAGAAGATATCTGCAAATGCCATATCTGATAAAGGGTTAGTATCCAAAATCTGTAAAGAACTTATGAAACTCAACACCCAAAAAAACCCAAACAACCCAGTTAAGAAATGGGCAGAAGACATGAACAGATACTTTTCCAGAGAAGACAACCATCTGGCTAACAGACACATGAAAAGATGCTCAACATCACTCATCATCAGGGAAATACAAATCAAAACCTGTCAGAATGGCTAAGATTAACAACATAAGAAACAACAGGTTTTGGCAAGGATGCAGAGAAAGGGGAACCCTCTTGTACTGTAGGTGGGAATGAAAACGGGTGCAACCACTCTGGAGAACAGTATGGAGGTTCTTCGAAAAGCTGAAAATAGAATTACCCTACAATCCAGCAATTGCACTATTGGTGTTTACCCAAAGGATACAAAAATACAGATTTGAAGGGGTACATGAACCCCAATGTTTATAGCAACATTATCAGCAATAGCAAAACTATGGAGAGAACCCAAATGTCCATCGACTGATGAATGGATAAAGAAGATGTGGTGTATATATATATAATGGAATATTACTCAGCCATCAAAAAGAACGAAATCTTGCCATTTACAATGACATGGATGGAACCAGAATGTATTATGCTAAAGCAAAATAAGTCAATCAGAGAAAGACAAATGTCATATGATTTAACTCATATGTGGAATTCAAGAAACAAAACAGATGAACATGTGGGAAGGGGGAAAGAGTAACAAGGGAAACAAACCACAAAAGACTCTTTTGCCTATTTTTGAATTGGGTTATTTGATTTTCTACTGTTAGATTTTGAGAGATTTTTATACATTCTGGATCCAAGTACTATGTCCAATATATGAGTTTCAAATATTTTCTCTCAGTCAATAGCTTATCTTTTCATTATCTTAATGGTATCTTCCAGATAGTAGAAGGTTTTAATTTTGATGCAGTGCAGTTATTATTTTCTTTTATGGATGTGCTTTTGTTACCATGTCCAAGAACACTTTGTATACTCTTGATACTGAAGATTTCCTCCTATGTTTTCATACAAAAGTTTTATCACTGTATGTTTTACATTTAAATCTATGATCCATTTTGAGTTATTTTTTGTGAAGGTGTGAAGTTTAGGTTGACGTTCATGTTTTTGCATGTAAATGTCCAATTATTCCAATACCGTCTATTGAAAAGATTACCTCTCTACATTTAATTTTCTTTGGAACTTTGTCAAAACTAATTGGCCATATTTGTGTAGTCTAATTTTGGACCTTCTCTTCAAATCTGCCCATTATCATGTCCAAACTTTCACTAATACCACATTGTCATGTTTCTGTAGCTTTATAGTAAATCCTTGAAAAAGATAGTGTGATCCTTCAACTTTATTCTTCTTTTTCAAAATTGTTTTGGCGATTTCAGTTCTTTTGGTATTTCACATAAATTTTAAAATAAGTTGGTGTGTATTGACAAAAATGTTACTGGATTTTGAGATGTTATTGGACCTGCTGATCAATTACAGAGAATTTACACCTTCAGTGTTAAGTCTTCCAGTCCATACATATGGTATGTCTTTCTATTTATTTAGGCCTTTGATTATTTTCATCAATATTTTGTAGTTTTCAGCCTACAGACCTGTGCATGTTTTGTTAGATATATACCTAAGTGTTTTCTATTTTTAGAGTGATTGTAAGCAGTAGTATGATTGTAAATTTGGTTTTTAATTGTTTATTGCCAGCAGGTAGACACACAATCAATTTTTGTGTGGTGACCTTGTTTCATGTGAACATGATACTAGGAGGTTTTTTGTTTTTGTTTTTGTTTCTTTTTTGTAGAAACCTTGGGACTTTCTATGTAGGTATTTATACTGCAGATAGGGACAGTTTTATTCACTTGTTTCTAATCTGTATGCCTTTTATTTCTGTTTCTTGCCTTCTTTTATTGGCTAAAATTTCTGGTATAATGTTGAATAGGAATGGTGAGAGTGGATATCCTTGGCTTGTTCCTATCTTAGGGGGAAAGCACTCAATCTTTTGCCATTAAGTATGAAATTATCAGAAGGGTTTTTTTTTTTTTTTCTGATTCTCTTTATCAAGTTTAGGAAGTTTGCTTCTATTCTTGGTTTCCAGAGAGTTTTGTTTTTGCTTTAAATTTAGAATGGATATTGAATTTTGTCAAATGTCTTTCTGCATTAGTTGATATGACAATACAGTTTTTCTTTGGTAGGCACTCAATATGATGGATTGCACTGATTGGCCCAGATTTGCATTTCTAGGATAAATCCCACTTGGTCATATTGTATAATTATTTTATATATTGTTGGATTTTATTTGTTAATATTTTGTTATCTATTTGGTTTACTTGCATATTTTCATTTAATTTGAATAGTAATCCTGTGAATTAAGAGGTATTCCCAATTTATTTTATTATTGTTATCATCTTTTTTTGAGAGAGAGTGCACACAAGCAGGGGAGGGACAGAGGAAAAGGGGGGAGACAGAGAAAATATTTTTATTTTATTTTATTTTATTTTTTTATTTAAATCCAAGTTAGCATATAATATAAAAACGTTTTCACAAGTAGAATTTAGTGATTCATCACTTACATCATTCAGTGCTCATCCCAACATGTGCCCTCCTTAATGCCCTTCACCCATTTAGGCCATGCTCCCACCCAACACCTCTCCAGCAACCCTCAGAGAGAGAGAATCTTAAACAGGCTCCAGGCCTAGCGCAGAGCTTGATGCTGGGTTTGATCTCATGGCAGTGAGATCATGACCTGAGCTGAAATCAAGAATTGGATGCTTAATCGACTAAGCCATCCAGGCTCCCTGAGGTACCCCAATTTGTAGAGAAATATAATGAGGGCTGAGAGTGTTGGCAATTTGCCCAAAGTTACACAGTGAATAAGTAGTAGAGCCAGGAGTTTGATAAATGGATTTCTGAATCCAAAGTTATTCTTTCCACTCTATCACCAAGCCTGGGGTTTGGAAAAAGAGAGTAGGAGAGCCTCAAGAGATCTTAAATGTTGCCATGCCTTCAGGATTAGATAAATTACTTCTCAGAGTGTAAAGGTCTTCTGGATTTGTTGTCTGAGACATTAGGGAATTGGAGAAGTGAAAGAAGCGTTACAACATGCAAAGGTTTTAAAAGTGGATTTAAGAAATTCTGGAATCTTTTATTAGATAGATGGTTGAGGAACACTTGGAACAGAAGATGATAATCAATAGGAACTGACTGACGTACATTTACTAAGAAAAGGTCAAAAGTAACTCTCATTTTTTTAAGTTATAGACTTCCTAGATTGTATGATCACCACAGAATAGTAGACAAAGCACGTATCTTATGGGTTCTGGGACCCGCAGTTGTCATCATCGGACCAAAGTCCACATGGAAGAAGATAAAGTAAGAAACAACTTCAAATTAAAACTAACTTTTATAACCAATAAGGGACAGTCTTAATATTACCTGGAAGAAGACTTACCGAGTCTCAAGTCAAAGTCCACGACGTCATCTTCCATGACTCAGGTAGGTGTCCTCCACGTCTGTTATCATTGCTGCCTACTGCGTCCTATAATGTACAGCGTGTCGTCTTCACACACCTTCAATTATTCCACAATATTCCTAGGGGGTGGGTGAAGAGGCGTATTTCCTAGAAATATCCCCTTAGGGTTTCCTAAGGGGATAAGGATTTCCTCATTTTCATGACCATTGGCACATGATTTGATACTGTGCCCCCTCATCTGAGCTGTGTGGCTTCTTCACAGTTTCTGCTGTTGTTTTTGCGATTGGTTCCTCCTTTGGCTTTTTTAAAACCACTTAGCCATTGGTTCAGTTCTTCTTTTTTCTTTTTGTGTACAGAAGTGACTAAAAAGTGCACAACTACCCACCCCCACCCCAGCAATCTTTATTCTGGTCTTCCCTTGGATAAAGCCGATCTAAATGATCTTGTGAACACGAGAGAGGCATGTGGTATGGCTGGTACCACAAACATGACTTTTCAGGTAGTTGGACAATCACATGAAAGGATGTAAATCGAGGGAGGTCAACCAGGAAGGAAATGTCTCCAGGTACACCACAGTTCTTTATTCTTGGACTTTTCCTGTGCGAATTTTTATCAGTGACTTGGACATAAACATAAAAGCCATGTTTATCACACTTACAAATTTACAGTTAAAATTTTTACATTTTACATTTATTCGTTTTTGAGAGACAGAGAGAGAAAGAGCACAAGCAAGGGAGGGACAGAGAGAGAGGGAGACACAGAATCCGAAGCAGGCTCCAGGCTCTGAGCTGTCAGCGTGGAGCCCGACCCGGGACTCGAACCCACGAGCTGTGAGATCATGACCTGAGCCGGAGTCGGACGCTCAACCGACCGGACCACCCAGGTGCCCCACGAATTTACAGTTTATAAAGCTGAGGGTAAAAGATGAAAAGATCTCACCAGGCTGGACACCTGGCTACAAAATGGTGTGAAATGTGTTCGTTTCTATTGTCAACTTCAAAAGGTCAATTTTATAATGATAAGATCTAACATCACAAACCTTTTTGACGGCAGCTTTTTGTGATAACAAAAATAAAACGTGAACACATTAACTGTGAGTTTCCAGTGGGACCAAAACACTACACGGCTCTGCCGAAACCTTAACTCAGTCTTATGCTGCAGATATTGACCATGAAATCTAAGTTCTAAACACCATGTTTTATGTCTCTTTATATCCCCAGTGTCTTGCACTCAGTAGATTCTCAGTTACAGTTAGTTTAGTAACAGCTATCATAGTCAAGCTGTAGCTGGAGTATTGTATTGAAACTTGATTGTCACATTCTAAGGGTGTGTTGCTAAAATGGAATGCACATAAATAATAATGGTTCAACAGAGAGGGTCTGAAAACTACATTCTAGGAGATCCAATGGGAAAATTAGGAATGTGCAGAAGAGATCAACGAGAGACAGGCTAGTTATTTTGATCCAGACTCATTTTATCCTGTCCCAAGGGAAGAATTTGCTTGAGCCTAAGGGGAGATAGCTGTAAACTCAATATTAAGAAGAACTTTCCATAATTAAAGGAAAGAGTGGTGTGGACTATTGAATGATCATCGGTTAGGAATATTGCAAAGGGAATTCTTGCCTGTGAATATGGTGTGGTGATTTGGCTTGGCCTTTCCAACGCAAAGATTTTAGGTGGTAAGTGGTAAGGTTTAGTTTAATTTTTGAAACATGATAATAAATGTGAGTGACGTGCTATTTTCCATCAGTGACAATACTTCATTAAAAGACCTTTTCCTTTATGATGATTCAGCCAAGAAATAGCGTTTCTTTTTCAAACTTTTTTTTGAGAAATAAGGTGTCTACTTCTTTTTTTACTATAGTTTTATTGTTTCAATTTGTTCCAGGTTAGGTATCACTAGACATTTGAATTACTAATGTCTATTATTTTCTCAAGATGTAGTTATCTCTGTTGGTTTTTTAAGTCCTTAACATATTTTTCTGAATTCAAGTGTTAATTTTATAGCATTTTTCATAGTTAGATCATTGTAATAATTTTCAAAGCCAGTGATATGTTTGTAGTTTCATGCATTTTACATTTTCCCCCACAGTTAAATAAATGAAGAACAGTAAAAATTTTTAATTACTGATTTTTATTCTATCGTGACCCACATACGTCAATAATGAAAAGTTGAGCCAAACTATTTGCCTTCTCTCAAAACAGTTCAATGTAACACTATTTTCTATTTGCTAACAACACAAGTCAGCAGTGTACTATTTAGTGGATTTACCACCACATTCTTAACATTATTTTACCCTGGATCCTTGGAACACTGTGTTTTCTGGTTCTGTTCTGCCCTCTGGCTTCTTCCCAGCTGCGTCTCCCTCATTCTCTTCTCAATTGTTGTTCTACTCAAACAAAGTCCTTGACACTCTCATGTCTGTTTAGGATTTTCTGCTTTGGGGTCTTACCTATTTCCATGCCTTCCATGGTGAAGCCCCATTATTCTCGCCACGTGCCATGCCCTGGCTCTCCAGCTCCTGGTGAGGGCTCTCCACTGGAGTGACAGATCTGAGATCCAACTTTAGCAGCGTTTGTTTTTCCCTCAAAACGAAACTTTGGCATCGTCTCTGTTTCTGCCAGTGATCAAATCTTTCAGCCACGAAAGCTCACACCCTCTGCTCCTTGCTTATAGAGGTGATGTCTCATGATCGTGAAGAGCACAGTTTCTGATTCAGGCTACCTAGGTTCAAACCCAAGCCCTTTCTTCTTCCAGTGGCACAACTTAAACTAATTGTTTAGCCTGTTGAGGCCTCATTTTTCACATCTGCCAAATGGAAATGGTAGTAACAAACTGTGAATGTTGATGTCCATGTAGTTGGAACAAGTATTATGGACTTGAGAGCCCAAACTTCGAGGCTGACCAGGCCATTATTTTGGTTATTCAGACATGTCTCTGATGAAACATGGATATCAACAAAACATTAGATACGAGAGGCAGATTATATTTTAAGTGACTTTTTAGCGGTAAATTTTTAATATAGTAATTTATTCACTGGAGTATGTACTTAAACTGTGGAAAAATTAATATACTGAATTAGTTTGCAAGGGTTGCTATAACAAAAATACAAAAGACTGTGTGGTTTAAACCACAGAAATTTATGTCCTCACAGTCCTGGGGACCAGAAGTCAAGATCAAGGTGCCGGCAGGCTTGGTTTCTCTTCAGGACTCTCTCTTTGGCTTGTAGATGGTCATCTTCTCTCTGTGTCCTCATGTCGTTTCCTTCTGAGTGTATCTGTGTCTTAATCTCCTCTTCTTATAAGGACACCAGTCATACTGGATTAAGACCTATGGTAAAGATCTCATTTTGCCTTAATCACCTCTTTAAAAGCCTTATCTCCCCAGTCACATTCTGAGGTACTGGGGATAAGGGCCTCAACGTATAAATTATGGGGATGGGTAGGGTCACAATTCAGCCCACAGCATGTACCTACCTGAGGTCTTAACTGATGAAAAAAGATGAGTAGAGTTTTAAATTTGTCTTCTCTGCTCTTTCCCATGAGGTAATCTAAAATAACCTGGGGAACCTAGGTGGTTTTTAAAGCAGTTACTTTTGTGAGATTTCATCATTACCTCTCAAAGTGGAGGGAAATGAAACTCAAGCTGGCCTATTTGGTTTCTCTGACACCAACTTTGCTCACCCTTCTTGGGGGAGGGTAATTTTGAAACTACAGACTAGAAAGGCTTTTGGATTGTGTGAGTCATCCTCTCTCTGTGACCCCTCCCATGCTTTGTGATCAGGAGGTGGCTGTAAAATTATTGCTCTGGGCAAAGACCAAATTTCCATTCTAATATCACTCCTAACACCACTATTGCTCTGATGCATAATGCATGATTGTGTGAAGCTTAAAATCAATCCACTTAATATTTTCCCTTTTGTAGGTAGAGTTTAGTTCCTTTAAGGATCAGGTTCATGGTCATGAGTGGGGACCCAAGGTGGGGGGAGTAGGAGGGTGGAGGGAGTCACAAGGAGTTTGCGTCTAACATGAATATGGGCTCAAGTGCCCTCTTGTGTCTGCTTTGGCTTACTTTGCAGAGGAAGAGCCCAAGTTGCATGGAATCCCATTGCCATCTAATTTCTTTCTCTCTTGATTTTCAAGCAGGTGTTAATCCCTATTAGATAACCAGGTGATAGAAAACCCATTTTCAGTAGGGTTCAGATGTCTCCATGATTCTTTGAAACCTTGAACCCCCACTGTTTCCATTGTGTCACAGCTCAGTCAGCCCGGAAAGCTATTCTGAGGTCATGGTTACTGTATGGTTTATGCAAGGAGGAACTCTGGCCATCATCTGCTCTAAGTAGCAAAAACGGGTACTGTCAGAAATGAGAACAGAAATCCACCAAGTACTGGAGAAGCATTTCCTCCTGAGAAGTTCATCATTTTGTGAAGCCCAAGTGCAACTGAGTGATAAAGGAAAGAGCATCTCCCACTGGAGCCTGACAATATTTACAGAATGGAGTTAGGTTGCTCTCCTGACAGTTGAAGATGTCTGTCGACGATGCCATGCGTTGTTTTGCTGAGTGGGTATTTAGGGTTGGCTGTGGGAGGAAATGAAAGCGTGACAACTGGCAAGGGGGAAGGAAATCTACAGAAATTTGCCTTTTCTGTATATTTCTAAAGTCTTTATGTCAGTCTAGTGTTTTGAAACAACTTCCAGTCTACCTACAAGCATTTACATGAGTTCTTTCCTCTGTTTCTCATGTGAAGACCTAATTTAGCTTCACCCACCTGGCCAAGTTCTTTGTTTTCATTATTTGTCAGTAAGTGTTTTTGTTGAACATTTCCTCATCTTCCTACCTCTTCTGGGTCCCTTCCACTCTGCCCACCTGCCTTTCCTGTCCCCAGTCTCAAATGGGGAGTGATGCATTTTACTCATGCTTTACACACTTCTCATTAGGGAGGATCCTTACCTTTGACAATATGGTTGACTTGTGGAATTCTCAAAGATGGTTTCAGTGGTTTGGGGACATCACCTGGTTTGATTCCCCACCCCCTCCCAACGCACACATGCAGATATCATCTACCCAGCAGTATCTTATACCTCTATTCTGTATGGAAACCTTGAGTGGAAAGGTCAATGCTCTGGGCTGATCACTTGTCAACTACAACAAGAGTCAGAAGTCCTTGCTATTGTAGTCACACCTTCTGTCTGTTGACTTGGGGTGGACACTGGGAATTCCTGCAAGGCCATTATATAATTTTTGGAACAGGCCAGTGTGGAAGGAAGAGCTCTCACCACCAGAAGGAAAATTTAGTCCCTAGCCCTGCCCTGCCTCTGCCATGTTCTCACTGATTGTGTGGCCTCAGGTGGGTCATTTAACCTCTCTGGACTTAGTTTCCTCATCTATAAAAGAAGGACCCTGGCCTGATGGGGGAAACTGGCTCTAACATCCTTTCCAGCTATGGCTGCTCTGTGGTAAGACATCCTTGGACAACCATTGTTTTGGTGCCGTTGAGCTTTGCCTTTCATGAATTCTTTCTGCTCATTCTTTTTCTCAGACTCAAAAGTCTTAGAGGGTGACTCATCTCCTCAAGTTGGTCTAGCCAAAGAGTGAATCTCCTTTGCTGCTAATCTTCTGAAGAATAACTCATTCCAGGGACAACGGACCTCATCCCTGAGTGCACCAGTCAGCTTGCTGCTGGCTGTCTTCACGAGGCCTGGGCCCCACCACCAAGCCAAGCTTGCCAAGGATTGGGGCGTAGCTCCCACAGCTATGCTTGAGGTCTGCTTCCCAGCCCTGTCTGTCTTTCCTGGATTAGGCAGCAGCATTCTAGGAACAAATGCCCTCTGCTCAGTCTGCTTTCCTACTATCCAACTCATTTTCTGAATCATGGTTATTTCTTCCCTGCCAGTGCTGGCAAGACTGAATTTGTCAGGCCTTGCAAGTCCCCATGGGCCTGTCCAGGTGGTCAGGACTTTGGTTGCTCTTGACTTCTTCCCTAGATATTTTTAAATGCTTTTAATTGATTTGAAAAACATGCTAACTTTGAGTTTTAAAGTATTTGTAAGTGGACCCCATGGCCACTGGCTTAGCAGTGGAGTTGTTGAATGGCCCATAAATAAACAACTTAAAAGGAAGAGGTGGGGCCATGAAGGCAGTGGCAGAACTGGAAGCTTAAAGAAGCAGTTTCTCCCTCTTAGCCCTGACTGTGTGTGTCAGTTCCATAGACTCCAAGAGTGGAGAACAAATTAACTTGCTATGAATTCCAAGAAATGGGTTGCAGTGGGGCAGATATAAACCTATGCTTCCCTGACTGCTTCAAGGCTGATCTATATAATGGGCACTCCCAGGATTGTGGAATTTTTAATTATGACTCTCTAGGTTAATGACGGTTTACCTTGTAGCAACCTAGCTCTTCTAAGATGGTACAACGATTGTTCTTTTATCCTGGGTACCTCTGATTACAGAAAACATAGACCTTGAAACAATCCTAGCTAATCTCTGGCTTATGTGTAGATTACAATCCAAACCCCTTAAGCGAAGAGATGCCCTTAGAGACGGAATGCGTATCCCAACGCAGTTGTGTTACTGCTTTGTGGTATCAGGTGTATTGGTCAGCTTAGCTGCAGTAACACACAATCTCCAAATATCAAGGGCTCATGCCAACAAGTTTTCACTTCCCAGTTGCATTATATGGTGGTAACTGTGAATCAGTTGCTGCAATTCTACTCCAAGTGTCTCCTCTTTTCAGGGGTCCGCAAAAGAGCAGCACTTAGCTGAGACATGTTGTTTTTTGCGGCAGAGGGAGAACAGAGAATTGGCTAAAAAATGTGATCCGTCTAAGTGCTTCCTTGGAACAGGGCCACTGTCACCTCTGCCTGCATTTCATTTGCTCAGACAAGTCATATGGCCAAACCTGATAAGTGAGGCAGAGCAGTAAACTCCACCAGGAGAAAGGCACTACAAGCAACCTGGAAATGGGCTGGGATGTGCAGTCACCTTAGGGAAGAGAGCCAATATTGGGAACAATAACATAATCTATCATTCTGGTTTGACATGCCAGACATGTAACTTCGTGAGAAAGGCAAGGCTCTCGGCAGAAGCCTCAGACCCATAAATTCCATCTTTCCTATCCCTGAGTGCTGACATGTGAAGGAGACAGGGAAGATCTCTTTGGTTTTCACACCTGGGAAGCCCTCTACCGATGTTCCTTTTATGAGATGAAGTCTGGTTTTGATCTAAGTCCCTTGAGGTTCACTGAGTCCTACCTTAGACTGTATCTCCCTTCCTGTGAGTTGCTTCCACTTTTTGGCCTTCACCTTTTGATTTCATTTGGTGGCTTTGGTGTTAATAGAATTTCATTTTGCTCTTCTTCTGGCTGACTCTGAAACAGTGCATTTGCAGCTATAACATCACTGCAATCTGAAGCCAGGCCAGAAGATGTGGGAATCAGCATGGGCAGAGACCAGGGTGTCTTAACTCCAAGACGGGTTCAAGAAGTAGAAGATGACAGAAGAGTGAGACATAGAAACAAATGCATCAGTGTCTCTATTTTTAACTGATGATTGGTTGATTGGGTAAGTATTAAAATACTAAGGGAAAGTATAAAGAAAAATGAAAAACAATTTTCATATCCCTGCATACAAAATTTGAAAAACAATAGCTACCTCTTACTGACCTTTTCCTGCACACCAGACCCTGTGCCAAGGTCTCTGCAGACATGAGAAGTGGGACCATGCTCTCCATACTGGATACGTGGAGCTGAGGCCCAGAGAAAGTTACTGCTTGCCCAACGCCCCACAGTTGGCCAGTGGTGGTGAAACTCATATGAGGACAATGGTTATCTGATTGTGTAGCTCATGATTGAAAAAGAAGATATTGCTAAGTGAAATGGTTCTACTTAATGCACCAAAGAGATTGACTTAGCACAAAATTCCCTTTCTTAAGAATCAGTGAGTTGCCTTGCAGACCCTTGTTGGGTTGGCATTTTTACACTCAAGTTGCCTGGGGTTTGTGCCCATGCCTCCCCAGTAGCCCTGCCACCATCTACAAAGTGTTTTGTTTCAAAATGAACACAACTCTTTTAGTTTGTAATTTTTTTCTGGTGCCCTTGCCCATATATATCTCACACCTTTCATCAACCTAAGCTTTTCCAGAACGTATGGCAGGCAGGTGGAGTTTCCATCTCTAACTGCAGAATGGTGGTTATGGATAGCATTGAAACCTCCTGCTTGATTGGTCTGTCTCATCTTGATGGCCAACATTTTCCATTTTCTCAGTTTCTCTATGAATCATCACTTTCCTTAGAGTTTTCCTTCCACCTTACCAAAGAGATAGTATCTTAGAATTAGAGCTATACAAAATAAATATATTGACAACAACACACTTACCATGTGGAAATTTTTCTCTAGAAAGAATTATGCTAACATACTTTATATAATTTTGATGTATTTGTTCTTCGCTGTTTATATACTCTTTTTAAAAAGATACACTGTTGGCACAAAAACAGACACATAGACCAATGGAATAGAATAGAAACCCCAGAACTAGACCCACAAACGTATGGCCAACTCATCTTTGACAAAGCAGGAAAGAACATCCAATGGAAAAAAGACAGTCTCTTTAACAAATGGTGCTGGGAGAACTGGACAGCAACATGCAGAAGGTTGAAACTAGACCACTTTCTCACACCATTCACAAAAATAAACTCAAAATGGATCAAGGACCTGAATGTGAGACAGGAAACCATCAAAACCTTAGAGGAGAAAGCAGGAAAAGACCTCTCTGACCTCAGCCGTAGCAATCTCTTACTCGACACATCCCCAAAGGCTAGGGAATTAAAAGCAAAAGTGAATTACTGGGACCTTATGAAGATAAAAAGCTTCTGCACAGCAAAGGAAACAACCAACAAAACTAAAAGGCAACCAACGGAATAGGAAAAGATATTTGCAAATGACATATCGGACAAAGGGCTAGTATCCAAAATCTATAAAGAGCTCACCAAACTCCACACCCAAAAAGCAAATAACCCAGCGAAGAAATGGGCAGAAAACATGAATAGACACTTCTCTAAAGAAGACATTCGGATGGCCAACAGGCACATGAAAAGATGTTCAGCGTCGCTCCTTATCAGGGAAATACAAATCAAAACCACACTCAGGTATCACCTCACGCCAGTCAGAGTGGCCAAAATGAACAAATCAGGAGACTATAGATGCTGGAGAGGATGTGGAGAAACAGGAACCCTCTTGCACTGTTGGTGGGAATGCAAATTGGTGCAGCTGCTCTGGAAAGCAGTGTGGAGGTTCCTCAGAAAATTAAAAATAGACCTACCCTATGACCCAGCAATAGCACTGCTAGGAATTTATCCAAGGGACACAGGAGTACTGATGCATAGGGGCACTTGTACCCCAATGTTCATAGCAGCACTCTCAACAATAGCCAAATTATGGAAAGAGCCTAAATGTCCATCAACTGATGAATGGATAAAGAAATTTTGGTTCATATACACAATGGAGTACTACGTGGCAATGAGAAAAAATGAAATATGGCCTTTTGTAGCAACGTGGATGGAACTGGAGAGTGTGATGCTAAGTGAAATAAGCCATACAGAGAAAGACAGATACCATATGGTTTCACTCTTATGTGGATCCTGAGAAACTTAGCGGGAACCCATGGGGGAAGGGAAGGGGAAAAAAAAAAAAGAGGTTAGAGTGGGAGAGAGCCAAAGCATAAGAGACTGTTGAGAACTGAGAGCAAACTGAGGGTTGATGGGGGATGGGAGGGAGGGGAGGGTGGGTGGTGGGTATTGAGGAGGGCACCTTTTGGGATGAGCACTGGGTGTTGTATGGAAACCAATTTGGCAATAAATTTCGTATATAAATAAAAAAAAAAGATACACTGTGCATTAGAAGTTGGCAAGATCTATTGAAAAGAAAGGACAATTTATTTTAAATGCTGTAATTATGTCAATTATATCATGAAATCATGAATTGTGGCTCTCTGTCAAATGTGCTGTATCTCCTCAGACGTGCAGAAGACGATGCATTCCCAAGCTAACTCACTGAGGTGTCTTTGTTAGGCTGACATGTTTGATATAATTCCCAGATAATTTACATGGTCAGAGATATTCTCATTATGCAACTCATACTTGAGCAAGAGGCACTGGGGATTTTGCTCAACCGCTAAATGTTCAGATGAGTTGATTGCTTAGCTAGCCAAATCAAGTTAATTCTCTATCTATGTATGGCATCATTTATTTAAAAATATGTATTGAATTCTTTCTATGTGCCAGACAGGTTTACAAGTGTTGGGGACTCCCAGGGAATTAAACTGATGTGTTCCCCTGCTCTTAGGGAGATTCCCACTCCAGCATTAGGTATTAAAACGACACACTCTGAAAAATGTGGTTGGTAATTTTTAAGGCTTAAATAGTTCAAAAGTATTTGACGGTAGATTCATATATCAAGCATGTTTTAAAATAAATTTTAGGCACTTGTCTAAGCCAGCTTACATTATTCATTTACAGCATTTCTTGACAAATAACTTCTTGCTTTTGTCTTTCAGTCTCCATTCTGTAATGTATTTACAAAGTCAGGAAACACAGGATAAACTTCAATTAAAACAATGTGTTAGCTACATTTTCAAATAATAGGCTCAAAATGCTTTCATGTCAGGTGGATTTGCCATTTAAAGCAATGGACCTAATTGCTAACCTGAGGGCTGGGGGGTGGGGAAAGACTCTTATAAAACACTACTGACTGTCCAAAAATTCTGGAAGTGCAGTAAACAGTATAATTATTATACTTTTTAAAAGGCCTGAAAGTTGAAGAAATACAGACTATGTTTGACATATATATGATACATGGATGAAAATGAGTTTATCCTGTTTCCTGACTTTGTGGGACACCTTGAATTTTACTTTTATACTCAAAGCAATAAGGAAGTAGTCCTTGATCCTCCATACATATCCCTTGTTTGACCTCCCTTTTATTCTTTCTTCATTGTGAAACAGCTGAAGATTGGGTGCTATTAGCAAAAAAGTGGAATGGATGCAGATTCTCTTCTAGAACCCTGTGAACTTAACTTGACTGAGGCGATGAAGGTCTGGTTTAATGGAAAGAGACAGGAAGTCTACCTTCTGGTTCTACAGCAGTCTCGAAGGGTTTTCTGATATGGGCCAAACTCCTCCTCTTCATGTCTCTATAAAATGAGAAGTTGGGAGGTAGATATATTTTAAGTCCCTTCTTGTTCTAACATGAGATGGTTCCACTCCATATGTGTCGTGAACTTGAGAAGGTAGAAGAGTACCATTTCTTCTCATTTTTTATGATGTCTCTGCCCATAATTACCATCTCTTTAAGGGTTTGGATTCATCATTAATGGCAACACTTCTTTCATGCTTTATTAACAAAAAAAGCTAGAGAGTCAATTGACTCTTCTTTTAGTCAATTATACATTGTATGAAAGAGTGAGAAATGCACACATTGTGGGGAGAACAAGAGCAGTATCCTGTTACTTTTCAGTTGGATTTTGTCACTTGTTATTGTTTTTGAATATTTTAAGTATTAAGTAAAAAGTAATTTTAGCCTTTCTAACAGGTGTGAGGTGAAATCTCATTGTAGTTTTGATTTGTATTTCCCTGATGATGAGTGATGTTGAGTGTCTTTTCATGTGTCTGTTGGCCATCTGGATGCCTTCTTTGGAAAAGTGTCTATTCATGTCTTCTGACCATTTTTTAACTGGATTATCTCGGGGGGGGGGGTGAGTTTTATAAGTTCTTTATATATTTTGGATTCTAACCTTTTATCAGATGCCATTTGAAAATATTGTCTCCCCTTCTGAAAGTTGACATTTTGTGTTGTTGATAATTTTCCTTCACTTTCTAGAAGGTTTTTGTTTTGTTTTGTTTTGTTTTTATCTTGAAGAATCCTCATAGTTTATTTTTGCTGTTGTTTCCCTTGCCTCAGGAGACATGTCTCATAAGAAGTTGCTATGGCTGAGGTCAAAGAGGTTTCTGTCTGTGTTCTCCTCTGGGAGTTTGATGATTTCCTGTCTCACATGTAGGTCTTTCATCCATTTTGAATTTATGTTTGTGTATGGTGTAAGAAAGTGGTCAAGGATGTGGAGAAAGAGGAATGCTTTTCACTGTTGGTGGGAATGCAAACCGGTGCAGGCACTCTGGAAAACAGTATGGAAGTTCCTCAAAAAGTTAGAAATAGAACCACTCAGTGGTCCAGCAATTGTACAGCTCAGTATTTACCCAAAAATACTGATTCAAAGGGATACATGCACCCCAATGTTTATAGCAGCACTATCAACAATAACCAAATTATGGAAAGAGCCCAAATGTCCCAACAACTGATGAATGGATAAAGCAGATGTGGTATATGTGTGCAATGAGATATTATTCAGCCATCCAAAAGAATGAAATCTTGCCATTTGCAATGACATGGATGGAGCTTGAATGTATTATGCCAAGTGAAATAAGTCAGTCAGAGAAAGGACAAATATAAGATTTCACTCATATGTGGAATTTAAGAAACAAAAAAGATGAACATGGGAGCAAAAAAGAGAGAGAGGCAAACCATAAAACAGACTTTTAACTATAGAGAACAAACTAAGGGTTGTTGGAGGGGTGGTGGGTGGGGGATGGGTTAAGTGGATGATGGGGATAAAGGAGGGCAGTTGTTGTGATGAGCCCTGGGTGTTGTATGTGAGTGATGAATCACTACATTCTTCACCTGAAACTAATAGTACACTTTATGTCAACTAACTGGAATTTAAATAAAAAGTTGAGGGAAAAAAACTAAGCATTTTCAGGAACTGTGGTTTCCAGAACCTACAAATACATTGAGTTCTTATATCTTCATGTTTGAAAAATATAAATCAATTTTATTTAAAAAAAATTTTTTTTTCAATGTTTATTTATTTTTGGGATAGAGAGAGACAGAGCATGAACGGGGGAGGGGCAGAGAGAGAGGGAGACACAGAATCGGAAACAGGCTCCAGGCTCCGAGCCATCAGCCCAGAGCCCGACGCGGGGCTCGAACTCACGGACCGCGAGATCGTGACCTGGCTGAAGTCGGACGCTTAACCGACTGCGCCACCCAGGCGCCCCAAAATCAATTTTATTTAAGACGGTGAGTTAAAGATTAGGAAGAGGAGGCCTAGGATACTTCACATATTTTGACACATTTTTCCTCACGAACCTTCGTGTAAATCAAAATAAGACAAATTCGTAGCCCCCCAAAGAAGTCCGTGGCCAGTCTGCACACAAACCAGAACATATGGCAAAGGGTGCTGTTCTGATGCATTCCTCTATCCAGGAGGAGGGCTGAAATGTTGTTTTCAGAGTCAAATGGTTAAAATAGTAATGGTTTATTTATTGTCCCCTACTGTGGCTGGGAAATACACAACAGATTAAAAGTCAGGCAAATGAGTTTCTGTTTCTGATCTGCCGACTACCAGGGTAAGTTGGTCTCTCCATGTGATCATCTTGGCAAATGTCTCCTCAGGCCTTTACTGGAGAGACAGGAAACAATGATGACAGAGCCGGGCAAGCCCAGACCCCACACGAGTCTCCTCTGTAATTTTGGATAGTTCTGGAAACTGGACCGTCGGCTCTAATTACCTATGTCGGGAAACCTATGCACACTAGGCCACGTTTCTCAACAGCTTGCCCGAGCCATGCTCCTAAAAACAGCTCAGACCTGCTCCGCAGGAGCATTAATCCTGGCAGCCAAAGAAGGTGAACTCATCTGGGCATAGGCTGTAAACAACAGAAAGATCCACTGTTCTGTGCATAGACCTGACCCAACAATGTTGTGGCTGTAAATCGTTTCACTTTTGCAACTTGAGAAGCTACATACTTTCACCTTATAGCAGATCTTGGTCAGATAAATTTCAGTGAACTGCTCACTCTCTGCAGATTCAACTGCAAAAACCACAACCACCTCCACCACCATTACAGCAAAATGAATGTGGGTGGTTGAGTGCCATTCCTAAGCTATTTCCCAGAGCCATCGAGCTAACTGGAACAGATGAACCAGGCTTCTTGTGTCATCAGCACCAGCAGTTGAGTCGTTAAGCAGGAGTTGTGTGTGTTTTTTCCACTCTCCATACACAACAAACTGAGATCCGTCATAAAATGATGGCCATTTTATTTTTTTTATATAGGGCACAGAGTTTATTAAAAAAATTTTTTTTTGATGTTTATTTATTTTTGAGAGACAGAGAGACAGAGCATGAGCAGGGGAGGGGCAGAGAGAGAGGGACACACAGAATCCGAAGCAGGCTCCAGGCTCTGAGCTGTCAGCACAGAGCCCGACGGGGGGCTCAAACTCATGAACCATGAAATCACGACCTGAGCCCATGTTGGACGCTTAACCGACTGAGCCACCCAGGTGCCCTGATGGCCATTTTATAGAAAGAAAGCCAGGGTAAAAATCAATTGCCCGAAGGTACAGCTTAGTGATGGAGCCTTGAATTCTTTACTCTTTTATTCCATTTCATTTTTTACTTGTCATCATTACTCATTTCATTCCATTCCAGTGGCAATCAAATGTAAAAACAAGAGCAAAAAATATATTTCTATAAATTTTTATTTTCAACCTAAGATTTTGAGCTTTTTTGTGGGTATTAATGTACTTAAGTTTTATGATAAGAATATTACTTCTAATGGTTATGTTGTGTTATTACATCCGAGCAATTGTTACAAAGATTAATAATGTGGTACTTGCAGATGATTTAGAGACGTGTTCCATGAATATGCCTAAAATTTGTTATTTCTACCTAATTCACATTTTTTATTCATGAGAAATGGCTTAAGGAAGAGAAAGTATAGCACACATTTTTATTTGATGTCTTTTAATAATTATGAAGGAAAAAACTGACGAAAAGAATGTGTAGACTATACTCTTTAATATATTTCAGCAAATATTTATAAGAACTGACTGTATGCAGGACACTTTGTTGGCTACAGGGTATCCATTCTTTAGAATGTTTGCTTAGGACAGAAGTAATTATCTTACAGGTTTATTAAAGGGTATTATCTCAACTGAGCTAAAATGTTTAAATAAGTGATCTTGACAGGAGAGATCTTGAAAGGAAACACAGCCAGGCTGTAAAGCAATCTTCACTTGAGCTTGGACTTGTAAGAATAAGTACACAATGCTGCCCAATGAGAATGACAGGGTGTTATCACCATCTGGGACCTGTTGATGTTTTACAGATGAAGCAATCGCCCTGAACTTCTAAGAGTGAACAGAGTCTGAAACTTGGGTTTTCTTGTTTCTAGCCATTTGCTGGCTGCAGCAAATCCCTGGTTCTCTTCCAAAAGAAAACAAGTTCTTCCACATGGCAGCTTTGCAAAATTTATGCAAAGATAGTAATTTGAGGTTGGCCACTCTCAAGGTTATGCTTCTGCAGAAATATTCTGCAGAATGGGCTTCTGAGAAATACTTTTTCCCATCAAGAAATAACACTGAACACCTCACCAAAGAAGACATATAGATGGCAAGTAGGCACATGAAAAGATGCTTCAGGTTCAAGGTCGACCTCGACCAGCAGGCCGAACTTCGGCACGCATGGTCACAACAAGTCTTCAGGTTTAGAGGTTGACTGGCACACCAGATCCCTAATAGTTGGCCACCCAAAGCTCCAGGAGTCTGCGTGCCACAAGCGTCCCAAACAACAGTGAATTACTACCACAAATACTACTACACGCTTATTAGAATGGCCAAAATCTGGAACACTGAAAACACCAGATGCTGGCGAGGTTGTGGAAGAAGAGGAACCCTTGTTCTTGGCTGGTGGTAATGCAAAATGGTGTAGTCACTTGGAAGGCAGTTTGGTGACTTCTTACAAAAGTAAACATACTCTTACCATACAATCCAGCAGTTGTGTTCCTTGGTATTTACCCAAAGGAATAAAAAAATTGTCCATACAAAAACCTTCGCAAAAATGTTTATAGCAGCTTTATTCATAATTGCCAAAATCTGGAAGCAACAAAGATATCCCTTAGGAAGTGAATGGATAAGTAAACTGTGGCCCATCCAGACAATGGAATACTATTCAACATTTTTTTAAATGTTGTTTGTTTATTTATTTATTTAAATTTTATTTTTTATTTTTTAAAATTTACATCCAAATTAGCATATAGTGAAACAATGATTTCAGGAGTAGATTCCTTAATGCCCCTTACCGATTTAGCCCATCCCCCCTTCCCACAACCCCTCCAGTAACCCCCAATTTGTTCTCCATATTTATGAGTCTCTTCTGTTTTGTCTCCCTCCCTGTTTTTATGTTCATCTGTTTTGTCTCTTAAAGTCCTCATATGAGTGAAGTCACATGATTTTTGTCATTCTCTGACTGACTAATTTCACTTAGGATAATACCCTCCAGTTCCATCCACATAGTTGCAAATGGCAAGATTTCATTCTTTTTGGTTGCCAAGTAATACTCCATTGTATATATACCACATTTTCTTTATCCATTCATCCATTGATGGACCTTTGAGCTCTTTCCAGACTTTGACTATTGTTGATAGTGCTGTTATAAACATGGGGGTGCATGTGTCCCTTCGAAACAGCACACCTGTATCCCGTGGATAAATGCCTAGTAGTGCAATTTCTGGGTGGTAGGGTAGTTCTATTTTTAGTTTTTTGAGGAACCTCCATACTGTTTTCCAGAGTGGCTGCACCAGCATGCATTCCCACTATTCAACATTTTAAAAAAGTTATGAAGCCATGAAAACATATGGAAGAAACTTAAATGCCTATTACTAAATGAAAGAAGACAACCTGAAAAGCTCTGTACTATGTGATTCCAGCTGTATGACATTCTGGAAAACCCAAAACTATGGAGACAATAAAAGAATCAGCAGATTCCAGGGATTGGGGAAGACAAAAAATGGAGCACAGAGGATTTTGAGGACAGTGAAACTATTCTGTATGATGCTCTGATGGTGAATACATGTCATTATATATTTGTCCAACCCCATAATATATACAACACCAAGAGTGAACCCTAATGTGAAAGATGGACTTTGAGTGATGATGTATCAGTATCGTTCATTGGTTATAACATATGTAGCCCTCTGATGGGGGATGTTGATAATGGGGGAGGTTATGCATGAATTGGGGCAGGGGCTATATGGAAATCTCTGCACCTTCCTTTCAATTTTGCAATGAGCCTTAAAACTGTTCTAAAAAAAGTCTATTAAAATTATTAAAAAAAAGAAATAACACTGAAAATCATAGTCAAATTCATATTTTACATTTAAAAGTTACCTTTTAAATTGGACGTATAAGATGAAAAATGGGAAAGAGTTTTCCAAGAGAATGCCTGCTTGGAATTCTCTCTCTTTTGCTCTCTGCCCTTCCCCCACTCATTCTCTCTCTCTCTCTTTCTCTCTCTCTCTCTCAGAATACATAAACATTAAACATTTTTTAAAAAGAATGTCCACATGAAGATTTCTTATACTTTAAAATCCATACCATAAAGAAAGTGAGGATATGTAGGCAATGAATTTTGATTTAGCCCCTGGTAGGAATGTGGTTTTACCATTTCAAAATGGAAAAACTTTGGTTTATGCCCAATCTCAATTCCTTTTAACTGTACATTTCTTGAGTTAATTAGAAATAAAAATTATTCAATGATATTTCATGCAGCCATTTCCTCTTTGCTATATAATGATTCTTGTTTACAGAGAGTAAATACTCAGCAGAAAGCATAATGCATATTATTGAATGGTTGTTTTTTGTCCAGTAGAATTTTTGTCTTTTAGTCACATGAACTTCTAATCTGAGTAGTCAGCAAATTTTGTTTGACTTCTCTTGCTTCTTTTAACAGACATTAAGATCCCTATTAAACATTTTCTATTTTCATTCTATTCACTATTGGATACGGTAACACTGAGTCTTTATTCACAAGAGGAAGGGTTTATTTCCCCATTTTCTTCCTACTTCCCAAAGTGCTTTTTTTGGATGATTTCATTTCTTCTTCCAAGAAGAAAATTGGCTAACCTTCCCTTAAAAGTTATATTGTACAGCAATGTTCCAATATTTCATTTAGTTACAAATGAGAAACAGAATTTTTACAACATGACTTTCCTTCTGTGTGGTGAGCACGGTGGGTGGGAGTCAGCATCACTAACAAAAATGACAAATGCTCCTTTGTCTTTCTCCTGTTACAGATTCTGGAAATCTAGGGTTCCATCCAAGCTCTTGAAATCATAAAATTTATACCCGTTTCTCCTCTTTTGATAAGAAGGCTATGTGGAGAGATTTTTAGAATAGAATTCCCTCTTCTGTTTGAGCTAGGACTACAATTTTTGTGTTTAAAGTCAACATTTCCAGCTTTCAAATTTTTCCTGGTTCTTTGTCCAATGAAGAACAAAACTAAGAAACCAGAACTTGGTTTAGTAAAGTGCTAATAATGTATATGTACATTAAAAAAAATTCAGTGATGACTGAACAATATCCACTTTTCTGTAGTTTTTATGTAATGAGAATGAAGATGTTTTAATATCTTATTATATTTGGGGTTCCCAGATAAACTATTTTCAACTTTATTTTTTTATTTTATTTTTGGGACAGAGAGAGACAGAGCATGAACGGGGGAGGGGCAGAGAGAGAGGGAGACACAGAATCGGAAACAGGCTCCAGGCTCTGAGCCATCAGCCCAGAGCCTGACGCGGGGCTCGAACACACGGACCGCGAGATCGTGACCTGGCTGAAGTCGGAGGCTTAACCGACTGCGCCACCCAGGCGCCCCTATTTTCAACTTTAAACATTCAAAATTCATCCAGAAAATATTTAAATGTCTTCTTTATCATTGCAAGAAGTCATCTGAAAATGATTTCTACTTCTTTTAAAAGTTTGGAGCCATCACTTGAGAATATTTCCTTTTTCCATTAAAAAAAGTACCATATTCTGGGACGCTTGGATGACTCTGTCGGTTAAGCGTCTGACTCCTGATTTAGGCTCAGGTCATGATGTCAGGGTTCATGGGATTAAGCCCCATACTGGGCTCCATGCTGACAGAGCAGAGCCTGCTTGGGAGTCTGTCTCTCCCTCTCTCTCTTTCCCTTCCTTGCTCATGCTCCCTTTCTCTCAAAATAAATAAATAAACATTTAAAAAAATACCAGGGCACCTGGGTGGCTCAGTCGGTTGAGTGTCCAACTTGAGCTCAGGTCCTGATCTTGCAGTCTGTGAGTTCAAGCCCCACATCAGACTGTGATGACAGCTCAGAGCCTGGAGCCTGCTCGGATTCTGTGTGTGTGTCTCTCTCTCTCTGCCTCTCCCCCACTCACACTCTCTCTCTCTCTCAAAAATAAATAAACATAAAACTTAAAAAATACCATATTTTCTTTGAAAACATTTAAGAAATATGAAACAGTTAAAATATGCCAATAATTCCACCTATATGCAACCACTGATAACATCTGGTGCTTCCTTTTTTTTTTTTCAGCTTTATCCCCAATATACGCTTTCTAAAATATTTTTAAAGTTTATTTTAGAGAGAGAGACACACACACAGAGAGAGAGAGAGCGCAAGTAGAGGGGGGGAGGGGCAGAGAAAGAGGGAGACACAGAACTTGAAGCAGGCTCCAGGCTCTGAGCTGTCAACACAGAGCCCAATGCAGGGCTTGAGCTCATGAACTGTGAGATCATGACCTGAGCCAAAGCCAGACATGTAACCAACTGAGCCACCTGGCTGCCTGTATTATATTTTTATAATCATATTGTATATTAGTTTTTCCATGTCTAAATACTACATCATGTGTATTTTCCATAGTATTATTGTATCTCTGGTAGAGAATATTAAAAATAGTTTTTGTCAAAGTAACCTTTTAAATTATTTTTATTTTATTATAAGAGTAATATAAAATGAAAATATAAAGTCTCCTAACTGTTCCTAAAGTTTCTTAACTGGTCTTCCCACGGCCTCCCCTCCCCTTTAGAGATAACCACTTTTAAGAGTCTCAGGTATCCTTCCAGAAATTTTCAGGCATATAAAAGTGTATTCTTACATAATGTAACATTTTCTATATTACATGTTATCTAAGTATGTGTTCACTAGAAAATCATTCATACTTTATTTAACTTAATAAAATGTCTCAGTGGTTTCTTTTGCAGACCAGTCCCTATACAGTTTTCTCATTTTTTTTTTAAAGCTCGATAACATTCTATTGTATAATGTACAGTAATTTGGTCCATGGTCCTCTAGTGATGAACATTTAAATTTTCTTTTTTTTTAAAGCCTATTTATTTATTTTAGATAGAGAGGAGAGAAATCAGGAGAGGAACAGAGAGAGGGGGAGAGAATCCCAAGCAGGCTCCACACTGTCAGTGCAGAGCCTGATGAGGGGCTCGAACTCACAAACTGGGAAATCATGACCTGAGCTGAAACCAAGAGCTGGATGCTTAACTGGCTGAGCCACCCAGCTACTCCTAAATTCTTTCTTTTTGGTGTGTAATTATAAAATATGGGCACTAAGGCAGCTGCCTACTCCATGATGCCTTTGTATGGGTTAGAAAATGACACTCTTCTACGAAGGATGTCTTCTATGAGTCCCTCCAGTGTCACCCTCCATCATTCCCCACCTCGCTCTGTTCCCTGGGAGGCTGATCTGCATACGGATCCTATCAATATGCTCTTTTCCTTTTGTGGGCTTTGGTCAATGGGAGCAGCTGCAGGAGATTGGAAGGAGGAAGTAAGGAGAGGTTGGGGTATTTACTCCCTAGGCTCTTCCTGCCTGCTTCCCGAGGGCTGGTTTCCTGTCTTAAACTTTCTCTCTTGAGGTCCTACCTCACTTTTCTGAGAGCTGCTCTCTTTTTTTTGTCTTTCTAGTCCTAGGACACTGCACTATCCTCTCTGGCTTCTCTACTCTGTGCTCTACCTTTGTAAGTAGGCAGAGCTCACATTGCCCAAAGTGAATGTGCCATCCATTCCTACTAGGACCCTAACTGATTCACTTTTCTCAACAGATTGAGCCCCAAACCGGGATGTTTGTTTATTAGAGCAGGTGATTACCACCCCCACCCTCTACTCCCTGCTATTTTGTCAAGGTGCCCAGTGCAGGCACAATGTAGACAATACGTGGTAGCCTAGATTGCAATCCAAATGATGGTTTTGTGTGTGTGTGTGTGTGTGTGTGTGTGTACTTTGTGTACTTTCATGAAATCCACAGGATAGATTAGGAACAGTAGAATTGGGTCAAAGGTTATACACACACTTTTTAACTTTGAAAGAATTTGTCAAAAGGTTATCCCAAAGATAGCCTGGATTTACATCCTGTCTGTACTTTTGCCAACTGTAGGTTGTAACACTTTACAATTTTTACCATTTTCTTTTTGGTAAAATGGTATCTCATTTTCTCTCTGACATCACGTTTCTTTAATTACGTTCAGGTAGGTATCTTTTCTATTGGGTTAATATTTTCCTTCCTTATTTAAAAGTACTATTTTTCATATTAAGGAAATAGCTTCTTGTCACATGTGTAGCAAATATTTATTTTTAAATTTTTTTTCATTTCATATGGATGTTTAAAAGTTTTTATATAGGCAAATGATACCAGATTTTTTTTTTTCATATCTTCTGCATTTTGTGTTAGGTCAAAAAATGCTTTTCTTACTTTAACATATTAATTGTTAAAAAATCTGATGTCTACTTCTAGCATTTATTATTCTTTTTACATGTACAATTTCAACCCATCAGGAATTAATTTTTGTATGGAAGAAGTAGGTGTGTGGCCCAGATGTTTTCCCCAGATGGCTGGCTAGTTATTTGAAAATATGATTTGGAAATGATTTGATTTGGCAAAGACATTGTAATCAATAGAGCTCTTTACCATTTACCATTAATATGGAATGTCATCTGTATTATATGTTAATATCCTATATCAAGGCCCCCCTTGATCCTGGTATTCATGCCTTTGTGTGATGCCCTCCTCTTGAGTGTGGGCCAGACCTAGTCATTTGCTGCAAAAGTGATGGGATGTCACGTCAGCAAATAGATTACAAAACCTATGACTTCCATCTTACTGGGACCCATTCTTCCTCTCTCTCTCCCTCTCCCTACCTCTCTTTCTCTTTTTCTCACTCTCAGTTGTTTGCTTTGATGGGCTGCCATGTTGTGAACTGCCTTCTGTAGAGGGGATGTGGCAAGGAAATGAGGGAGATCACTAGGTTACAGTCTGTGAGGAGTTTAATCCTTCCAACAAGCAAATGCTTGACCTTGGAAGCAGGTCCTACCTGGTTGAGACTTGAGAAGACTGGAACCCTAGCTGGTACTTTGTAGCCTTGTGAGACATCCGGAGTCAGAAAACCCAGCTAAACCAAACCCAGATTCATCACCCCAAAAAGCTATGAGATGACCTTCCTCTGTTGTTTAAGCCAGTGTTTTAGGAAAATTAGTTATACCACAATAGACAGCTAATATACCAGTCCTGCAAAAAAAAAAAAAAAAAAAAAGTTCCTGTAGTTTTATGTTTTAATATTTGATTTAAAAAAGTCCTTTCTCATTTTATTTTCTCTGGATTTTATCCTCCCTGGCTATTCTGGTATATTTGATCTTTCAGATGAGCTTAATATAGCTTTGTTAAATACCTCACAAAGTCTTGTTCCATTTTTAATTAACTTTTTAATTAACATTTATAGTTTTAAGTTGATCTATATAGGAACATTTAGTCAATTTGCCTTTTATGTGTCCTTAGTAGAGCTGGAATATTTTATTCATATTTGTTCTACGTATTCACTATTAAGATGATTCCTAATTCTTTTTTGTTGTTGTTGTTCTGCTATTGTAAGATTTTATTTTCTCTTTTGTTATGATCTGTATGTAGGAAAATTATTCATTTTTATAAATGACATTTTTTTAACTAGCTACTTTATTTAATCCACATCGTATGCATTTAAAAAAATTTTTTTTAAAAACATTTATTTATTATTGAAAGACAGAGAGAGACAGAGCATGAGCAGGGGAGGGGCTGAGAGAGAGGGAGACACAGAATCTGAAGCAGGCTCCAGGCTCTGAGCCATCAGCACAGAGCCCAACGCGGGGCTGAAACTCACAAACCGCGAGATCATGACCTGAGCCGAAGTCAGATGCTTAACCGACTGAGCCACCCAGGCGCCCTGTATGCATTTTTTTTAAGGTCCAGCTTCTTTTGCTCAGCATAATGTTTTTCAGAGTCACTCACATTGTTGCATATATTAGTTTGTTCTTTTTGATTATAAATAGCGTCCTATTGTATGGATTCACCATAATTTGTGTATCCATTCACCTCCTTGTGGACATTTAGGGGGTTTCTAGCATTTGGCTGTTACAAATAAAGCTGCTGTGAGCATTTGAATATATGTATTTTTGTGGACACATGTATTCATTTCTCTTGGGTAAATGAGGAAGCATAAAATATGTCTTTCCTCCCATGGATACCACACCGCCTTGACTAAATTACAGTAGAAGCTTGGTGTTAATGAGGTATATATCCAAAGTGATTTATTAATTTCAAAATTCACCTATAAGAATGTATGTTATTCCTGAAATTTTTAAGTGATGCCTTCAGACTCTGCATTAGTGTTTTCATTTATTGATGGCCTTTCAAATTTAGTTTGAGGTCTTTTTGGTTCTTGGTATGAGTAGCAATTTTTGATTAAAACTGGATATGTAAAATCTTAACAAAAACTTCACGGTTGCATATTTACAGTAATTTCCTGTCTACTTCTAGCTTCAGGTAATCACTGGCCCGTTTTCTGTCTCTATTTCCTTAGAAATTTCATACAAATTTCTTAGAAATTTCCTTAGAAATTTCATACAAATTGAATCATACAATATGTAACTATTTGTGTCTAACTTCTTTTACTTAATATAATATTTTTGAGGGGTGCCTGAGTAGCTCAGGCAGTTAAGCGTCCGACTTGGGCTCAGGTCATGATCTCACAGTTATCGAGTTCGAACCCCGCATTGGGTTGTGTGCTGACAGTTTAGAGCCTGGATCCTGCTTCAGATTCTGTGTCTCCCTCTCTCTCTGCCTCTCCCCCGCTCACACTGTGTCTCTTTCTCTTGCTTCCAAAAATGAATAAACATTAAAAAGATTAATATAACATTTTTGAGTTTTCTTCAAGTGTTTCCAACATATCAGTAGTTCATTCCTTTTGTTGCTGAGTAGTATTCCATCATAATAATATACCAAATTTTGTTTATCCATTTGCTACTTGAAGAGCATTTAGGTTATTTCCAGTTTAGGGCTATTAAGAGTAATTCTGCTATGAACATTCACATAGAAGTATTAATTTCTCTTGGGTAAATACTCAGAGTGGATGTGGTAAGCATATGTTAAGTGTATGTTTAACTTTTTAAGAAACTGCAAGACTGTTTTTCCAAAGTGGCCAAACCATGTTCTAGTCCCAGCAGCTTGTGGAAGGCCATTTTCCCCACATCCTCCCGAAGTCTTTTAAGCTAGGGGTGGTGGGTTCTATAAGCAATGATTCCATTTCCTTCTCTTCTCTCCCATCGTTGACTCCAACCCACTATGTGCACACACCCCATGGGTATAGTTTGAACTGTCTACTTGATCCCTGACTGGGATCTTGATGTTGAAGAGGAATCTTGTATGTGGATTGGAGTTCTGCCCATACACTTGGCCGAAGTTGATGGCCTGTTGTCTCTCTGAATCTGTGTTTTCTCATGTTCCCAAGTGCCCCCTTTGTTGCCCTGTGGCACACTGTTTTCCCTTAGCCATACCTGAACATCTCATAATCTCATCTGCAATGTTTGCCTACCTGAAAGAAAGGTTCCTGGTTTGCTTTCTAGATAATATACAGTTACAAAAACTGGCATGGTCTTTAACAGACGGATTAGCTACTATTTTTAAGTATGTGTGAACTCCTCTAAACAAAGTCCAAAGACTTTCTTTATATGTATATAGTGTGCTGTCATGAGTTGCCTATCACTTTTGTAACCTGCTAGTCCTTGAATTAGCAGGTGTGGTTTATTTAAGGATGTGTCTACTACTCACCTGTGGTTGACAGGGAAGAGGTGTTCTGCTGCCAGAAAGTCCATCTGCTCCTAGTGTCTGCGGACCGTTTTCAAAGCAGGAGCTGGTATGATTCACAGTCATTATCTCTCTAGGAAAAAGAGGGTAGCAGATTGGAGCTACCAGCTGTAGGGGAGGGCACGCACTTACTTTCCCCATCTATTCTAGGTGTAAAGGACTGTTCCAAGTGTATTTTAGCAAGATGTATTATTTCAGGAAGCTTCCACTGCTCTCTAGGTAGCATCTGCCTTAGGAACCCTGGGCCATATGCTAAAATATGAGGCTTGCGTAAGTTCATTTTGTGATCTTGAGTGAGACATTTGTTTTCCTAAAGCTCATATTTAAAAATCTTTTGAGAAGGCGTAAATTATCCTAGTGCATTACAGTATATTTGGCAGAATTATGTACTAAAGAGATTTATAAAGATACTTATGAATCTAAAATTCCCACTAGATATATATTCCTTCTATTTTAACTTTGAAAAGTTCAAATATTCTTACTTACTCCGTTCAAAATATTATTACTTACTACATGTTTCAAAAGAGACTGAGTCTTAAGCAGGAGGGCAAGCATGTGACGATGGGTCATCTTTAAGTGATAGATTTCTTTGCCTTGGTCTTCACTTAAGTGCTCAGACTTTGGTTTCTTCTTGCATATGGAAAATTGTTGTAAATGTCTTCTTGGGGATTCTCAGTGTGATATGGCATGAATAGAGAACTTTTGTGTCGATAACCTCTTCTTCCCCAGCTGCACTATATTAACCATCTCCTGGGTAATCCTAGGGTAAACAAGTTGGGTATCTTGTCTCTTACCGACATTTTGGCCAGAGTCTCTGACTTCCTATCATGCTAGGTATTAGGTCAGACCCACGTAGGTATTTGAAAATTCCCTGAGACTCTTTTACCATTGAGACTTGCGCTTTTTGTTCACTCTCCTTCAATCTGGGTGAACTTGGGACTGCTTGAATCATCAAAAAAAAAAAAAATACAAAAACAAAAACCCAAAAACAAACAAACAAAAAAACAACCCACAGAAGTAATGCCATATATGATTTCCGAGGTGAGGTCATAAGATAGCAGGCGATACTGATGGTCTGGGAGGTTGAATAAGTTGCCCAATGCTATGTAGTTCATAAGTTACAAAGTCAGGACTGTGGGCTTTGTGTCTGGCTATGGAATCGATTGCCATTTCTCCCCACCACTGCCTCTGTTCAAGAATAGCAACACTCTTGCATAGGAGTTATCGTTTTTTAAATGCCTTAATAAATTCATAATGAAAGTTTTAAAAACTCCTTTTTACTTAAATTGCAATATGGACAAAAAGCAGAGGTCTCGGGATTTTCCAAAGGAACTGACCTTCATAAAATAGTTTCTATCTTGCAGTTTTGTGAGGTCAATTTCTTCTAAATTTCTCTTTAATCCTCACGATGTCCTTAAAATGGATGAAAGAAGAAAATATCATTCTTTTCCCCAAGGACTTTAGACCACAGGACTTTAGAACATGATGTAGTAGGAAGTGTGGAGACTTTGGACTCAGACCAAGGTTCTAAACCCGACTTTGCACCTAAAGATCTGAGTTTTGGGAATAGGGCCTTAGCTGTAAAATGAAGTAATATCACCTCTTTTGTGAGATTTGATGATAGAAACAATAAGATGATGTATGAAGACCAGCTGTCTTAGACCCTCGTGAGTTGGAGATGTTCAGTAAATGTTGGTGCTTCCATTTCTTTTTGCACATCAACACTGAGACATTCAAACAAGGCTGAGCATGGACCATAGGAAAAGTGTTAAGAGCTAATCCTGTTTTGCAGGGACTTGACTATTCATACATAAAGTGATGTTGTTCAGAGGTATTCAGAAACATGGGACACCCTGCCCATCAACATGATTTAGTTGGTATTTATTTATTTATTTCTTATTCTTTTAATGTTTATTTATTTTTGACAGACAGAGAGAGAGAGAGCACTAGCAGGGGAGGGGCAGAGAGACAGAGGGAGACACAGAATCTGAAGCAGGCTCCAGGCTCTGAGCTGTCAGCACAGAACCCAATGCTGTCTTGAACCCACGACCCATGAGATCATGACCTGAGCCAAAATCAAGAGTCAGAGGCTGAACTACCTGAGCCACCCAGGCGCCCCTGATTTAGTTGGTACTTAAAATAACAATTCCAAAGTTTAAGGGAAAAGGGGCATGAAGAGACATGGGTGGAGAGGGTGGGATGAACCTAGAACTCATGACTGATCGCAGGAACCCTGCTTTCTGTTGGAATGAGCCAAGGGAAAGTGGAAGAAAATTCGTGTAAAAGGAGGAGTTGGGATTTGGGTGCAGCCTCCTGGCACGTGTTTATCCAGTATTTCCAATTTCTGGAGGCTATGCCTACGTGATTTTGCCTGTTGCATACCTCAAATCAATCATCCCCCTTTTTTTAATTGCAGCAAATTGTGCAATCATTTCTTGTTTGTTTTGGTTAGGATTTCCTTTGCTTTATCGCTGTCAGGAAAAGCATATCCCTTGAGATTTCCTCTGGGACATGATTATTTACAGTAACTACAATTTAATGAAATCTCGAGGATTTCTTCCCGATTTATCCTCTTTTTTGTTCATTCTTAAATATAGTTCCTTTGTTTGTGGCTGTTTTTCTCTTGGGTGCTTTTGAATAATTATTTTTAAAAATATCTGCAGTGTGTGTGTGTGTGTGTGTGTGTGTGTGTGTGTGATGCATTTCTCATCATATATGTAGTATTTGTGCTTCACGTTTTGTGAAATGTTGCTTCATATTATAAAATAATAATCTGCAACTTTTGGCTACTTCAGTCACTGTGAGCCTGGTTCAGACAATTAAAATCTCTTGCCCCAGCAACCAGATCAGCTTCCTGTCTAGTGTCCGGGGCCCTCAGTTTCTAGTCTTCTAAAACGCTGAAGCCAGAGCAATCTTTTTCTGAAGAGAAAATCTGGTCGTATCTGCTGAGTATCTTTCAAGGGCACTGTCAGATCTGGATAGCACGGTCTGGCCCCTGCCTGTCCCTGCAGCCCCTCTCATCTGCTCTTTCCCCCCAACACCGATGTCCTGGTCTCACTACTGAGTCGAGAGTTACCTAAAAATCTTTCTCTCTCCAGCTTCTTCGCCCTCTGCCTGTTACTCTCCCTGCCTTGGGAAGCGCCTCCCCACAACTTCTTTTTGCCTGCTTACTCGTACTAGTGATTGAGGACCCATTTAGACATCCCTTCTCGTGGTGGGAGTGGCAGTGGGGGACTTCTTCAACGTCCTCGAGACCGGGCTGTCTCCTCCTCTATCACTCCCGTATGTTGTGTTTGTCATGTTACCATACTCTTGCCAATTAGATGGCTGTTCGTCAGAGCAGGGACACTGACTTAAGAGATGGCGCTAGATAAGTATTTGTTTAATGAGCGAGCGAAAGAAGACAGTGCCCAGAGGCAGTGTGGCCCAGTGAGCAAGGAACCATTGGCCTGGGCCTGGTTCCTGCCCCCACCCTTAACTAGGTGAGTAACCGCTGGCGAATTACTGCCCCTCAGTTTCTAAATTGGGGAAGTGGAGATAATAATGGCAAACATCTACTTAGATTATTATAACGATTAAATATTAGTCGACATGAACAGTTTGAATGGTGACTGCACATGATATTGTTTAATTTCATGTTAGCTTTTATAATTATTATTGCCTGAACTTTCATCTGGTTCCTTGGTAGCCAAAGCAGAAGGCATAGCATTTGGCGTGGTCTATTAGTTGTCTAATCAGCTCCTTAAAAATATTCTCAAGAATTGATTTATAAAATGCTGGATTTCGACAATAATGCTGTTGATGATTTTTAGCTGTAACGTATGATGTGGGTATTCTATATTATAATTTAATATTATAATTTCATTGTGGAGCATATGTCCCATATCTTTGCTTAAGATTTACTATGTACTGGGCAAATAGGTTTTAAGGAATTAGAATCTATTGTAGGCTGAATTTTCAGCAACGGTCTTGGTGACAGAAAGGAAACTATACTAAAGGTCTTTCTCTAGTGCTTCTCATAAACGGCCTGAGATGATCTCTGAAAGTTGTTCACTATTCATTTGACCTAGAAACTCGACAAAATCATGCATATCAAGAGGTTCAAATCTTCGTGTTCACTTTAAGAACACGTATTAAACTGCTCAGGCCATCAGGGGTATGCGTATCGGAAAAACCATTAAGTATCTGGAAGATGTCACTTTGCAGAAGCAACACGTGTCATTCTGTCGCTATAATGGTGGAGTTGGTATGTATGCCCAGCCAAACACTGGGGCTGGACACAGGGTCAGAGACCCAAAAAAAGTGCTGAATTTTTACTGCACATGCTTAAAATGCAGACAGTAACTCTGAACTTAAGGGTTTAGATGTAGATTCTCTGGTCATTGAGAACATCCTGGTGAACAAAACCCCCAAGATGCAGTGTAGAACTTCTAGGGCTCAGGGTTGGATGAATCCACACATGAGCTCTCCCTGCCACCTTGAGATGATGCTTACTGAAAAAGAGAAGATTGTTCCTAAACCAGAAGAGGAAGTTCCACAGAAGAAAAAGACATCCCAGAAGAAACTGAAGAAACAAAAACTTATGGCCCGGGAGTAAATTCTGCATAAAATAAATGCAAATAAAAGTAAAAATGGAAACAAAAATAAAGGTCTTTCTCTAAAAAAATATATTTGAGATATTGATCAGAAATTGGCTAAAGAAAGGTACAGAAATCTTCAAATAGAAAACACTGATTAAGACTTTGAAGAAAGCTGTCAGGGAGCTCATAAATTGGAAGAAGATCATATTTCATTCAAGTCAACAGTGATGCTGTGGTTAATATTTCTCATTTTCTTGGGTCCAGAAACGAGAGACAAATCAGAGAGGAGGGAGGGAGAGGAAGGATGGAGAGGGAGAATGGGGCCAGAGGGAAAGAGGGAGAGAAACTTGAAACTTGGAAGAAATATTTTTCATCATAAATCATAAGGTCTGGCTGTAAATCACACCTTTTTTTTTTAATGTTTATTTTGAGAGAGACAGCGAGCAAGCTGGGGAGGGGCAGAGAGAGAGGGACAGAGAGAACAGCAAGCAGCCTCTGTGCTGTGAGCACAGAACCTGACGCAGGGCTTGATCCATGAACAGTGAGATTATGACCTGCCCGAAATCAAGCATCACTTGACCGACTGAGCCACCCAGGTGCCCCTATGAATCATACTTTCAAAGGACATCAAAGGTAGTTGAAAGTGTTTGTAGGGTCTTTGGACACAAAGGTGCTGAGAAACCAGAAAAGTTCTGGGAAACTTAACCTCCAAATTAGGAGTTTTAGCATGAATTGAAGTTACTTCGACCAGGGGAAAAACCAGGATTCGAGTGAGCGGCAATTCAGAAATGCTAGAGGTTAGTAACTGAGACGACTACACCCAGGTAATAATATAGATGACACTGGATGTTTGAGTGTGACCTTCGTTAAAATGTACATTTTTGTTATTTTAAGAAAAATGTTCACTAAATAATGTAATGATAAATATGTATGTAATGATATATGTAATGATAAAATACATGTATGATAAATATATGTACGTATATGTATGTAATATATGTAATGTAATGTACAATGTAAAAATATATGTAATATAATGTAATGTATGTAATGTAAATATGTAATGTAAAAATATATGTAATGATAAAATAATACTGTATGATATCTTCTTGGACTTAATTATTTAGGAAACAGCTTTTTGGATAGGGAGGCAGTGTTCAATGTAACACCAGTTATATGAATGAGCAAGTAGGAGATCCTGCCCTTGCCTGAGGCAGTTGGACAGGGGTTAAGTGCCCTCGAGTTGATGGCCCGGGGAGGCCTGGTCCTGCTGCAAGCCAATGACTTCAAGAACACTTCCAACTTCCCTAATGCTATAGTGACAATGCTAAGCTTGGGCAATAAACACACTCAATTTTATATAATTGTGACAGATCTCTTCATATTTAATGGAAGTTTAAAGTGAATGGGGCTATTTAGGTATGGGACTTATTTTAAAATTGTGTGATATGTTACAAGTATTGTGTAGTTTCCCAGAAGGCAGTAAGGTGGACCCTAGACTTTGCCAGGTCCTGGGAGCCTATATAAGCTTTATCTTACTTTATAATTCCATTCTTCTTTCTATCTCCTGCTAAGAGATCAAGAGGCCAAGTCCTACAAGAGGGACTAGGTTGTATTACAGTTAAACGAGGTGATACATAAAGACCACACAGCTTAGTGCTCGGCACATAGAAAATGGTAAATGGACATTATTTGTTCTGTTATCATTAGTGCGAGAGGTATTTGCCTTTGCAATATTGTTGGATGCTTTGCTGGGTTGTTTACAATTATTATCACATCTGTATCTCAGAAAAACCATGGGAATTAGGTGACATCACTTCTAGATGAAGAAACTGGGGGTCTGAAAAGTTTGGGAATGTGTAGGAGAGAGTGGGGGGCGGAGCCAGCACCTAAGCCAGGGTGAGCCCTTTTTGGCACATCTTTTCACTCCTCGCCTGCTGTGCTTCCAAAGGAGGCCAAACAAAGTTAAGTATGCGGGGCCCATTGAAAAATATTCTATCTTCCAGTTTCCAGGTTTTATATCTGGGTAAATTGATTAATAACCAGGAGTTCATACTATATGTACTTAGATGTGTACCTATATGTATGTGTTTATATATATACATCTTTCCCCCACCTGAAGACAAGTATGTTTTTATTAAAGCAAATTCCTATATCTTCAAATATATCTTTCCTAGAATTTCATCATAAAATCATAAATCTGTTCATCAAATATTCCGACCACAAGATTTAACAAACATCACATTCAAACAACAACAAAACTGTAGAAAACAACTGCTTAAGAGGCAAATTTAACAAATATAGATTTAATAAATTTTGAGTTGAAAGCTCATTGATGTATATCTGAGACATTTTGATTTGAAACAAACCTTAAGAGTCTATAGCCGTTTAAACCTGGGTGCCCATTAGAATTGCCCAGGGAAGCTGTAAGACAACAATGACTACAACAGCAACAGTAACTACCCCACAGGATTCCCTTCCAAGGATTGAGTGTCAACCTATCAGAGAATTGGGATTGTTTGAGAACTCCCCAGGTTATTCTATTAGGTAGCCATGGCTGAGATTTTGGTCTAAAGAAAAGGCAGAAGCACATAACTGACCTGGACGATAAATACTTGCTGAAATGAATCGAATACACAGGATTTAAAAAAAAAAAATCAATGCCCGCATTTGTCCAGCTTCCACTAAAGAATCTTGCTTTGATCTTGAACCCTCCTGAGAGGTCAACTCCTTGCCTCATAGCTACTTGTCTTAGAAGAGTAGAACCTATTTCCTCATCTCAATCCATCTCAAGTCAGGCATGGTCTCCACCCTCCTGACACTGGTCTTACTAACACTCAACCAGTAATTCATCTGATATATACTAATAGGTGATCAATACATAATACATTATATATAATAATGTGATAACATAGTCTAATCAATACATAATACATAAAAACCTTAATATATCAAAGATCTACATGAAGACCCTCCAACAGTGCTGTGAGTCATAAGCAGTGCTATTTAAGAATTCATATTTAGGAATTGATAAGATTATACAGCTGAATAAAAATTTGGAGATTACCTTGTGCTGTGCCTCTCAAGTTAGTTTTTATTTTTAAATGTTTATTTATTTGTTTTGGGGGAGAGAGAGAGAGAGAGAGAGAGAGAGAGAGAAAGAGAGAGAGAGACCAGGGAAGGGGCAGAGAGAGTGGAAGAGACAGGATCCCAAGCAGGCTCTGCACTGTCAGCAGAGAGTCAGACGCAGGGCTGGAACTCACGAACCGTGAGATCATGACCTGAGTGAAACCAACAGTTGGATGCATATTAGACTGATCCACCTATGGGCTCCTCAAGTTAGATTTTTTTTTTTAAAGCAACACATCCCTTTAGTTAGGAAGACTATTTGAAATGTTAGTGTGTAATAAAAGAGAGGGTGGGGCTGCCTTGCTTGAGTGATGGTGGTGATGGAGGCAGAACCCTGATTTCTGGATTCTGTGCACCTTTTGGTCTACCCATGCCTCAGGGATTGCCTTGGAGATTACACAGACCCCTTGTTTCTCTGAGAAGCACAGTTTGAAAACCATCCATCTAGGCTTGACCTCTTCCAGATAGAATACAGGACATGCCTGCTGCTTTCAGAAGCTTCTAGGTTTCATAAATAAAAATACCTATCTACGGTAAAACATTATAGCTCATGAGCTCACATTTACATAATATTTATTGCATGCCAGGCACCTTTCTAAGTATGTCACATATAGTAACTTATTTAGTATCCCCCCTTCAACAGTGGTGTAAATGTAGCTATTATTACCCTTATTTAATGGATGAGGACAGAGAAGCAGGAGATGTTACGTCACTTGCCAGTATCACAGAGCTAAGGAGTGCACTTATGAGCCATGCTCTTAACCATCAATACCCTGCTTGATATATACATGGTGTGTATCCAGTAATCAACTCTGTACATATACCACGTCTTCATGCAAATACGTTATTTAACCAACAGATCTTTAGAAGCAATAGCTCATCATGTTGTAGACACTGGAGATATAGGAGAGAATGAGACCAAAAATGTCCCTGTCCTCATGGACCTGGTAGAGAGACAGACAATACACCAAATAAGGAAATAGGATTATTCAGGTAGGTAATGATGATATTAAGAATCTATGACAAGGTTGGGGCACCTGGGTGGCTCAGTTGGTTAAGCTTCTTGATTTTGGCTCAGGTCATGATCTCAGGGTTCATGAGTTCAAGCCCTGCATCAAGGCTCTGCAGTGACAGCATGAGGTCTGTTTGGGATTCTCTCTCTCTCTTTCTCTCTGCCCCTCCCTTGCACTCTCACTCTCAAAAAATAAACATTTTTTTAAAAAAGGAATATACCACGGGGTAAAGCCAGAGGAGTGGCTGTGGGGAAGTGCATTCTGCTTCAGATAGACTTACTAGAACTTGCTGCTTAAAGGGAGGTCAGTAGCCTAGGAGGGTCCATGTCATTTGAGAGTTGGTTAGGAAGGCAGAACCTCAGCAACTATGCCAAACCTACCCCCTAGTCAGAACCTGCTCTTTAACAAGCTCCCCAGGTGATTTGTGTGCACATCAAAGTTTAAGGAGCACTGAGAAGCAGAGTTTCAGTGTTGGAAGTTTCTGTTGCTAGTGGATAGGATTCATTCTTCTCTCTCTCTCTCTCTCTCTCTCTCTCTCTCTCTCTCATACACACATACACACACACACACACACACCTGCTGAGTAAAAGTATGTAAGTGGAAAATAATGGACGTTGCATTTTTGAACATCATATTATAATATAAAAACATTCCCACTTTTATTTGCAATGTATTCTCAGTTTCTCATCATTTAAAAACAGTATTTTCTCATAGGACTAATGATATAATTGGGGGTTATATTGCTGATTCATAAATGATTCATAACTCTGACCAAAACATTGTGAAAGAAAAGATGTAAGTAAAATTTCTATGTCCCCTTTAAAAATAGGCAATTTAATGCTTCAATGCCAATAAAATGAATAGAAATATACTATAAAGTTAATTATGTAAGGAACTTTAATTTGCTGCAAAAATATATATAGTATATAAAAATATAACTTCAATATAAATCTGCTCTAAATTAGTATGGCAGATATAAGCATTATTTAAACAAATATTTAAATTAAATAATTGTCTTTGCATTTTGAGGGGAAGATTCATAATTGTCTGTGTCACATTAATAGACCATCCAATTCTATTTAAGGTTATACAGCCTTTCTCTCCGAGGAAAGTTCCCCATGACAAGTAACATTCGGAATCATCCCGATTACCTTACAGGTTTAAAGAAATTACTGCTCAGAATACTGAGGTATTATTTCAGTAAAGGTTTACAGCATGTTTCTTACTAAAATCATTTAGAAAATGGAACACTGGGGCGCCTGGGTGGCGCAGTCGGTTAAGCGTCCGACTTCAGCCAGGTCACGATCTCGCGGTCCGTGAGTTCGAGCCCCGCGTCGGGCTCTGGGCTGATGGCTCAGAGCCTGGAGCCTGTTTCCGATTCTGTGTCTCCCTCTCTCTCTGCTCCTCCCCCGTTCATGCTCTGTCTCTCTCTGTCCCAAAAATAAATAAACGTTGAAAAAAAATTTTTTTAAAAAGAATTACTTAAAAAAAAAAAAAAAGAAAATGGAACACTATCCAACATTTCCCACTTCCTTCTCTGTTTCCTCAGAGCTCTCCACAGAAAAGCTCAAACGGAAGTCACTGGGCCAAAGAAGTACCAAAGTGCTCAAATCCTTTGAAAGCCAGCTGAACAGTCCTCAGTGAGGGTGACCAACTCGTCCCTGTTTGCCTGGGACTTTCCCTGACTTGGCACTAGGAGTCTTAAATGCCAGGAACTGTCACAGTCCCTGGAAAAACTGGAAAGGTTGATCACTCTAGGTCACTAAAGATGAATTAAAGAAAAAATGAGTTTCAACATAATTATCACAAAATTGTGAGCATAAAAGTGTACTTTACTTTGCTACTTTTAATGAAAACTCTAGAATATAGTAAAAACTGAATATCAAATAGCATCAGATGTTAATTCAATAGCATCAAATGAAAGGAACAGATATTTGGTGAAGAGGAAAATAGAAATTTCTGCATCCTTCTAGCCTTTCTCAGTATCATGAGAGAAGGAAACGAAAAGAAAGCAGAAGAATAAACATAACTTTCATTATTCACTAGACCACTGAGCTCCAAAATAGAGGTAAATTAAGAAGATATTAGAGCCTTTATTTTTATTTAACTTTACTGAAACTGAAAAATATAAACTGAGCTTTACTGATACGAAACACACAGATTAATACTAGTGTCTTCAATGGGTCATTACGTTCGAGAATGTGGGCTCCCTGGAGGGAACAAGGGTCAACAGTGGCTCCTATCACCATTGGTCTAGTTTTGAGAATCTGGGGACATATTATTAGTTACATGCAACAAGAAGTCGTTTTTGTTTAATTTAGAAAAATAAGACCTTTGAGTGTAGAATGTGTAATACTTTGTATTTGAGATGGAGTGTATTAATCAGCTTTTGTTGTGTAACAAACCACTTCAAACTTAGTGGTTTAATACGGCAACCTTTATTCTTTCTCATGATTCTGTGGGTAGGCTGAGTGGTTCTTCTGGTCTGAGCTGACTCATACGGGGTTGGATGGTTTAGGATACCTTGGCTTACAAGCTGGCAGGCTAGGGAGTGGGGAACCTCAGCAGGGATAATCCGTCTCTGCTCCACATGGTCCCGATCCTCTAGCAGATTAGTCTGGGCTTCTACATCTGGTAATTAGTGAAGAGCAAAGAGCAGAAAAGAGAGGGGAAGCCCAATGCACAACACTTTTTAAGTCTTGGCTTGCATCATCTTTGCTAATCTCCCATTGGCCAGAGCAAGTCACATGGCCAAGCCTAGCTTCAAAGGTTAAAAAAAATCCTTTGCCTTTTGATGGGAAATTCTGCAAAATCACACTGCAGGGACAGGCAGAATTTGTCTACTTAGCAAGCAATCACAGGGGTGAAACTATTAAATCATGAAAATATTTTGTAATGCAGAGAAATTCCTGGCTTATTTGAACCAACGTAGTTAAAAAATGTATTATAAGATGGCGTGCATAATACAAACAATACAAATTTGCTCACTTTTCTTGTAAAGATAAATGGCTATTAGAGCCATGCTATGTAGCACATATTTTTGACGAACACACTTAACTTATCCCTTCAAAGTAAATATGACATTTCAACAATAAGAAAGCACCTACTTTTCAAAAGAAACATGCGGTATGCAAGAAGTCTTTTGCAACAGTTGCTTAAAAATACTTCCAGTGTGAAATTATTTTGTTTCAAAAATGGACATTGAGACTGTGCAAGAAAATCTGAGATATACCCACCACTTGTACCTGTACCTCTTAAATCGTTCTTCTTAAAATCCACATATTTATGGATACGCTGAGAGGAACAGATTAACACAACATGGATATGTTCTGACCAAACTTTGAGATAATAAGTGCTCATTATTGTTTTGAGCTTCTATAGTTTACAGGAATTTGTTGATTACTGTAGTATGTAGTTGATATGTAATACAAAGTTAATTGTTATTGTTCTTTAAAGTCATGCTTCCAGTGGTTATTTTCTTCATACTAAGCACCTTATTATCCACATAGTAATAATAAATTGTCTCAGAATAACCCTTTGCTTCTGTTATGTTTCACTGCTTGTATGATATAAACATTGTTCAAACATCTCAGTATGACAATGAGGTTTGCAGTTTCAGTATGCCAGATAATGGAAATGAAAGGGTTTAGGTTACACATCAAACTATAACTCAAGTAGCTTTTCCTTAGGCATAGTAATACTTTTATTTTAAAACAAAATCACAAAATACTTAGAATGGCTACAAACTGTTGAACTCATATTTTCAGTGAGTACTTCTAAAGGTTTTTGTATTTCTCATTTTTTGAATTAAGTTAAAACCTCTATTCATGGCTATGCCTTACTGGAAGCCTCAGTTTCAAGTAATTATTTATATAATGAATAATAGCTGTCTTTTTTTTTTTTTTTTTTTTTTAGCATTTACATGGTAGACATTGTGCCAAGACCTTTCTATTCGTTCCTTCATTTAATTAAAAGAATTAGGGTGTGCCTGGGTGGCTCAGTCGTTTAAGTGTTTGACTTCAGTTCAGTTTATGATCTCACAGTTTGTGGGTTCAAGCCCCATGTCAAGCTCTGTGCTGACAGCTAGGAGCCTGGAGCCTGCTTCGGATTCTGTGTCTCCCTCTCTTTCTGCCCCTCCCCTGCTCATGCTCGCTCTCTCGCTCTCTCTCTTTCTCTCTCTCAGAAATAAACATTAAAAAAAATAATTTGAAGAGCTAGACCTATAGAAAGGAAGGTACTCACCACCAGTAGGTTTTCTCCAGAAAGCAGGACCAAAAATAAAAAGAATAAGAGAGAAAGAAATATAAAATGGCATTATTTAAGTCTTCCTTCTTTTTGGTGGTCCTTTGAAGAACATTCATACTGCTTCATTAAAATATTTCTTTTTATTTCATATTTCATTTTTCTTATTGAAACACTTAAGATATTTTGTCATTTAGCAGCAAGCCCATTAAATTTAAAATATATTTCACCTTAATAAGGAATTTGTAGTTTAAGTTTGAAAAATTATCTGTATAGTGTTAATATTTTCAAATATACAGTGAAGGTTAAGTTTTGTTTTTTTTTTAGCATAGTATATAATAAAATTGGAGTTTGGTAATTAATGCTGGGCTAATGAGTGAACAACTTTATCATGAAAATAAAAAATCATAAAAGATAAATCTACCTCCTAAAATTTAAAATACCATTTTATCACTCTTAATTATATTTTCTCAATTGAATGATTCTATTTTTTAAAAAGATATGTCTATATTAAATGTTATAATTGGTTTATAGTCATTATATAATTTCTAAAGGTTGAGACTGTCAATGTAACTTTAACAAAATACTCCTAAGTTTTTAAAAATTTATGTTTCATGTTGGATATTCTGAGAAGCAGGTAGCACAGAGCCATTCATTTTTTTCTGGGAAGGTTGGGGAAGGTTCCAAACAGAAGACGGTTTTCGAGCTGGGTCTTAAAAGTAAGTAATAAGCAAAGAAGAGGTAAATGGATGGCTTTGGGTGTGATGCTATGGAGGGTGAGATAGTCGTGGGTAGAAAAGCAAAGAGCTGATTTTCTCTGTATTATCAACAGACGACTGGAAAATAAAATTTAAAAACAATACCATTTATAATGGTATCAACTATCATAACATAGTAAGAATAAATTTAAGAAAATGTGTTCAAGACAGTTGATTTTTGTATATGAATCTTGTATTCTGTGACCTCACTAAATTCATTTACTAATTTTTGTAAGTTAATTTTTTTCTTACAATATTTTACATAAAAATACAATATTACATATTATAATATTACATAAAATACAATATTACAATATTCTACATAATATAAGGTTTTGGTTCTATCCATTTATCATTACTTTTATTTATGTTTCTTGTCCTATTGAATTGGCTTTTACCTCCAGTAATTAGTTCCCCAAATGATTGTGGAGTACACATGTGTATACATTTTTCATAATTCACAAAATTGTACACTTACAATCTGCAAAGTTAATTGTATATAAATTTTATTACTAGAAAGTTGATTAAACAAAAACAAAACCAACTGACAGATTCAAAAAGCAAGCCACAGAATGAGAGAAAACTGACAAAGATATGTATCCTGATATGTATTTGTATCCTGAAATTTGTATATGTATCCTGAATATGTATATGTATCCTGAAAATCTTCCTAGAACTCATTAAGAAAATACAGGCAATCCAATAGAAAGTGGCAAACGACTCCAACGATACTTCATATGACAGGTGGCTCAGTTGGATGAGCGTCTGACTTCGGCTCAGGTCATGATCTCACAGCTCGTGAATTCGAGCCCCACGTTGGGCTCTGCACTGACAGCTCAGAGCCTGGAGCCTGCTTCACATTCTGTGTCTCCCTCTCTCTCTCTCTCTCTGCCTCTCCCCTGCTTGCACTCTGTCTCTCTCTCAAATATAAATAAACGTTAAAAAAATTACAAAAATAAATGGCTGATAAATTTATGAAATGGGGTTTATCGTCATAGGAATGCAAATTAACACCACAAGGAAATATTACACATTACCAGGATGGATAAAACTTTAAAAACCAATGGTGCCAAGTGTTTTGGTAATGAAACAATTGGAAGTCTCATGTACCAATAGCAAGAAGGTAAACTCAATAGCCATTTTGGAAAATTGTTGGGTACTTTCTACTAATGTTGAAGCTCTACACACCCTTTGAGCTAAGAATCCCACTCCAAGTTTTATATCCAATACCAATGTGTGGGTAAGTTCACAAGAAAACATTTACAGGTATGTTCATGGCAACTTTATTCATAGCAGCCCCAAACTGGAAACACATGTCTACCAACAGTAAAATGGATACATACATTGTGGTACATTCTTCATACATAGCAATGCAATGTGCATATGGTTGCCACTCCTAAAAACAGAGATGCATTTTGCAAAAATAACACAGAGCAAAAGAAGCCAGGTACAAGATCATATACTGTATAATTCCACTTACACAGAAGTTCACGAAACAGGCAAAACTAATCTGTTGGGTGAGGTTTTAGAATAGTGGTTATCTTTTGGAGAAACAGGTAATTATTGAGAGATGATAGCAGGGAGCCATCTGGGGAATGGAAACATTCTATACATTGATTTAGATGGTGGTTAAACAGGTGTATTTTCACTTTGTTAAAAATTTTAAGTTGCTTATGATTTGTACATTTTTTTTGTTTGTATGCTTTGCTTCAAAAATTTTTTAATGTTTATTTTTGAGAGAGGTTCCAAACAGAAGAGCCACCCAGGCACCCCTGTATAGTTTGGTTCAATAAAAGGTTTATATTATATTAAAATAAAAGGAATGATGAAGGCCTGAGACGGTGGGAATAGACAGAGGCAGAGAAAGCTACTTGATATTAAGGATATTTCAGAGGTAAAATCCATAGGAGTTGGTGATTGGTTTTGAGGAAGCCAGAGGAAACAGGTGAGAACAAGAACTCTTGGAAGACGGTTGATACCATTAATGGAGATTGCAATATAAACAGTGGAGGAGTTAGAGGTGAGGAGTGAGATGGGGTGATGTGGGTAGTATGGTAATAAGACGGAGGTACTGAGTTAAGAAACTTTGAGAACATGAATATACCAGGAGGTCATAGCACAGAACTAAAGCTTAGAAATAGGTCAGGGACAGGGGAACCTCAGTGGCTTAGTTGGTTAAGCATCTGACTTCGTGATCTCAGGTCGTGATCTCATGGTTCGTGGGGTCGACCCCCGCATCGGGCTCTGTGTTGACAGCTCAGAGCCTGGAGCCTGCTTTGGATTCTGTGTCTCCCTCTCTGTCTGCCCCTCCCCCACTCACACTCTGTCTCTCTCTTTCTCTCTCTTTCTCTCTTTCAAGAATAAATAGATACTTTAAAAAATTTTTAAAAAGAAGAAATAGGTTAGGGATAGAGATAGTTTCACCATTATCATATGAGGTATTTAAGCCATCCTTTTTAGTAGATTTCATCTTGACTTCATTCTACACTTTAATATATATAAACTTTATCTGACATTTCTACTTACTCTTTCCTTATATATAACCTCAAATGTTTTTAGATATCAAAGTAGATTTTATTTTTAATTAAAAAATTCTTTAACCTCACATGTGTTTGAATTGGTTGGATGGGGGTTTCTTACTTTATCTGACTTGCTGAATAAAAGAACTCCTAGCTGTTTTGAACATGATTTTAGGTATTATCTCCTTATCTTGGCGACGTTTATGGTTGTGCAATCAGTCCATTCTAAATTTGTTTGCATTGTACACTTAAAGTGCTTTTCTCTGTGCTTGAGATTTTTTGAGTTTCTTGTGTGTGTATGTTTATCATTTTCATCAAATTTGGAAAACTTTCCGGCCATTATATCTTTAAATGTTTTCTTTCCCCTTCCTTTTCTTTGAGATTTCCAATTACATTTCTGTTAGGTTGCAGAGGCTGTCCCACAGTTAACTGGTGCTCTGTTTATTTCTTTTCCCAGTTGTTTATTCCATTTCATCTTGGATAGCTTCTTTTACTGTGTCTTCAAATTAACAAGTTGTTTCTTCTATAATACCCAATCTGATGTCAATCCCGTCTAAATGATGGAATTTTCACTTACGGCATCATATTTTTTTCTCTAGAAGCTGGATTGGGGTCTTAAAAACCACATCTCTACTTAAAACGTTTAATTTTTCCTCTATGTATGGAATATGGTTGCAATAACAGTTTTAATGTTCTTGTCTACTAATTCTATCATTTGCATACCTGGCTTTTCTGGATATTTTTCTATTGATTGGCTTTTCTCTTCTTCAATTTTTTTTAAATGTTTATTTTTGAGAGAGAGGGAGAGACAGAGCACGAGCAGGGGAGGGCAGAGAGAGAGGGAGATACACAATTCGAAGCAGGCTCCAGGCTCTGAGCTTTCAGCACAGAGCCTGACGCAGGGCTCGAACTCACAAACCGCGAGATCACTACCTGAGCCGAAGTCAGACGCTCAGCCGGCTGAGCCACCCGCGCCCCTGGCTTTTCTCTTCTTTATGGGTTGTCATATTTTCCTGCTTCTTTGTATACCTAGCAATATTTGATTGGATGTCGTTCATTGTGAGTTTTACCTGTTGGGGTGCTGGGTATTTTTTTATTCTCATAAATATTCTTGAGTTTTATTGAGATGCAGCTATGGCAACAGTATGATTGTTTCAAGACTTGCTTTATGCTTTGTCAAGTGAGACTGGAGCAGCCTTGAGTTTAGGGGAAATTTTGTCTCACTACTGAAGTAATAACCTTCTGACAATTCTACCCAATACCCCATGAATGATGAGATTTTTTCCACTTGTAGAAACCTGAACTATTCCTAGCCTTCAGGAGTTCCAGTATTTGCTCTCTCTGCTCCTTTCGGGTGGTTCTTTCCCCATCTTCCAGCATTTTCCTCACAGACAGACACTGATCATTATTGACCTGAGGATGTAAGGGGGGCCCTCTGCAAGTTGCTGGAGTTCTCTCGTTGTACAGCTCCCTCTCCTCAGCATTCCGCTCTGTGAATTCCAGCTGCCTTGGTTTCCCTAGGCTAACATCTTCCATTCCTCCTCTGTCTCCTCACCTCGGGCTGATCACCAGCCCCACCTGGGTTCCCTCACTCCAGGCAGTAGCCTGGAGCACTCACAGGACCCATCTTGCGTGTTTCCCCTCTCTCAGGGAGCACTGACCTACGTTGGCACACTCCAATGTCTAAAATCCATTGTTTCCTATCATTTCATGATTTTTTTGGCTGTTTCTGGTGGGAGGGTAAATCTTGCCCCTGTTACCCCATCTTGGTCATATAAGAAGTCCAGATGTCTTTTCTTGGAAATGTTCCTTCCCGCCCTCCCCCCTCCCCGCCCTTTCTGCTTTCTTCTAAAAGAATGCAGGGAGTAGCTTGTCTCAACCTTTTCCCATTGGCAGTCTCATAAATCTTACCTATTTTTATTTATGAATAGGCAGTAATAAGGCCACACCTGTGTGACTTTCTTCCCTAGGGAACCAAAGGAAGCATAACTTACATTTCTATTATCTCCTATCATTGAATTCTATCTGTGTGACTGATACTATTTCTTGAAAGAAGATTTAGTTACAGCCCTCCTTTTTCTTTCTCTCTTTCTTTCTTTCTTTCTTTCTTTCTTTCTTTCTTTCTTTCTTTCTTTCTTTCTTTCTTTTTCTTTCTCTAAATGCCTCTTCAGCTGCTCCTCATGCTATCTGATTGAAATACTGAATTTACACGCATGACTGTTCAGTCCCGGTGGCCAAGAGTACAGACACGAGCATTGATCAGAGTTGGACGTGAGTCCTGGCTCAGCTACCAAACAATAACATTCCTCGGGTTCTTTCCTACCTGGCCAGACACTGTGTTAAGGACCTTTACATGGACTGGCCCACTAAAATCTCATGACAACCTTATCTGATACCGAAGTTGGTACTATTATTATAATTTACAGTATGGTAATCAGCACCGGAAGTCAGAATGCCTGAGTTGAATCTTGGCATTAACCCTTAATAATTTTGTATCCGTGGGGAACTTCTTTAACTTCTCTAAGACTTGGATTCTTTGTCTGTGAAGGGGAGTGATGGTATTTCCCTCACAGGGCTGCTGTGAGAACTTCAAGAGAAAAAAGATGTGAGCTGTTTAGCACAGTGATGGCTACACATAAGTGCTCAGTGGAAGGTGAGTTGTTGCGTTACTTTCCTGTGAAACACTGAGAATATTTGAGAGTGAGAAACACTGAGAATATTTGAGAATGAGAAAGGATGTTACTTTGTAACACTCAGAGACTTTTGGGAACTTGATAAAGCAGCCATGAGAATGTACCTCCTAGACTTTCTATGAAAAGTAGTAATTGTAATTGACTAAAGGTCACAGCTGCTAAACTTTGAAATTCAAAGGTACCTTTGTTCAAGTCTACCCCTCTCATGGGCTGCTCCCTGTCAGTGATGGAGTACAGTGAAGGATACTAAGGAGACCCTCACATGGCCATGGGACTCCTACCAGTGCCAATTTAGACTCAAAGACTTCCTGATGCTTCTGCTGACCTTTCATTAGCCTGCACCCCATTTCTTTTTCCTTTTTTAAAGAGATTTTTTTTAATGTTTGTTTAGTTTTGAGAGAGAGACAGAGTGTGAGCTGGGGAGGGGCAGAGGGAGAGAGAGGGAGACACAGACTCTGAGCAGCCTCCAGACTATGAGCTGTCTGCACAGAGCCCGACGTGGGGCTCGAACCCACAAACCACGAGATCATGACCTGAGCTGAAGTCTGATGCTTACTGGACTGAGCCACCCAGGCACCCCAAGCCTGCACTCCATTTCTAGGACATTTCCATGACACCTTCTCTCCTTCTTTCCTTTACTTGAGACTTGAATTGGAGTCTTATGATTCTGCCAGTCTTTTCTGGCTCCCTTCCTACTTCCTTTCCTATAGGTTCTCCTCCTAATCAGATGTTTAATCCTGTCTTGGTGTCTCCTTTTTGGAGGACCTGGTTGAACATGCTTGAGTTCTTGTTTTGTTTACCCTGGTAGTTATGCTAATCACAGCCTGCAGAGGTGCTTCCTGGCCCCACTCTCAAGGAAATGATGATCGCCACTGTTCTCAGAAGTCTGTCTCCATTTCTCCAATGGTTCCTTTTTTTCTTCACTCAATTTTGCCACCATATTTTAATATGGAAAGCCCCCTGTCCCTTCTCTGATTTCCTTCCTGCCAGTTATATTTAGTAGACTAGTTTTAATCTGCCCCTTTTCTCTCTCTTCCCTCAACACCATGTTCAGTAGAGTCAACTTCACATATCTTTACATACTCAACTTTCCATTGCAGTCTACGAGAATGTGCATATATATATATATGTACATATGTGCATATATATATAATTTATTTTTTAAATTAGGCTTCATGCTCAGCTGGGAGCCCGATGCAGGAATTGAACTCATGACCCTGAGATCAAGACCTGAGCTGGGATCAAGAGTCACCCAGGCGTTCCAATGCACTTATCTTGTGTAGAACAGAATGAAGGGCATCTTTATAGAACTAAGGACATTATGCAATTTTAGCTTTTCTGGTGATTCCTTCTTATAATTCTTTTTTTTTAAATTTTTTTTTTTATTTATTTTTGAGACAGAGAGAGACAGAGCATGAGCAGGGGAGGGGCAGAGAGAGAGGGAGACACAGAATCCGAAGCAGACTCCAAGCCCTGAGCTGTCAGCACAGAGCCTGACGCGGGGCTCGATCTCACAGACTGTGATATCATGACCTGAGCTGAAGTCGGATGCTTAACCGACTGACCCACCCAGGTGGTGCCCCCCCTTTTTTTTAAATGTTTTTATTTATTTTTGCCTTCTTATAATTCTACATTCTGTAACTCCCATGAATTTAAATACTCATTTAGTGTAATGTTGGGCAAATAACTTCTCTGACTCTCAAATTCCTCATTGTGACATAGGAATAGGCCCTACATGCCCCTTTTGTTGTGAAGATTACATGAGATAATAAGAATTATATCAAGCCCTGTGCCCAGCACTCACTACATATTGGTTTGTTCCTCTACCTAGGCGACTCAAAATCTGAGATAGTTTGTGGTTGTGTTAAGCAGAATTGAATTAATCACAGATGGGAACGAGGCACATAGAAGTTGGCACAGCTAAGTGGCAAAGAAAGATTTGAACTCACATCTTCTGTCCCCAGAGCCTGCCATAATTACCAATATTAATTGCAAAGTAAGACAAAAAGTATGTTTACTTCTTAGATTAGGCTTTACAGAAGTAGACTTTGAGACAAAGATTCATGTGCAAATGATTTACTTATTATTTAAAAAAATGTTTATTTATTGAGAGAGAGCCCCAGCAGGGGAGGGGCAGAGAGAGAGAGGGAGAGAGAGAATCCCAAGCAGGCTTTGTGCTGTCAGTGCAGAGCCCGACATGGGGCTGGAACCCACGAACACAAGATCATGACCTGAGCCGAAATCAAAAGTCAGACACTTAACTGACTGAGCCACCCAGGCACCCTGATTTCTACTCTTTATTCCCAGGAAAAGTCAGGAAGGAAATGGAGGAAGAAGGATAGGGAAGGGGAAGAGCCAAACAAGAACCCACAGAAGGTAGACTCAGCCTGATTCCCCTGGGGGAGCTTGAAGAATAGCTGAGGCTGGAACTGTACTGACTTGAGGCTAGGGAGTGGCTTTTATACTTCTGTGCCTATCTACTAACCATCACCCAGGGCAGGTAGGTTCACAGGCATTTTGGGATCTGCATGTGTGGTGAAGATGGGAGGATTAGCTTCAGTAGACTGAACAAAGCCCTTCTACAGAAGGGCTGCAGGTGCTGGCCATTGGGAGCAAAAGCACATGAAAGTTAGAGAGGGGCACAAAAATGGTCACAGGGGTCTGAAGGGCCAGAGTGGATCACTGGCATTGTCCACTCTAACCCCAACTTACTCCCCGTCAAGCTGTTCCCATGGTTTTGTCTTCACTTCAGAAGATGCTCATTTCAAAGCACACATATATTCTCTATTCTGCAACCCAGCATCAAGCACGTTAATAACTAAGATTTAAATTTAAATTTAAATTAGGGTAAAGAGCTCTTGGGTAGTTTCACGCGGATAAATGATTAGTATTCCCATTACATAACTGCAAAACTACAAAATCTGCCATGCTGTCGTCTTCTTAATTCATGCTCTCTATTCCCTTCGCAGAGTCAGTAAGTTGGGGCTGGGCAGAACCTGATCACTGCCTTTCCATTGATTAAAAATTTTTTTGTAATATTTATTCATTTTTGAGAGAGAGAGAGAGAGAGAGAGAGAGAGCAGAGAGAGAGGGAGGGAGATACAGAACTCGAAGTAGGCTCCAGGCTCTGAGCTGTCAGCACAGAGTCCATCACAGGGCTTGAACTCACAAACCGTGAGAGCATGACCTGAGCTGAAGTCAGACGCTTAACCAACTGGGCCACCCAGGCACCCCTCCATTGCTTTTAATTTGGCCACATGTCTAAAATATTCTTGGCTTTCACAATGACAAAGCTAATAGTTATGTAACTTATACGATGTGCCATGCTAAATAACCCTCTGTGTATGAACTCATGTAATATTTACAACTATGCTGGTAATGAATATTAGCATAACCCCCATTTATGGTTGAAGAAACAAGCCAAAATGGTAAAGTAGTAGACCCGGGATTCAAACAGTCTGGCTTTAGGGCCCCTGCTTGTCACCACAGTGCTGCAATGCCTGTCTGAGAGGACAAAGTTCCCTCCCAAAGCAGCCTGTGTTAATTTGTGTTCCTTCCACTTTCTTATCAACGACTCCCTGTCAACTTGAATTGGACTAATAAGTACTCACGACTAATATAAACACTTAGTCCCTGGACTTGGTGATCCAGATAGCAGCTTCTATTCTAGGCCATCCCTGGCATGCTCTGTAGTCCCTCCCAGCAGGGCTCCAGAGAGGACAAGATTTTGCCGTGTTTGACCATTATAGGTAAAAGTGATTTAAAAAAAAAATCCCCTACAAATTATACCACAATTAGAGGGTTGACGGACAAATTTTGTAGAAATTTGTGCTTAAGCATCACAAGTCATACTTACTACAAAATAAAGAATATCACTGTACCTTGTATAATAGGAAGCTTTTGACATGCATATAATTCAATATGATAGGACAATATTGAGATCCATGGATTCCAGTTTATTTATCTGTATTTATTTGCAGGATTCACAGGGAAACGGTTTCAGATAGAGGAAAGGGCTTTTGGTCAGCAGTTCAAAGAGTTGTGTGGCAACCTTGGCTAGCTGTTGGCCTGAAAATTCAGCTTCCTCATTTTACTTATTTTCAATTTTTTTATTAAAAAAATTTTTTTGATGTTTATCCATTTTTGAGAGAGAGAGAGAGACAGAGCACAAGTTGGGGAGGGACAGAGCGAGGAGGAGGGACAGAGAGAGAGGGAGACAGAATCTGAAGCAGGCTCCAGGCTCTGAGCTATCAGCACAGAGCCTGACGTGGGGCTCGAACTCATGGACTGTGAGATCATGACCTGAGCTGAAGTTGGATGCTTAACTGAATGAGCCACCCAGGCGTCCCAGCTTCCTCATTTTAAAAATGGGATAATTTGTCTTATTTACCTTACAGCATAGTGTATCAAATGAAAAAAATCTATGAAAATGGTTTTGTAAATGATCAAGTATTCAATACATGCATATGTTTAGCATATTGACTGATAGATAGATGTACCATGATCACGATAGACGTATCTGAATCTTTTTTGCTGCTTGTATTTTGTATTTGCCCCTTATTTTTCTATTAATAGTGATGAACTTATAATTTCTGAGGCTCTTATTTGCAAAATCATGCTTAAAGATGGATTTTCAATAAAATATTACTTAATAGATAACACTGTTTCCAAAAGCTGTGTCAGTTCATGGCAACAATTCTGAATTAGTCTCTATTGGGATCCTACTGTTAGCAGTCACTGCCCTTCTACTGCCCTCCCCAGACCCATCTTAAGACCCTCCAAAGGTCATGGCCCTTGGGAGTAACTTTCTAATCTAGATACTTTCTTCCATGTTCCTATTAAAATGTATTTGAACCCTATTCACCATGAGTATTTTTATCTTTACTTTTTAATTAAAAAAATTTTTTTTAAGTTTATTTGAGAGAGAGAGAGAGAGCATGAGCAGGGAGGGGCGGAGAGAGAAATAACTTTGAAATAACTTTATTTATTAAATAACTTTAATTTTTAACAGAGAACTTGTGAACCTATAAAACTTTCATCCCCCCAAATTAATCTCCAAGGGATTTCAGGCACCAAGTAGAGAAGTAAGAAAGGCAAAGCCTGATTTGTCTGGATCTGATAACAGAGACATGGATTTTTGTCTACTAAATAGACAGACTGATGGAAAAGGTCTATGATTATTTTTGTTCCTGTCTGTGGCTCATCATGTGGTGCTTGCAAATGGCTTTATGCTTGACTTCTCATTGCTGAGGACAAAGAATCGAATTATGTTAGAGCTTGTTTTTGGAAACCCAAGGGGCACATGTAGCTAATTAGAGATATGCCCTCGGTTTCCTTTCCTTGTTTATCCTAAGGGATATAAAAAACATTCCCGATGGTATTTCTTCTGGAAATCTTATTTAGCCAGGAGGCAATTTTCTAGTGTTCTAATCAATTTAAATTGATGTTTTAGAACTCTAAGCTTAATATTAATTCTAAAGCCGACTTCTATTTAGGCAACATTTTTAAATGATTTGAACAGAGAATGTATTTCTTTTTACTGAATGGAATCCAACGTCTCTTCATTCCTAATGCTCCCACTGCATAGATGTGGATTTGACATATATTTCCTTATTTTGGCTGCTTTAAGTGGATCTGCCTCTTTTAATTCCTCTAATCTATTCATCATGATGCAGATTTTTGATTATTCAGTTATAAAATGCATAATAACAGAGGAAGAATTTAAATGATCAGGATGATTCCACGCAATTTCTTCTGCCCTCCAAGTGTTTTTGCACAGCTTAAATCCATGAAATTGTTTTGAAAGATTTTAACTTTCTTTTTTCCCCCTTTTGGCAGTTGGCCCATGTTTCAAAGAGCCATTTCCTGGAATTTTATCAGAGTATTATTACTAACGTCTCTGCATCTCTGTTTTCTTATTTGTGAGCTAGTAATATCTAAGGAGATGGCAATCCTGAAGTCAATAATAATATTTTTCATAATTTCATAATAAGAGCTATTTTTTGCCTTTCTACACCCAACACTATTACACTGCTATTCACTGCCATTCATTTGCCAGCTTTCAGGGTCATATGTTTGGGTTGTGTATGCTCATAACAATCCATTTATTCCCACATAACCTAGGATGCAGGCCGGGAGGGTTCTCAGCACATGCGTTTAAACAGAATGATTTGGGGGACCTTCCAAAGCCTTGAGATGAAGAAGGGGTATCAGTTGAGACTGTGTTTGGCTTCATGTACTAGAAACTGAACTCCTGAAGCTTAACTGAATAGGGTTTTCTTTCTCTGGCATGATTAGAAAGTGAACCCCACAACTAGGGCTGGTCAGCTGTGCAGGGAAACCATCAAGGACCCGAGCTTCTCTCTAGCTTCCTGTTCTGCTGTCCTTAGCCTGTGGTTTCCATCCTCAAGATTGAAAGAAAAGAGCTCTAGCTCCAGTCTTGGCAGGGAGGGCAGAGGGGAGAAGTGCACAGCAGCTGATTTGGTCTTTTGTTATCAGGAAAGTAAGAGCTTTCCTGGAAGTTCCATCGAGTGCATATTTGCTTATATCTGGTTGAACAGGGCTAGGTCACACGGTGAATGGAGGCTGGGGAGGTGTTGTTAAGCATTTTTGAGCACAATTAGAATTATGTTAGAAAGGAAGAAGGGGATTAGATATTGGGTAGGAAACTAGCAGCGTCTGCCAAAAGGGATTTAGGGACAGAAAAGTGAGTGGGAATAAAGTGTCCCTGGGTCTGAAGATCAGTCCTGAAGCCACTAATGATGAATACACAGTGTTTCTGTGAAGTAGGTACCAGCTGGATCAAGCCACACTGGGCTTTGCCTTGTCACACTTCCCCCATTCTTAACTTCCAGATGCAAAAACCTGACAGTCGACACATCGGTGTCGATCCGTCTTTCGGATGCACACTCACCCGAAGCTGCAGAGGCAGGAAGAAAACTGCGAAGATAATTGTTAGTTCACAATGAGAATATTGCCAGCAAGTGTACCAAATATTGACACTCACTAACCAAACAGTCTCAGGCAAATGTATGTGAAGCCAAATCATTAGAAAGAAGTCAAAGAGGCATGTGAGTGGGGTGACCTTGATGGCCAGTCTAATAGAACAAGTCACAGTAGTGTGTAGCTCCTTTCTTCCTCATGAACTCAGGAGTAGAATGGTACTTAGCAAGAAAATCCTTGGCCAATGCATCCTCCCCACCCCCCCCTTCCTGGGGGCAGCAGAAGTGATGCATGCCTGGGTTTACGCCTCTTGTTCTCCCGCTTCTTGGCTTCAGATTTTGAAGAACTCCCCTTTTTGACGGTTACATTCTCTCTTTATATGTGTTAATATATTCATTATGGCTATCCCCCAAGTCTTGGCCTGGTGAATCAGTCAGGGAGCTGGTGAGAAATATATGGGACCACTTACTAGGGTGAGGACAGGTAACTTGCAAGCGACAGGGGTGTACCCTGGGTCTGACCAAGGTGGGAAGAATGATGTTGCTTTGGCTGTAGCTCTAGGTGAAGGGTGTCTAACAACAGCTGAGGTCTTTGGTAGAGGAATATTGTTACAGCCAACGTATGGCCCAGCAAGGAAACAGCTGTGTTCCTGCTAATGCCTCCCATTGTCCAAGTACAACCAGAAGTAAGGAAGTGGAGGAACCCATGGATGCTATACTTTCCTCCTGCAGCACAGAGCATGGTGGAGAAGGCTAGGGAGGGAATCTGGAGTGGCCAATAGTGAAAATCCAGCAGCCCCAAGTGACAATTCTCTCTCTTTATGGTGATATGCCTATCTGTCGTCTGATCCAATAGGTCTCCTTTTATAGCCTTTATAACTCAGAGGTCGGGGCGCCTGGGTGGCTCTGTTGGTTAAGCGTCTGACTTCAGGTCAGGTCAGGATCTTACGGTTTGTGAGTTCAAGCTGTTAGCACAGAGCCTGTTTCAGATGCTCTGTCCCTCTCTCTCGTGTCCCTGCCCCACTTGCTTGTGTGCTCTCTCTCAAAATAAATAAATAAATATTTAAAAAAAAATCTCAGAGGTCAGTCATCATTCCACTCCATTTCCAAAGTACTTCCTACATACAGCAGCCCTGTCCTGGGAACAGGTTGCTGTGATGGGCGGTGGTGTGGAGGGGGTCCCCACAGCCTATGCTCATTTTCTCTTCTCTAGGGTGTCACTACTTCTCTCTCGCACTGTGGGTCACTTCAACCCAACACCTAGTTACCCCTATTGGCCGATCAGATTTCCTTTCTTTACCTGTCTGTTAGGAAGCTACAGAAAATTCGGTAGTGCATCTTTATCAAGGATATATACACATTTCTCATATTGCAGCATGAGTACATCTAGGTCACGGTTTCTCAGCCTCCTCATTACTGACACTTTGGGCCGGAGAATTCTTTGCTGTGTAGGGGGAATGAAGTGTCCTTATTCATAAAGCTTTTTTTATCCATGGGGGCTGTATTGTGCATTGCAGGATGTTAACAGCATCTCTGGTCCCTACCCACTAGATATCCCTCCCCTCCTTATCAATGTCAATATTTCCTGGGGGGTAAAATCAGCCTCTGTCAAGACCACTGCTCTAGATGAATAAAGTGGTATAGGCCAGAGGTGAGCTAAACTGTGAGTTAAAATATAGCACCTCTACCAATTATGTCACTTTTACTAAATATATATATATTATATAAATAATATAACAAAAATATATAAATTATATATAATAAAATATATAAAATAATATAAACAAACAAATATATAATTTTGAGAACACTTTTATTGAAACAAATATACTATGGAGTAGAATTTACTACTTGCATGAATTTTAAAGATGAAAGATCAACAACTGCAGGCTACACAATCCTTGATGAAAACATCAACGAATACACGCAACAAAGCTATCGGGCTGGATTTTTCTCTGTTCTGTGCAGACATGTGACCTTGGCTGAAGGCTCTGTATGTGCTGTTTCTGACTCAGCACCAAGCACAAACATCACTGCCTCCACAGGAAGGCACTTGCATCAAACATTTAGTAACTTCAGTTATTTATTTATTTAGTTAGCTATTTAGTTAGTTAGCTATTTTAAGTACAATGTCCAGCATTAGCTTCTGGGAGGATAACATTTTCTCGACTTCATTATATGAATATTTGCAAAGGAGTGAGGGGAATTTGGGGCGCCACCAACCTGTAATTGTGGGGAAATTTTAAGTGTCAGGTCAGGGAACTTGACACAGGTTTACAATTAAAGTCTCCTCTATGTATTTTGTTTTATTGATCTGAACTTTCCTCTAAGTCCTGATTGTTGGGGTTGTGATTTTTCTTACAAATGTAAGTACATTTTCAGGCCCTATGTCACCATCAGATATTTTCTTTGCCCACACCACTTGAAAACCGAGCAGCTTAAAACAATACTCATTTTATCATCTTATAGTTCTATGAGTTGACGGGGTTCAGCCTCAAGGTTCTTTTGGTTGGGGTTGCTAGTCGTATAAACTAGACTACACCAGAATGTCACAATGGCTCACTCTCAGGATGCACTAAATGCTGACCACTGGTTGGTTGCCCTGCTGGGGCTATTGACTGGAGAGGTCCATACTGGGCTTTTCACTGCACGGTGCCTCGTTTCTGAGAGGGTGTGCGTCCAGAAAGATCATTTCAAGAAAGAGTAGGTGGAAGATGCCAGGCTTCTTAAAGACTAGATACAGAGCTGGCATAGCACAACTTCTGCAGTGTTCTCTTGGCTATGCAGTCACAGGGCCAGCCCAGATTTAAGGGGATGAAAAAGAAACTCCCCTTCTTGATGAAGAGAGTGACACAAATTTCACAGCTGTCTTTAGTCCACCACAGCCTTCAACTGGTTTTTGGATTCTACGTAGAGCCACTTTGGTTTTCATTAAATCTGGTTTCTGGAAAGCACTGCTTTCACCAATTTGACCCTTGTCCCATTGAGTTCTTCTCCAATACTGTCTTCTTTTTTCTCCTTTTTCTGCCCCCCCTTTTTTTTTTTGATCTTAGACTTTGTGCACATCTCCAACTGGAGGTTACATTCCCCTCACTTTCCCTTTCGTATCAGATATCCGGTAAACACTAGGGTATGTTCGCCCATGCTGCTCCAGGAAGTCCTCATTGTTTTCTAATAAAATATGTTCATTTCCCATGAAAATCATCTAACCATGGGCAGGGGAGGTATGGCTTTCATAATAGTCCCTTTTGATGGAAGAAGTGTCAACTGGTAGTCTTTCAAGTTGGTGAAATTTATGTTTATTTACCTTGGCAGTCACCCACAATTTAAAGCCTTTTTTTTGACACCCCAAATTTTGTTGACTGGATAGCTCATGAATTTTTAAAGATGCAAAGAGCTAAACCAACAGAAATGGCATGAATGAAGTTCTCTAGAATTAGCTTCTAAAACCAATCACATGACTTAGAGACCTCCATATGCTCCCTTCAGCCCATGGAATAAAGGTCAAACTCTAGGCACAGTGTACGAGGCCCATTCTGACTTGGTTTTATTTCATTCTCTAATTTTTACCCTATTCCTACTCTACACCATTAGCTCTTAGTACTTCTCAAGTGTGGTTTCAAGACCCCCTGCATCACTATTAAAAATGCAGACCTTGGGGTACCATTCAGACCTATGAAATCAGAATTTTTGGGGTAGGACCCAGGAATTTGCATTTTAACAAGCACCCCAGAGATTCTTAGAGACACTAAAATTTGAGAGTCATTCCTAGCTGTCTTGGTATTCCCAACACCTGTATAAGACTTCTCAAATAACGAAGCATACCAGAGGTTGTGCTAGAAAATATGACCATTATCTAGAGTAAAGAAGGAAGAGTTCTTCCCAAATGGGAGGATCTGTTCTTCATCTAGAAGAAACTGTACACATGTGAGAGGAAAGAAGCATACTATAATTTCATTGGCTTAGGGTGGAAGGAGAGTGAAGCCTCAAAAACTCTCTCACGTGTGGAAGAACCCAAATCCTTTCATGGTCTATGTCCTTTCCTCATTTCTCAGTGAATATTTGTACCCCACATGAACTCTGGCGGTCTGGAATGCCATCTGCCTCTTAACTCTAGACTACTGCATATGCTGCTCCTTCCAGGGACTGCGAGGCCCCATTCTTCCCAGTTAAGACCCAATGCAAATATCACCTCCTGCCCTGATTTGAGGTCACAGTGAATCACGTCACTCCTCGCAGTTAGGTCACTTTCTCATATATCCTGCATGTAACTCAAAAGTCCCTAACCAGTGAGTGCAAACGCAGTCTTGTTAGTGATAACACCTGACTTTATTATCTTGGTAACTTTGTTTGCACTGTGAGCTCCAGAGCTGCCTTGCCGTGTTCCAGAATGAGTCCGCACACCCCGATGCTGAGGCTGTTCGGCTACCAGTTTCTCTCCATCTCCTCTTTACTTAAACTCGAAGCCAACAGCAAAATCCCTTTGAACAGATCACCTAACTCCAATCACTATTGGATTTGGATTGGCTGGCTCAGACCCGGTGTGCTCAGTGTCTCTCTCTCTCTAGATTGGTAAGCTTGGGCTTTGACACGTGGGCATCTTTTCGCAGAGACAGTGCTTTGCACTCCAGAGGTGCTAAATGGCTGGGGAACATAATTTTAAAACTGACAATTGGATAAACACCAGGATAAGCATCAGAGGAGGAAAGCCCGAGCAGGGCTTGAGCTGAGCCGGTCGACACCACTGGGCGCTGAACCTGGCTCCAAGTTTCCTGGCAGCCACAGCCTGAAGGGAACACCTGTTAGCCAGACGCCCGTGTTTTCTTTGTCAGACAGAAGAAGTAGGGCTGCCAGATGCTTTCCACAAAATCCTGGATGCACTCGATACATCCTACCAGCAAGCTCAAATACTACTTTCCGAACCTGGACGCCCAGCCTAAGGCGTCCCTAAGGGATGGCAGAGGAGGGTCTGGGGAGGGACCTCCTGTTGTCCGCGGGACTCCGGGCTCGCGGCAGTTTTGCTCGATCCCGAGCGTCCTGGCAACACTTGGGGCCATGAGGCCGTCAGCCTTTTCCTTTCTGCCCTCACTTGGGAAGGAGGAGGTTGTCCTCGGTGGCTTTTCCGTTCATGCAGCGGGCTGCGCTCGCAAAGGGGCGCAGTGCGCGGACCCCGCGGCCTCTCGCGTGGGCCTCGGGCGGGTGGAGCCACGACAACCGCTGCAGCTGCCCGGAGCCCCGCCGGCCCCAGCGCGCCGACTGAGGCCTCGCGGGCGGCGTGGCCGGGCCTCGGGTGGGGGCGGGGTCTCCGTAGGGGGCGGAGCTTAGCGCCGCGGGGTGGGCGGGGCGGGGCCTCGCGAGGCGGGGCCTCCGGGGGGCGGGAGGGCTTTAGGCTTTGGGAGGTGGCGGCGGCCGCCGCGGCGGCAGAGGGGAGGGGACAACGGGGAGGGGAAGGGAAGGGAGGGGAAGGCCGCGAAGGGAAGGGGGCGGCCGGCCGCGGGGAGGGAATGAGTCACCTGACCGCTGCCCGCGCCGCCCGCCGGGCTCGCTCGCTGCCGTCAGTCGGGCCGCGCTGCGCCTCGGCTCTGGTGAGTGGCTCGGCGTCCCGCGCGCCCTTCTCGGGAGGGTCCGCGCGGCGGCGCGCGGTCGGGGCCGCCCGCGGGCAGGTCCGGGGAGGCGGGGAGGGGGACCCGGGCGGAGGTCTTCTGGGCGGGGGGCGGCGGCGGCGGCGGCCCCTGTTCCTGGAAGTGGCCTCGTCCGCCGGAAGGGGCGACCTGCCTGCCTGCGCCCCGTGCTCCGAGCGCGCGGCCAGAGCTCTTGTTTACGGGCCCGCGCTGCACTTTACCCCCGGGCGGGCGCGGCGGGGGGCGGGGAAGTGGCCTCGGCGGCGGGGTCCCAGGGCTCCCACTCCCCCCCTCCCCCCGCCCCCGCCTCTGCGGCGCCCGGGTCCGAGCCCGGCCCTCCTAGCCGCGGCCCGCCCGGGCTGTGACACATCAGCACCGCCCGCGCGGCCGGCCCCGGCTCGGTATTGTCCTCCCGCCCGCTCCCACCGCCCTCCGCACCCGCCGCGTCCCGAGAGCCGCTTGCCTCCGGTCTGCCTGGCCTGGGTGTCTGTCGCGCGTGGAGTCTTGTTTAGAATGGCCGAGGTCCTGGCTGCAGCAAAAATACCCCCTTGCGGGGCTGGGTTTAGTCAAGATCGGCGTGGACGACCGGACATCCCAGAGCTCCCTTTGTTGGAGTTTTGCCCACACGTCGTAATTAAGACTCCCACGGTGCGGTGAGGGTGGGTGCCGCGTATAGAGACACCAGCTTTTTGTGCTGGTTTGATGGAACTCGAGTGCCATTGCTTTCTCATTCTTGCGCGGCGGTTTTATGTCACCGAGCAGCCCTGCGCGGAATGCCTTTGTGCAGTGAGCCTTCTGCGTTAAACTTGTGTTGATGAAGGTATAGTGTAGTAGTAATTGTGAAAGACGTGTGTGGGATAAACAGGCTACTCTGTGGTGCGTGAAGGAACAAAGGCTTGTTTTGTAGGGATGCTTCTCTGTTTGGAGAAACGCATCGGTGTTGGGACTGTTAACCTATGGAGGATGCCACTGCTAAGTCTCTGTTCATCTGCTTTAACACTCCTTATATTTGGACGCTGTGCATTTAAAGCGGTTCAGAAAGATAAGGGGTGGAAACGCCGGACGTGTTGGTGACGGAGCGCTTGAGCGCTTCACATGGTCAAGCCGAGAAATGGGAAGAGGTAAGCTTGCCTCTTCCTGGTGTGGGCTAGTGGTGCAAGGGCTGGGGTGGGTTGGGCTTCAAGGCACTTGGCCACTTCTGCCTTTGGCTCAAGGAGCCTTGGGGGAAAAAGGGACTCTTGGTGAGTCAGCTTGAGTGGGATGGCTTTGGTTTCGTGACTGCATGGCCTCGTGTATATTGTTGTTGAACAGGGCCGTGTCTAGTGGTTTACCGTTGTTCAGAATGTTGGTTGGATAACAAGGTAGGATGACTCCTTAAAAAAGTTGGGTTGCTGAGTCATTCACCCCAGCCTGAGAGGTAATTAAGAACAGCTGGTGCAGATACTCTCATCACATGCCTCCACCATAAAAGGCCAAGGAGCACTCGAGAGGGGTTGCTTCGGAGGGCTGACCTGACCGGGACCCAGCGGGCACCGTCTGTTTTAATACAGGTAATCAGTGGGTCAAGTGCTCCAGCAGCCCGAGGAAGTGGCCAAGTGGTGCTGAGGTTGTGTGTAAACACAGAGCGGCCGGCCTCATGACCTACTGCCTGAGAATAGATTTGCGCTGGAGAGAGCGAACACCGAGGGAGAAATCCGCAGCTAGGAGTAACCTAATGACAAGATTGTAATAAAAATATTGACTACCTTCCCTGCACTTCGTCTTTGGTTCCCCTCTTGCGGTTTTGTTGTTGTATGGTTTCTGCATGTCAAAAGCCAACTTAATGTGTTCTTCATAAAAACTTTATGAGAGCACAGAAGGAGACTCCCTCTTGGTTTCCATTGGCCCTTGGCTTTGCATGCATATGCTAGTAGTTTCTGTTGGCAGGGGCAAGGGTTAGGTGAATGTGAGTGGAACTGACAGGTCTCCTTGGGTCAAGTCCAGAAAGAGCTGTCTAATGAAGGGCAAACCGTATATATCTGTCTCATTCTCTTAGGTATGGTGATGGAGTGTCTTTACATCTTAGTTCATTACTTCTTGCTTTAAAAATGACCCAAGCTTACCAGCCAGCCCCCATTGTGAACAAACTTTGTGGAGGCCGGGAGGACTGGCCCTTACCTGTGGTCGAAAGAATGACTAATTCTTATTGATGACAATTCACTTCAAACATTTCATACATGGAAAAGTGGTTAATTTTGTTGCTGTAAGTTTGGGACTATAGGAGATTCGAAATCATGACTTTTTTAGGTATTAGGGTCTCTAAGGTGGGGTGCAAGGTGATCCATTTGGAAGAAAATATTAAGACTCTGATTTTTAAAATGTTACTTTCGTGTAAAATAAGAAAGCTTCAAGATACAGATTAATAGTAGCACATGCGTGTTATATAATGTAGGTGCATATGCTCCTTTTTTTCTGTCGGGGAACAAAGAATTTGTTCACCACTGCCAATAACGTTCCTTCAGCAACTGGAATATTTTTGTTTAAACTTCCGATTTCCTTTTAAGAACTAGCATTTTTTCAAAATGTTCTTAATATTAGTTTAATTTTTATTATATATGTAGTTTTATTCTTTTTATACTGCATGATTATTATTTTTTAATGTTTATTTTATTTTTGAGAGAGAGCACAAGTGGAGGAGGGGCAGAGAGAGAGGGAAATAGAGAATCCGAAGTGGGGGGTGCGGTGCTAACAGCAGAGAGCCTGATGGGCTCAGACTCGCAGACCTCAAGATCATGACCAGAGCTGAAGTCAGACGCTTAACCAACTGAGCCACCCAGGTGCCCCTATACTGTACTTTAAAATTTAGAAGCATGAGTGTAAATTTCTTATCACAGTTGTTGATATCAGGAATGGAAATACAGAAAATACAGAGTTGCCCATTACATGCGATACCATGCATTTTGAATTTGGAGACCAGCCAAGTGGTTGGTTTGTTTAATGTATATGATCCGATGAAATGTAATAATATGAAAAAGTGTGCAGTGGGAGCCCCTGAAGATAATCCACACATTGGAGTGTAACTTGTATATAACAAAATTTTTTAAAAGTTACCCTTTTCTGTTACTCCTTGAAGTCATTTTTTTAATGTTTCTTTTTGAGAGAGAGAGTGAGTGAGCGAGCGCGCTGGGAAGGAGTAAAGAGAGAGGGAGACACAGAATCCGAAGCAGACTCCAGGCTCCAAGCTGTCAGCACAGAGACCGACATGGGGCTCGAACTCACAACCATGAGACTGTGACCTGAGCTGAAGTCAGACGCTTAACTCACTGAGCCAACCAGGTGCTGTCATTTTTTTGAGCCAAGTTTACATGTCCTTTAGTAAGGATTAATAAGACTACATATTTAGCAAATCACTTGGGAAGTGGGATTTCCCCCCTTACCCTTAGGAGAATGTGTATATTCAGAAAATCAACTTCTAGGCATGCTGAGGGATGGTTATTATTTACCATTCAGTTAAATCCCATTGGCCATATGCGTTTTGTACTCCTGTCTTGTGAGAAATGATGTTTAGAATAGTGATGGCAAAGCCCTTCAAAATGACCAGTTGTCATAAATTCTCTTCACAGTGCAAATTTTCTGACTAATGTTCTGTTAATGGGAGCATTGCTTTAACCCTAAAACTCTCATTTCCTGAGGGTTCTACTACATGGAGTGTGCATTTTCTTGTGGTGGAATAGATAATTTATGAAACTTTTGATTTAAAAAAATTTGCCCAATAGTCTAATAAAGCCCCTGGCAATGGGTAAATTAAGCACTATTTGCCAGAATCCAAGCCCCTTTGGAGAGTAAATATTTCAGGACTGCAGATAAAACATAGACTTACACCACCGTGAAACCTGGACTTCTGGCTTACGCAGTGTATATTTTAACAGGACTGAAGTTGTGGGTTTGGTCAGCGTGCAATTGATAGAGAAGCAGTAAGCAAAGTGGTTCAAAGTGGGAGATCTGGAGCCGGACAGCCGATGATCAAGTTCTAGCTCTATTACCTACCTGCTTTAAACCCTTGGGCACGTTATTTCACCTAGTTGTGCCTCCTTTTCTCATCTGTAAAATGGGGATGATAATGGTAGAACGTATATAATAGAGACTATTTGGAAATTAAAAGCATTAATATACGTTAAGTGGTTAGAACAGTATTGGCTCTGTCTTAAACATTACTATACATGTTAGGTATTATTATCTGTTCAGACTCAGGGAAGTGCTCAGTTACACAGCCACGTTTTGTAGCCTCTTTGAACTGAATTGCAGCCACTGATCACAAGAGAGACCGAAGAGATTGTGTGGATATGCATCAGATTGCTGCTACTAAAAAAAAAACAGTTCCAGAGAACATTCTGATGGGAAGTCAGTAGCAGCAACTCAAACACCCAACTTCTGAGGGCAAGGAACACAGGATATGGCTTTTTACTTAAAGGATCTAACCATCTCAGCAAATGCCCCAGAGGTGGTCATTACCAGTTAATTGGAATTGGCTTTGGAAGAAATAAAAACATTTTCTATTCTGCATCTAGTCTATTCTGTATGTGAGAGTTGAGGACATTGTGGTCTGGCAGGTTTAGTAACCTGTCCACTTGCTCCTGGCATATTAACATCAAGACAGACTCATTTCTTAGTTTTCATTCCCAAGCAGTTTGTTGGGAACATTTGGAATGTAAATATACCTGCCAATTACTTCTAAGTATTGCATTTTCTTTAAATGACATGCATACTCCAAGACAGAAAAATTATCCACAATAAACAGTGGATATGTTTGTCATATGGCTTCTTACACCTGTAGGTCATTCCGAAAGATTGTGTCAAACATTCTGACCATCCTTTGGGCTAGAGTGTGACTTTCTTTTTTTATTTACTTATGTATTTATGTATGTATGTAATCTCTGCACCCAACTGGGGCTCAAACTCACGACCCCAATATTAAGAGTTGCATACTCTTCTGATTGAGCCAGCCAGGCTCCCCAGAGTGGGAGTTTCTTGATGATGAAGATGCATATCTCCTGTTTTATCTCCCATGGAACATTGAGTGTACCTTGGCTGTGTTTGTCCTGCCAACTTCTGGTTGCTGCACTCGTGGGTATAGTATAGATTCATTTTAGTTCTGTGGTCTTCAAACTTGGGGATTTTTCAAAGAGTGAAGGAGAGAACATTATGGGCTGTACCTCTTAAGTTACGTTAAATGTGTACCAAGTTGAAGCTCTTTTGATCATTTAAAATTCTGCGTTCTGTTTTCATAATTGGTATGAGTATTGAGGAGGCAGTTGGATTTAAGTCATTCTTTTAGTTTATCTCCTGAGATACAATATTTGTCTTGTGATTTTTTTTTTTACCCTTAATTGATTTAGAATTGAACTGTGTAAAAATATAATTTGGATAGTCTAGATGTTAGACTGCTCATATATCTAACACTTTCCTTTAATATCCTAACTCCTCTAGAACAGATCTTTTGTTGCGTTTAGGGTAAGGAACAGGTTAGAGAATATTAATAGGATAATAAAAATTGCCCCAAACAAACATAAGGAAGAAATAGTAGTTGCCAGGATCTTGGTTGTTAATGGCTGTTGTAGGAGCACAGTGGGCATGCCGTGAAGTTGGGCAGACGCTGGTTCCTCTCTCAGTGCTGGCACAATTTAGAAAATGTTACCTTGATGCAGTGGAAGCTGTGTGTAAATCATGTTCTTTTAAAAATAAATTGAAATGGTTTTCTTAATGCCTTAGGAAACTCATTCAAAAGAATATTTTTGTAATAAAGGTATTATTCCCAGCTTCTGTCCAATGAAGTCATTTCCACTTTTTTTTTTCTTAGATTGACTCAGAGTCATAGCAGACAGATGTATACTCCATTTCTCCATTCCCCATTAAAGCGGAATTACACTAAAAAGTGTTTTTATATATGGAGTCCATTTTCTATTCCTTTGTAGCCTGGAAGTTGACAATATCCTACCTGCATGGTAACGAACAAAATAGTATGGTGAGGGAACTGTCTTGTTCCTCTCTCCTACCGTTTTTTTCTGTTGATCTTTTTACTGACTTGTCTGCCTCCAGGATTCCAAGGGGAAGTGTTCCAAGTTAAGTCCTTGGCTTAAGGAGGTCAACTCTTAGGGTCCCGCCGAAGAAATGGAGATATGCACCCACTCAGCTTCATGTTGCTGGTGTCTTCATATTCCTAATGCCTTATTCCTTCCTTAAAGTGCACCAGCACTTCTTGGAAGTCTGCTAAATCAGTGAAGAAAACTATCCATTAGAGAGTTTGTTGTAAAATATGTCTATAAAAGATTTATTAGTCTTTGAATAAATTTATGAGGTTATAATTATTAGGTTGTCATTTTGGAGTAAGTAAGATCAGTAATTTCAGTAAGATCAGTAATTTCATTAGTGTGTGTTTTGCACTTAAATACAATTTATTAAACATGTAAAGTGGTTATCAAATCTTGGCCCAAGACACTTTTTATTTTCAAAGAATGTAACATTTTCTTATTTACTCTGTTTTATTCCCATCGTGGCTCAGAATTGTCCTCTAGATAGGATTTATCACTTAATTAGAAGGAGAGGAAAAAAACCCACTGGCTCTTTTAATCATTTTCCCCACATTAGTAGACTTTTGAAGTAGAAAAGCATTTTGCCCAGCTGAGTAGTGTCACCTGCCTTTATTCCCAGCTGTTATCCAGGGGAATCAAAGGAGATGATAGATAAGGCTGTCTGTAGCTCCTATACCTTGGCCTGCTTCATTGTCTCTTTGTGGTAAAGGAGTGTCGTAAGCACTGTTCAAACTCTGGATATAGTTCTTTGGGGTTTTAAAACCTGTGTTTTGCCTCTCCTGGCCTACCTGTTGTCATCGGCCTGGTTTGTTGTCTGTTTCCCTAGCCCGGGAGGGCTGGAACACCTTTTCCTCTCGGGAATGGGTAGGTAGCAGTGCTCACCCGTGGCAGAGGGACCCTGAGACCAGCTTCCCTGCCCTTGCTTCCCAGACCCTTGCCCTGCCCCTCCTCTGAGTTAACGGTGAACAGCTATCTGGTCTCTGGAGAGTAAAGAATAATTGTGTTTTTGAGTTTCAAGGCGCTCTGGTCTCTTATCTTCTTGTGCCTACTGCTCCTCTCCCCAAACTTAAACACAAACACATATTCAACTTTTGGTGTGTGTAAATGGTAGGGTTGGTAAATTCATTTAAACGTTTGTGGTGTGCTTTTGTATTAGGTTTTGGGTTTACGTTTGATTTATGAAACAAATATTTATGCCTTTGTGTGCCAGGAACTTCTGTAGACATTGGGAGTACAAAACGTTTCAGAAGTTACTGTCTAATAGAGAAACAAGCCATTACTATAGCATGTATTAATTGCTGTAATAGCAACGTGTAAAATGTGCCTTGGAACCATAGAATGTGGGAAACCTAAGTTTTAAGAAATCAGGAAAGTCTTAGGAATGTCATTGATGAATGCATGGTCAAGCAGAGGAAACAGCTTGTTTTGACCTCTCTTTTGAGAAGCTTAGCACTGAAGAAGAGTAGAGAAGAGGGATTTTAGTAGGGGGAAGTTGGATCAGGAAGAGTGTGTGTTTGTGTATGTATGTATTATTATTTTTATAAGGTCAGTGGGAAAAGGTTGGATCTGTCATTCTTTTGTGCTTAGCTAGTTCCTCTTACTGTTGCAAGATGGCTGCCACAAGTTCACATGTCATGAGTCAGTGACTAAGTTCCTTGGGAGAGGACTATTTTTTTTTTTCCCGGCATTTCTCTTATTAAGTAAAATCTTTCCCCAAAGTTCCGTAATAGATGCTGTCCTGACCCTCTCTTCTCTGTTCATGGGCCAGCATTTTGCTTAAGCCCTTACCTAAATGAGTCCGTGTCAAGGGCAATGAGACCATTGTGATTAGCTTAAATGTATGGTCATTCGTCTTCATTTGGGACTGGGATCCGCTTCCCCAGAAACACAAGACCTCAGGTAGAGAGTAGGTTTGTGAGCACAATCATAGTTTGGTTAGAAAAGTAGGGGGTGGTCAACAGTGTCATGCTAGCCTGCTACTTACACCACCACTGTATAGAGACCCACCCTTCTGATTAGAAAGTGAAAATATGGGGTTTTTTGGGTTTGGAATTTTAGGTGACTTTTTCCCCCTTTACCTTCTATTTCCTAACATGATCAGGTCTTGCTTTTACAGTCAGGTTATATAAATGTTTTATTTAAAAATATTAAAAAATTGAAAATGCCCATTTTACCGAAAAAATGACCAATGGGAGGACTGTTTCAGTACTCAATGCTTCTAAAGTTCTCTGCCATTTCTTATATTTTGTAGCTTCTGATTGTATCCATACCAGGAGATTCCCTGTCTTAATATGCAGGGCATACCCACCTGTAATGTCTGTGGCTCTCCCGAGCGGGAAGGCTAGCCTGGCTTGAATAGAATGGTTGATTCACTGACTTGGATGGGCAGGACTGTTGGGAACCCAACCTCTTAAATTACACATACAGACAGGAGCATCGCATCCTCTCTACACACACATTCCCCTGCTAGGAGAAAAAGTGGTCTTTTGGACTTCCAGAATAATGCCACTTTAAGTTTATACAGTAAGTGTCTAGCCTCCCAAACTTTGTAGAGCATGGTGATATGTTAAACGATTTTTATTCTTGTCATTCTTGTTGCTTTTTTTCAATCCCAGGTTTTGGTGCTGTGTATGCTATGTGAAAGGCAGACAAATAATATAAACACAAACAGTGTTGTAAATTCACAAAATAGCAGTTAATTGCTAATAATTTTTCCTATTTGATAATAACTAAGAGGCTGTGATAGATGGTTAGGGTAGGTTTTCAAAATGGTATTACTTTTTTGGATAGAATTTAGAAAGACTAGGGGCACCTGGGTGGCTCAGTTGGTTAAGTGCCTGACTTTGGCTCAGGTCATGATCTCATGCCTCGTGGGTTCGAGCCCCATGTCGGGCTCTGTGCTGACAGCTCAGAGCCTGGAGCCTGCTTTGGTTTCTGTGTCTCCCTCTTTCTCTATCCCTCCCTCGCTTGCACTCTGTCTCTCAAAAATAAACATTAGAAAAAAATAATAAAAAAAAAGAATTTCGAAAGACTATACTGCCAAAAGAACTTTTGTCTCAGGTAAAAAGCAATAGTATTTATCTACTCCATGTTCCTTAAATAATATTTGCACTAAGAAATGTTTCAACTTTTTTCTTTTTTAACAGACCTCATATTTACTTATTTGACAAAATCATGTAATAAATATATTTGGGAAAGTAGCTAAGTGGGCTTAGGTGGAAAGTCTGTAGCTTGAAAATCCCCATTTAGAGATGGTAATGTTGACTGCCAAGTTAACTTAATAAATAACAAGAAAGGGATTTAAACATTTTAGTTTTAGCTATGTGTATTGAGATGCTGTAGCACTATGGTGGCTATCAGGGATTGCTGGATTAGGTTATTTTTAAATAAAGCATTTCAATTTAATACTTAAAAAAATTTCAGATCTGTGATTCATGCAATATTCTACTTGCTGCTATATAATTGCTTCCTTATTTAAAGGTATTCCTTGAAGTTTTTACTCTTAATTTTTTTTTCTTCTCTTTTGTTTTCTTTCCTTTTTTTTTTTAAATCAGATTTATTATGAGTTGCAGCAAGATGATGTTTAAGGAAGGGTTGGGAATTTGAAGGCACTTTTTTGGTTGTCTTTTTTTCCTTCCAGTTACTTTGCGTACTATATGTATTAACTCTTAGACCTAGAGTCAATCTGACCTTGATCTAGTTTTAGGACTTTCACTTTCTCTAGGCAGTCAGAAGTAAATAATTTGGATCATGTTATACTTTTTATAGTCGGAAAACAAAATGACGTATAAAGAATCTGTAATACTTCATTTAAATGTACACTTAATACTTTGTATTGAAAATAACTCTCCAAAGAAGACATCCAGATGGCCAACAGGCACATGAGAAGATGCTCAATGTCACTCCTCATCAGGGAAATACAAATCAAAACCACACTGAGATATCACTTCACGCCAGTCAGAGTGTTTAAAATGAACAAATCTGGAGACTATAGATGCTGGAGAGGATGTGGAGAAACGGGAACCCTCTTGCACTGTTGGTGGGAATGCAGACTGGTGCAGCCACTCTGGAAAACTGTGGAGGTTCCTCAAAAAATTAAAAATAGATCTACCCTATGACCCAGCAATAGCACTGCTAGGAATTTACCCAAGGGATACAGGAGTGCTGATGCATAGGGGCACTTGTACCCCCATGTTTATAGCAGCACTTTCAACAATAGCCAAATTATGGAAAGAGCCTAAATGTCTATCAGCTGATGAATGGATAAAGAAATTGTGGTTTACATACACAATAGAATACTACTTGGCAATGAAAAATGAAATATGGCCTTTTGTAGCAACGTGGATGGAACTGGAGAGTGTTGTGCTAAGTGAAGTAAGTCATACAGAGAAAGATACCATATTTCCACTCTTATGTGGATCCTGAGAAACTTAATAGAAGACCATGGGGGAGGGGAAGGGAAAAAAAAAAAAAAGAGAGAGGGAGGGAGCCAAACCATAAGAGACTCTTAAAAACTGAGAATAAACTG
>NW_024412403.1:15737998-15843275 GCF_014898765.1 Herpailurus yagouaroundi | reverse complement strand
AGGGTTGATGGGGGGGTGGGAAGGAGGGGAAAGTGGGTGATGGGCATTGAGGAGGGCACCTGTTGGGATGAGCACTGGGTGTTGTATGGAAACCAATTTGACAATAAATTTCATATTAAAAAAAATAATAAAAAAATAACTTTGAGTGAAATATCTCCTAGCATTCTGTCCTTGAATTGTCCATACATAGTTGAGTATAAGTATAGACTTTGACTTAAGTTCAACATAGTTTAATGTCAGATCCCTTTTAATGACATGAGATTCTTTATGTAATCCAAGAAGTGTTAATCAGATATTAATTAACCAAATGTTGAGTAATAAAGGGAAGTTTGCTCTTCCTTGAATGCCCTTTTACTCTAACATTGTTCTCATCTCACATAGGATACTTGAGGCATTTCTCTCTGTTCCTTATTCTTCCATGCCTCTTCACTTTCACCTGCCCCCCGCCCCCCCCCAAAAAAAAACCTGTGCACACCTGCCACTTAAGGACATGTATGTGAATTGAAATGTATTATTTGGATCTGGGGGCAGAGGACCCCTCCAACCTTTAAGTTATCCTCGCAGGGTTTTAGTTTCCACATCTGTAACAAGTGGGAAGTGGGTTATACTGGATGGATGTGTTCCTTTAATTAGAAATTCTTTAATTCTGTGAAACCAGCAATTATCTTGGGCGTACTTGTCCAGTTTTAATGTTTTCTCATGCTTAGTTATTTTGAGAGAGAGAGAGCAGGAGAGGGGCAGAGAGAGGGAGAGAGAGAATCCCAAGTAGGCTCCACGCTGTCAGCACAGAGCCCGACATGGGGCTCGAACTCATGAACCCTGAGATTGTGACCTGAGCCTAAATCAAGAGTTGGACGATTAACTGACTGAGCCACCCAGTTGTCCCTTAGAGTAAAGTAGCGTTGTTTTTCTCGTGGGAAACCTGAAGCGTGAAGTCCAGTACCTCACAGATCACATACTTCGTAATACTGGCTAAGCTCTAATTGTATCTCAGTGCTTCTGTTCTTTCCAATGTTATCCTGCTGGTAGTTGTTAAAATAACCTAAACTGGATTTTCTCTTGCATTTCATAATTCTCTGTGTTTGTTTCGCTCTTTAACCTTTTTAAAAGCCTTTGCAAGATGAAATAGATCAGGAGCTACCTACTTAAGTCAAATGGATGCACGCTTGCCCTTATTCAGATGGTTAGACCTGACTTGATGGATCCTTCCCCCTTATGTTCCTGTAACAGAGTTCTCTTTTTCCCCATTAAACCATCATTTTTAGAGTCTTATACAGTTTCATTTCTCCTTTCACGATTACTATGAAGATATCTGTGGAGGCTACCGTGTTTGAGAGTTGCCCATAAATTTCACACATAGTGATAAGCCAGTACCACTGATGATATTATAAAGGGGGAAAAGTAATTGACATTCTTGGAAATTGACTCCTTGGGTGCCTTCAAGGCAAGTGCAGTAAATGTTAACTGCATTTTTAATGAAAGCACATTGTTTTGTTTACAGTTGTTGTCTGTTTTAACATTTTTCTGATTATAAAATAAAATGTATTTATGGTTCAGAATTTCAATGCAGAAACAAACAACAATTACCTAGATGTAACTGTTGTTAATATTTTGATATATCCTAACTAGAGGTGGGGGAACCAAGGTTTCTTCCGGACATTTAAATGTGAGATGCCTGTTAGACATATAATTAGTAATTTGAGCATGCAGTTGAGTACATGAATATGAAGTTCAAGAGAGCTGTCAGAATTAGACCAAATGTAATGTTGAGAGTGTACAGTAAGTCCATGAGTGATCCCATCCTTGCCTTGAGTTTGCATGAGTGACTAGGGAACGTGTGCAAAGAAGAAGAGAGACCCGAGGACGAATTCCTGGACCGTTCCCCATTTAGAGTCTTGGAAGAGAAGGTTGATCCACCAAAGAAAATTGACAAGTGGCTGCCGGTGAGGTGGGAAATCAGGATTGTGGTATCCTGGAAACCAAGTGAAGAAAGGATTTCAGGGAGAGAATGGTCAACCTATTGAATGTTGATGAGAAGCTGTAGAAGGAGACTGAAAATCTGCCATTTAGCAGCATGGAGGTCATTGATCCTCACAAAGTGGTTTCCATGGAGTGGAGGGGGAAAGGCCTGGTTTTAGTGGGCTCAAGTGAATTTGGGAAGAGAAGGGACTGAAGATGGTATGGATATAAATGGCTCTTTTTGGAGTTCTGTTATAAAGGGGAGCAGAGAATTTTATTGTAGATGGAGGGTATGGGGAGAAGAGCCATTACAGTATTGTTTTGTGTGAAAATGGGAATGCTGCGTATTCATGTTTTCTTGGTGAGACTTTGCAGAAGTTTGTCAATTTTACTGGTCTTCTGAAAGCATCACTTCGTGGTTGAATTAATTCTACCAAAAGCAAATGCAAAATTTTATGATGTGAGTGGCTTTCTTGGTTAAATACAATAGATTTCATCAGATTTTGTAAGGCAGAGAACCAATGCCCTAGTGGTTTGGCAGTTCAACAACTTGTTTCTTTAGAAGATACCCTCACTTTTTTTTAAAGAATCTATTTGGAGTAGTATCGCTGTCAATATAAAATATTAAACAGTATGTATAACATTGTTCCAAGTGTTATATTGGGAATAAAGAAATCTTAACTATATTTCTTTACCCTCCCCGTTCCTGGTTTTGTCTAAATAATGTAAGATGTTAAAGGTTGATTTTTCTCTTTATCAAATTTCTTTTCTATTTGGAGAATCTTCAAAATATTTAAGACTCACAAAAGTTATCAACAATTTATACTTAACTAAACTTTAATATTTTTGTTTACTATTTAAATATCTTTTAATTTATGTTTATGTTTTTAGTCTAGTACATGTTTTTGCTTTAAAAAATACAGAAAGATATAAAGCAACCCCATCTGTTGTGCATCATCCTACCTCTAATTTTGCTTCATAGATAATATTCATCTTTACTCATTTCTGCAATTTACTTTTTCTGTTGGTTACCTCTATATCTCTTTGATGGTTATACCTGAGTTTATGAACCTAAGACAATATCTGTTGACTTCCTTTTACCATGGACGTTGACCATCATCCCACTTATATTTATAATCTCTTTATTTCTGTTCTTGGTCACCTCTCCAACCCCAAAATTTGTTTTAATTTGGTCTCACTAAGGAACTTTGTTTTTTTTTTTTAAGTATCTTTTGACTCCACATTATAAATTGCATGGAAATACTAGCTTTCCTTTCAGTTCTGATTCCGTCTCCTAGCAGGTCAATTTTACTTGCATTTTGTCAAGATCGATAATGTCTGCATTCCATTTTATAACTGTAGTTAAGCCTTCTGTTATCTGTCTATTCTGAAAGTTGAAGACCAATGACCAATATCCATATTATTATGCCCGTGTCAGTGTTGGGCACCTGAAAGCTGAGGAGTGTGCTCTTGTACTTCTTTGACTAGAGTTTCAGTGTGGCCTTGTGCCCCTCAAAAAACACTTCTAGCGTCAAATTCAGATAATGCTAACAATTATTGAGCACTCATTATGTGCCAGGCACTGTTGTGAAAACAGTTTAATATTATTATAATTAGTATAATATTATATTGTATACAATTAAAATTATTATTGTATATATACTTTCGTTTGATCCTCTCAACAGAAAGTACTATTCTCGTCCCTACTTTACCCCAAAACAGAGGGCATGTCGGAGGTGTAAAGTACCTTGCTCAGGGGGCCGAGTTGTCGTCATGCTATCAGCTGCTGATCTGTGCTGTCCACCCTGGTGGTCTCTGGAGCAGCTGGGTGCTGTGCTTGTGTGGTTCCGACAGTCTTTCGGTTTGAGGTGTGCTCTCTGATAACTGCCGTCTGCCCCTGATTGGGGGATCTCAGGATGTCCTGGGTGAATACTTCCAAAGTGGTATAAGAGTGAGGGCTTCCCTTGAAGGAGGCTGAGTGAGTTTGGGAATTTCACTCTTTGGGGGAATTTTGGGGTATTTTCACTCTTTGCTTATTTTCCTCTCTGAGTTTCTTGTAGGAGCCCTAAGTTAACTGGGAGGGTAACTTCTGCACTTCCTTTTCTGCCCATCAGTTGCTCATCTTAGAAACCCTACCGTTAAGGGGCACCTGGGTGGCTCAGTCGGTTGAGCGTCCGACTTCGGCTCAGGTCATGATCTCGCCGTCTGTGAGTTCAAGCCCCACGTCGGGCTCTGTGTTGACAGCGTGGAGCCTGGAGCCTGCTTCGGATTCTGTGTCTCCCTTTCTCTCTGTCATTCATCCATTCATTCTCTCTCTCTCTCAAAAATAAAAATTAAAAACATCAGAACAGTGCTGAAAGAAGACTTAAGTAAATGGGGAGACTTGTCATGTTTGTACATGAGAAAACTCAATTTATATATTGGTTCTCTCCAGATTGGTATATGGATTCACTGCGGTCCTAATCAAAATTCTGCTGGCTTTTACAGCTCAATGATAAGAAAACGGCTCAGTTAAACATGAGCAGAAAAATTGAACAGATATTTCACAAAAGAAGATCTACAGATGGCCAATAAAGCACATAAAAAGATGCTCCACATCAGTAGCCATAAGGAAATGCAAATTAAAACCACAGTGAGATACTCCTGTACATTTATTAGGATAACTAAGATTAAAAAGACTGGCATTACCAAGAATTGCTGAGAATGTGGACCAACTGGAATTGTTATACACTGCTGGTAGCAATATAAAATGATACAATTGCTTTGGAAAACTGTTTAGCAATTTCTAAGAAGTTAAACATAAACCTACCATATCACTCAATTCTTCCGCTTTGTATTGATTTACCCAAGAGAAATGAAGTATATATGTCCATATGGATGTTCACAGAAGCTTTTCTACAATAATCCCAACCTGGAAGTTGTGTCTATCTTTGTTAGTTAAATGGATAAACAGTGATATAGCCATGCAATGGAATATTATTTGGCAATAGAGAAACATCTGATGTATGCAATGTGATTGTCATTCAGCTGAATGAAAGAAACTGGAAACCAGAGGACATAATGTATGATTCCATTTATATAAAAAATCATACAAAATGCATGGTAATCTACACTGACATAAAGCAAATCATTGGTTACCTGGAGCCAGGGGAAAAGGGTAGGAGAGACCTCAAAGGGGCATGTGGAAATTTTTTTTTAAGTGTTTATTTTTGAGAGTGGGTGAGCGAGTGTGTGTGTGAGGGGCGGAGAGCAAGGTGGACAGAGGGTCAGAAGCGGGCTCTGTGCTGACACCAGTGAGCCTGATGCTGGGCTGGAACTCACGAACTGTGAGATCACCACCCGAACCAAAGTTGGACGCTTAACGAATTGAGTCACCCAGGTGCCCTGGCCTGTGGAATTTGAGTGATGAAATTTCTATATCTTTTTTTTTTTTTGAAATTTCTTTACCTTGATTGTAGTGGTGGTTTCATGCACATATACAAGTGTTAGAACTCATTGAATTGTACTCTTCAGTTCTATGTAAATCATACCTCAGTATTGATATATAAATTAGTGACAAGTGCATGATAAAAAATACATATTCAGTAAACTAGCTTTATTAGTGTGGGCCAATTCTAGTTTCTAGTTCATATTTTCATAACATCTAGTTCAAGTGAGTTATAACAATCCTATTAAGGATCAGGTAGCTGCCAAATATGGTAAGCAAATAAAAGACTTCATTGTTTCTTAAATTCAGTAAGAAGGTATAATCATGGAATCCGCTATTCTTGTTTTGCTTCTGGAGCTCAGGTTTCTTGTGTTCCTTCTTTTTTTTTCCTCCTTTATTCCCTTCCAAGCTATCTTTTTTAAAGATTTTTTTTTTAAGTGTTTTTTACTTATTTTGAGAGAGAGAAAGAGAGAGCCTGAGCAGGGGAGGGGCAGAGAGAGAGGGAGAGAGAGAATCCTAAGCAGGCTCCATGGGGCTTGATCCTGGATCCTAGCAACTGTGAGTTATGACCTGAGTTGAAATCAAGAGTCTACCTTAAGTGAGCCACCCAGGTGCTCCTCCCTTCCAAGCTGTCTTAATCTTATTACCCGGAATTATCAAAGTTGGATTTACTGATTTGGGAAGTAAAAAATCTTTCGTTTCTGACCTCTTAGTTGGTGAATCTGTAAGGACCTTCTTCAGACTTCTCTAACCATTCAGACTTCTCCCTTCTATGTACAACTTTGGCTTCATCTTTTCAGATATGGAATTAGACCAAGTAAATAAAATATCCATGATTAAATGGATAATTTTTGATATCAGGAAAAGTAAAAAAGTCCAACTTTCCCTGTATGGAAACAGGGAGTGAACCATGAACTGCAAAAATTGTAGTGATTCACTCACCTTCTCCATTCCCCACACCTCATTTAAAAAAAGACTGTGGCATCTTCAGTTACATAGTTTTAACATCGATTTCTAGGTCATTTTCTCATGTATCACTGTACAATCCTTTACAAAACAGTGTCCTTGTTTTTGGTGCTGCTGTAAGGTCTCCTACTTAATTCAAATTTTTGTTTTTTCTGCTTTCATTCAGCTTTTTTTTCCCTGATATATATTTATTCATGTACCTTATCTAGTCATACTTAGGAGTTTTTCATAAGGCTGAGGGAAATGGATTTAGAAAATGTGATTGGGGCGCCTGAGTGGCTCGGTCAGTTAAACGTCCAACTTTAGCTCAAGTCATGATCTCACGGTTCACAAGTTCAAGCCCTGCATTGGGCTCTGCACTGACAGCACAGATTCTCCATCCCCATCTGTCTCTGCCCCTGCCCCGCTTGTGCGTGCTCGCTCGCTCTAAAAAATAAATAAACATTAAAAAATTTTTTTAAATGTGATGATTAGATATGATGATTAAGCAAGCATGATATTTAAGATCTGTAAAAAGCTAAAGAAAATAGCAAATCTTGGTCACCGAGTTATTTATTCTTCCTGGCTCTTCTGGCAGGTGAGGTGTTATAATGTTATGTGTAAAGTTATGTATGTATATATTTTATATTATATATAAAAAAGCCCTGAAAGGAAAGACTGAGAACTAAAGGTGCACACACACGATACTGTTGGGTCTTTGCCACCCACTTGACCAACAGAAGATAAGGTGTGCCTGATTCAGAAGAACACTCAAACTCTGGGTATCTTGGGTAAATTGTAACAGAAACTGGCTTAGGACAGCTTGAAGCTTAGGAGGGAGCCAAGAAGGCAGCCTAAGAGGAATTTGCCTGTCTTCTGAGCCATTGAAGACCCTGACCTGAAACTGAGTGAGGCAAAGGTAATTGACAGGGTGATAGATTGGTGGCAGGCAGAGCAGTAAGGAGGAAAAGGTAGAAATTCCAGATGGCCACTAGAGCAGGGGGAGGAGGTCCTAAGGAATTCTTCCAGGGTGCAGAGAGAGTATTGCTTTTATGCAAAGGACAACTCAGTTGCCCTTTGTGCTGTATTGACTGTCCAAGGTTACTAATCGCTTTTGTGCCCAACCACACACACACACACACACACACACACAGTTCTGTTAGGTATATTTTGGATATAACAGAACTATTTTGGAAATAATTGTTCTCATTAATTGAATATTATGGTTAAATGAGACCGGAAAGTAGTTTTTGTTTGGAGACTTACTGCAAGTAAATACCGTCACGAATGTTCACACCCCTGTGTCAATTGATTATACTGATCATTGTCATCTCTTTTGCCCCAAGGCATCATTTTCATTGTGAACATCGGTAGGTCATGTTCTTGAATGTAGGGACTGCCTTTTATTTGTGTTTTGATGGCATCGAACCTGTTGGGTAGCTCAGGTGTATACTTGTAGAAATGACATTCACCGTTGTTCAGTGAAAATCACGAATGTTTGGATAATAGTCTTTTTCTTTTAAGTGAATCCTTGGTGTGAGATTATTTTGTGTGCCCTTCTATGTTGATAATTAAAGGGGCACCTGGGTGGTTCAGTTGGTTAAGCGTCTGACTTCAGCTCAGGTCACAATCTCACAGTTCATGGGTTCAAGCCCTGCGTCGGGCTCTGTGCTGACAGCTCAGAGTCTGGAGCCTACTTCAGAATCTCTGTCTCCCTCTCTCCTCCCCCACTAGCTTGCTCTCTCGCTCTGTCTCAAAAATAAACATTAAAAAAAAAAACAACACAGCAGAGTTCTGAGACTTAAGGGAAATAAAATTCCAGCTCTTGTATGTGTGGAACTTCATCCTCCTACAGTTACCTTCTGTATTTCTGTTAGGAAGCACTGCATTGTACTTGGCCCATGATCAGATATTCATTCTCCTTAGGTTTTTTTTTTTTTTTCAACGTTTATTTATTTTTTTGGGACAGAGAGAGACAGAGCATGAACGGGGGAGGGGCAGAGAGAGAGGGAGACACAGAATCGGAAACAGGCTCCAGGCTCCGAGCCATCAGCCCAGAGCCTGATGCGGGGCTCGAACTCACGGACCGCGAGATCGTGACCTGGCTGAAGTCGGACGCTTAACCGACTGCGCCACCCAGGCGCCCCCATTCTCCTTAGGTTTTTAAAAGTTTGTTTTAAGTTTTTTTTTTAAAGTAAATTACCCTTAAAATTCTTCAAATGTGATACAGCCATAGCATTTTATTTATTTTCTTTATTGTTTTGAAAGCAAAAACATCCAGTGGTAACTGTATTAAAATGTAAATTATGATATGTATTGAGCAGAGAGCAGAAGGTATTTCCAAATCGAAGTACAGGAAGCTTTAAAATGCTTGTTCATCCTTTATCAGCATTACTGAATGAATCAGCAAATTGCTAAGGTCAGCAAGCCTTTATTTTGAATGATAACAATAGCATATATTTCCAAGAATATAGAAAAATTCAGATGTAACATAGGAATCTAAATTTGGTGTTAACCAACTAACAGAATTTTAGGTCTGGAAGGTTCCCTGGGGGGTGTTTATATCTTACCTTGTAGGTTTGAGAAGTGTTAGTCACTGACAAATGTTAGAAGTATGTGTGCCACTTTTACCTGATTTAGTCATTATGTTATTGGGTGCAGATGGATTACTGACCACTTGGATGGTTTTCAGAATTAGGAAAATTGATTTTTCAGAATAACTGTGTCTAGTACCCCATACTAATGAGACCAAGGTCATGGTGTCTGTGCATACAAGTCCATTGTATTGGCTGTGTTTATAGTTGCCAAGCCTCGCTCTTCTCTGGCCAGTTGTCTTGTAGACACATTTCCAGCTCCCGGAGGTGGAGGCTCCCTTTTGCTCCTCCTGATTCTGGAAAAGCTAACCAAGGACTTTTCTCTGAGTGCTTGGCTCAGTGGCATTGTTTTCATATATACTAGTATAGCTGATTGCACTGTGTTTGGAGGAAAATGTAGATGATCTAGGTTTTGGATTTGTAGTAAATACATGAAGTCATTCATTCAGAAGCAAGTTCCTGCATTGAGTCAGGTACGGTTATGTTATGTGCTTGAATTAGGGCAGAAAACAAGTCAGACGAGGTTTTGACATTTAAGCTGAGACCTAAAAGGTGAGGAGTTAGCCAGCTAAGGAGTAGGAAAAGTGCAGGGGGCGGGCACAGCATGCTCAGAGGCCCTGAGCTTGGAAGGAGCTTAGTGCCTTATGCTGGAAGGAAGGAGGGTGAGGCTGGAGAACAGCAAAAGAGGGAGACAAAGGCTTAAGATAAGGTTGTATTAGTAGGGTAAGGTCTGGAGGACAGGCTCAGGATTTAGAGTTGATCGCAAGAAACTGGGAAGACATTGTAGAGTTTTGGCAAGGAAGAAGTCACTTTGTGCGAGAGTATAAATTGAAGGGGATCTAGAGGGGCTTGAGGGGATGCAGATTTTGTTATTGTTATTATTACTAAGAGCAGTTGGTACTTGACTATTTGTTTACTATGGGCCAGGCACTCTGCTAAGCCCTTTACCCTCACTGTCCATGTAAACCTCATGACAACCCAGTGAGGTGCTGCTGCTGTACGTGTTTTACAGTTGGGGAAACTAAGACCCAGCAAGGTTGAGCAGCTTGCCCAGAGGTCACATGGCTAGTAAATGCCAGAGCTGGGATTTGAACCCCGACAGTGTGTGATTTTAGACTCTGTGTGTTAGCCACTGGACATGTGTTTCCCATACGTGAGATGATGGTCCGTTAGTGGTTCTTGGAATTGAGTGGATCACGACTGGAGTTTTTCTTTTTAATAGAACAGAGTAGAAATTAGAGTACTTTGCACTAGTAAGGATAAAATGCTGATGTCTGAAACTTTATTTCGCTTTTTATTTTGTATACCTGTATTTGCACATACATGCATTTGTAAGCTACTATAGAAGGCTGGGCGGCATTTGTCAAGACGAGAGCCAGCGGTGGCTTGGACTGGCATTATGGCAGCGCAGATGAAGAGAAGCGGGTTTCAGTGTTCAGAGGTACCAGGTCTCGGTAAGAGATTGGATAGAGGGGCTGACGGAGGTGTCAGGGTGAGTTTCAGGGTTCTGGTGGGAGCAAGAGCAGTCGTGGCGTGCGTGTGCCCAGTCCGCGCTAGTGAGACCCTTCTTAGAGGGGTCCCCCTGAGTGGCTGTTGTACTTCCTGGTTCTCTGGCTTCTCGTGGCTGCAGCTGGCGGGGCTTGGGGTTGGCCTAGCACCCAAATCCGCATCTCACGGCCAATCTGTAAGCTGGCTGTGAACTTAGGAAGTGATCTGTCACCCCACACGGCCTAAACAGGAGGGTTAAGCCAAGAATCAATTCTTCGTGGAATTTGAGGTGAGGAGTGAGGGTCACGCAGACACACACGTGGGCTGACGGCAGCTCCAGAGTGAAGGTATGGAACCTGTTTCTGCCGTAGTTTCCTTGGGAGCCAGAGAACATTTAGGTTGCAAGGCTGCAGTGTTAAACAGTCCAGAGTCCTCTTTTTGAAGTTCAAGTCCAGTTCATTTGCTCCTGGCTTTCTGGGAAAGCCCTTTTCCCTATTCTCACGCACAGTCTTTTAGTAATACCTGGCCTGGCTCCCCACAGGACCGCAGTGACTTTCTGTACTGTGTGTTTCAGCAGATACGAACTGGAGACAGATATGGAATAGTCAGGTGCTTGCTATGGATCCGCGTTCTTTATCTGATTGGTCTTTTGACCGTGGTCGAGATACTTCTCCCTGAGCCTCAGTTTCCTCATCTGTACGGTTGGGACGATACAGGAGCATCCATGTCAGAGGGCTGTGGTGAGGGGTAGATGAGGTAAACTGTGTCAGCACCTCAGCCCGGTGCCTGGTGCAGAATGAGAGCGTAACAAATACTTGCCGTTAGTTGTTAACTGTTTCTAGGACAGTTTCTCAAGAGACTTAAACATATTTATGAACAAAGTCTAATGGGAAGAAGCCAGCATAAAGACAGAGTTTGGACCTAAGTGAGAGAGGGTGTTAAGAGAAGGGACTGGATTCCAGAGAGGCAAGGATGGTATGAGGTCAAGGGCAGACTTTAAAGGGGTTGTTTTCAGCAGGAGAAGGGAGCCTGTGGAGGTGGGTGGGAGGGTAATATTTTCTGAGATTGTATCCCAGTTATAGTTGTCTGCTGGGAAAGACACTAACTGAAGAGAGAAGTGGCTACTTGGGAGGTTCTTGGGGACAACGGAACATTGGGGCACACAAAAGAATGGATAAGCCGTGCTAAGACCCTGAAATTGCACACCATTAATTTATAGTGACAACAGCCTACGTGTTTTTACAGTTTTGTCTGGCTGTGCTGTGTTCGGCAGAATGACGAGATGTAAAAGTAAGATTAGTCTAGTTTTAAGGGTTTGCAAGGCAGATGCCAGGAAAGAATAAAGAGGTTGGGGACTTAGGTGCAGGCATGTGGTGAGGCAAACTTGAGTCCAGCTTGGCTGGGGAAGTTGTACAGAGAAGGTGGAGTGGTCTGTAACACACACACACACACACACACACACACACACACACGGTGCATAGTTCCTTTGATAGTTCTTCCTTGCTATTCTTAACAGTAATTCCCTTGTGTTGATAACTGAAATATTAAGACCAATTGCTAAAGGGAATATACTACTCTTTCAAATGGGCACAACCCAAAAGTCGAGTTAGTTCTAGTACGTAATTTTGAAGTTGCCATGATTTTATGTGGTATGCCAAATCAGTAAATGACAGGTTGTGATCCTTAACCTTGGGTAGAGTTTAACCACATAATGGGACATTTCATTTTCATGGACTACTTCTGAGGAACTTCCCATTTTAGCTAAATTGAGACACATAAGTAGACACATAAGTAGATAGACATAAGTAGAATAGAATTTATAGATGGCATTTCATGTGTTTGTGACTAGAACAGCCTGTCTCCGAGGCAGAAGTCACCTGTGATCTGGGCCTGGTGTGTCTGACCTTTGGTAGTTCTCATTTGTCCTTTTGTTTTTGTTTGTGGAGTAGAGCGAATCTGGAAACAATAATGTTTATTCAGTCACTGAACTTTTGAGGACCTTGTTGTCTCAGGCAGTGAGTGAGTTCAGAAGGACAAAAAGCGAACAACAGGGATGATATGATGCCTGTGAGGAGCTTCTCAGCCTGATCACGCCACAGTGGGGTCCACACACACACCTTGCGGGTACTCACCCCTGGCCACTGGTAGCTGGAAGAAAATACTAGAACTCTTCTAATCTGACTTTCAGTCTCTGTGTGTTTTATAACATGTAGTATATAAGAACAGTCGTACATGACTGAAATAGGTAGACATACGTCTGTTGTGGCTCTCCTTTTTTGCTTGTAATGTGTACATGATCGAAAATTGTTTGGCGGTTATTATATGTTGGTGTGTATTTTAAATATATATACATTTTTGATAACTTATGTTTGAACATTTGGGGAAAAGAGTTTCTATGTATGGTAAACCATGTTCTTAATGACGATGTAGTTGTACTTACTGCCCGTATTTTGTAGTGTAAAGTAGGACTTGTTATATAAAAAGGACTTGTTAAGATCTGGCTCGACAAATTTGTCTTTTTCTCAAGTCATTTTCTTCTTTATGTTGGAGGAACTTTACCTTATGTACCATGTGTCCCTTGTTACAAAGCACTAAAGGCTCCTACCAGCTGTCAAATGTTGGGGAACGGAGCATGGAGAAAGTGGAAGGCCACATGCCTGGTCCCGTCAGTCCCATCCCAAAGGGTGACCTCTGGTGAACTATACACACACACACGCCCATTGGCATCATAAAACAACAGGATTGGGATGCCACCCAGAAATTTCCTGGACCCAGTCTGTTTGCTCATTGTAGGTGTTTTCTCAATGTGAAATGTCTCACTTTCAGAGAGCTATGAAATCCTTTGTTCAAAGAGTTCTTCCCTCCCTCATCCTGAGAACCCTTTTTCCTAAAATTAGAAAAACTAACTAAAAACTGCCGTGAAGAACCTATTTTAAATGCAATAAATTGAATAAATGTATCTAGGTTCTCTAGAGACTTTTGTTTTCATTTTTATTTTTGTGATGGCTTTTTTAATTTATATTTGACACTGTCATTAAAAGAAATATTTTTAGGGGCTCCTGGGTGGCCCAGTCAGTTAAGCATCCTACTCTTGATTTCGGCTCAGGTCATGATTTCACGGTTCGCGAGTTTGAGCCCCATTTCAGACTCTGCACTGACCATGTGGGGCCTGCTTGGGATTCTCTCTCCCTCTCTCTCTGCCCTCTGCCCCCACTCTCTCAAAACAAAACAAAACAAAAAAAACACAATAAAACTTAAAAAAATATTTTTAACAAGATTTTATTTAAGTGAGGTCTTACATGTGTTTCTGCAGGTTTGATGACGACGAGAAGCATGCTTTCACTGGCCTTCCCGACCCCATTTGTTATGCAGAATGTCTCTGAGTGAGAACGCGGTGTTTGCCTATGAATCTTCGGTGCACAGCACCAACGTCCTGCTTGGCCTCAACGACCAGCGGAAGAAGGATGTGCTGTGCGACGTCACCGTCCTCGTGGAGGGCCAGCGCTACCGGGCCCACCGGTCTGTGCTGGCGGCATGCAGCAGCTACTTCCACTCGAGAATCGTCGGCCAGGCCGATGCAGAGCTTAGCATCACTCTGCCAGAAGAGGTGGGAGAGAGGGCCATGCTTCTGGAGGCTACCCTGGTTTTCATTGAATTGAACCTAATTAAATCTCTTTCCGTAGACCTTATTTTTACCTTTACCTTTATAAAAGGTAACGTGATAAAGTTAAAAATAGAACAGTCTCCCTTCTTGTCCTGGGGAGCTCATTTCTGTAACTTTTTTCCTAGAAATTATGATGACATGTCATACATAGAATTGTTAGTTTTGGGTGTCAGTTAACAATATTTATTGAGCAGTTGAATAACTTGACCCACTGTTATGTGACTTTTTGAGAAAATGACCAAAGCAGGGAGGGCACAGCCAACGGGTTGGGCATTGGGAGAGGTCATGCTCCGAGTGGCCACGCTGTGTCCTTTTGGACCTTTTCCTGTGATGAGAAACTGAGTGGGTTTAGGGTTCGAGAAATCATCCATCTTAATAAGACAGGGCCTCATGGAAAGTAGGAAAACACCCCATAAGTGTTCTCTTTCCTCTTTTTTCTTTCTTGAGACTGTGCATTGGTAGAAAAAAATTGATTTGGTCTCACAATAATAGAGCCTGCTTTTACCTGTCTCTTTCCCACCAACCTGTTGCAGGGCTCAGGCATCTAAACATTTCTGTCCTTGTTATATCCTGACTCCAAGAGCCCTTTCACAGGACCGAGAGGTGCTGGTTACACTGAACTCTTATTAGAATTGTTTGCTTTTTTTTTTTTTTTTAATTTATTCATTTTGAGAGAGAGAGAACCAGCGGGGGAGGAGCAGAGAGAGAGGAGGACAGAGGATCTGAAGTGGGCTCCACACTGACAGCAGCTAGCCTGATGTGGGACTTGAACTCATGAACCATGAGATCGTGACCTGAGCCTAGATTGGACGCTTAAGTGAGACACCCAGGTGCCCCTAGAATAGCTGGCTTTTAGGTAGTTAGTAACTGCAGCTAGAAGAGCGTGGAGCCTTTAAAGTTAAGAGGCGTTTGTAGAAAGTATGTAGAGCTTGTTTATGGCAGGTCGGTGTGGGCTGCTCTGTGACGGGTACTAAGTCTACAGTTTAGCTTATCCCAGCATCCATACTTCCATGAACTTTTATCAACAGTTTGGAGCATCAACAGCTTGTCAGTTCTGTGGCAGAGGTCAGCACGAATAACACAATGCCAATGAAATGATAACGGCCAACTATGGGTTAGCATTGGTTTTAAAAATTAGCAACACATCCCATAATGGCAGTGTTTGATGTCTTCACCTCATGTGAGTCAGACCATAATTCATGTGTCATTAAGCGTGAAATCTATGAAGTGGAGGGTGCAGGTCCAACGAATGAGGTGTGATAGGCATGCTTTTCCAGACTCCTAATTAGCGTTACATTTTCTAGAAGGATGTTTTTACTTACCAAATTAAAATGCCCATTTTATAATGATCACAAGTAAGTTCTTCATGTCTCTATTCCCCTTCTACTTTTATTTATCCACTAGACCACTTTCAAGTGATGCATTTGTTTTTATTTTGTATGTTAACAGGTGACAGTTAAAGGATTTGAACCTTTAATTCAGTTTGCCTACACTGCCAAACTGATTTTAAGTAAGGACAATGTGGATGAAGTGTGCAAGTGTGTGGAATTTTTAGGTGTACGTGATATTGAGGAATCCTGCTTTCAGTTTCTCAAATTTAAGTTTTTGGACTCCACTGCAGACCAGCAAGAATGCCTAAGAAAAAAATGCATCCCATCACACTGTCAGAAAGCAGACCTTAAGTTTTCACTGTTGGACCAGAAGGATTTAGAAATTGATGATGTGGAGGAATTTTTGGAAAATAAAAATGTCCAGACTCCTCAATGGAAACTGCATAGGTATCAAGGAAATGCAAAAGTATCATCTCCTCTCCAGGATAGTGCCAGTCAAACCTGTGAATCCATGTGCTTAGAAAAGGATGCTGCTCTGGCTTTGCCATCTCTATGTCCCAAATACAGAAAATTCCAGAAAGCATTTGGAACTGACAGAGTCCGTAGTGCGGAATCCAGTGTCAAAGATGTTCATGCTTCTGCCCAGCCAAATGAGACTCCTGAAAATGAATGTCTGGGAGGAATCCAGGACTGTGCAGATCTGCAGGTGATTTTAAAATGTGAAGAAGGTAAATTAGCAATGGAACATGAAGAAACCAAGAAGAAAGATCCTGCTCCTCAGTGCCCATCAGAAAAGCCAGAAATGACTCCTTTCCCCCACAATTCTTCTGCAGCCCCTCACGGGCTCTATTCTCTGTCTCTTTTACACACCTACGACCAATACGGTGACGGTGACGTGAGTTTTGCTGGAATGCAAAACACAGCAGTGTTAACAGAAAAGCCTTTGTCAGGTACAGATGTTCGGGAAGAGAAAACGTTTGGTGAAAGTCAGGATTTACATTTGAAGTCTGACTCTGGCCCCAGGGAAGATGGTAGCCTTGCCTCCAGCGATCGGAGTAGTGTGGAACGGGAAGTGGCAGAACACCTAGCAAAAGGCTTCTGGAGTGACATTTGCAGCACGGACTCTCCTTGCCAGATGCAGTTATCACCTGAGGTGGCCAAAGATGGTTCAGAACAGATCTACTCCCAGAAACGGTCTGAGTGTCCCTGGTTAGGTATCAGGATCAGCGAGAGCCCGGAACCGGGTCAGAGGACTTTTACAACGTTAAGTTCTGTCAACTGCCCTTTTATAAGTACTCTGAGTACCGAAGGCTGTTCTAGCAGCTTGGAAATTGGAAACGATGAGTATGTTTCCGAACCCCAGCAGGAACCTTGCCCATATGCTTGCGTGATTAGCCTGGGAGATGACTCTGAGACGGATACTGAAGGTGACAGCGAACCCTGTTCGGCCAGAGAGCAAGAATGTGAGGTGAGGGGAAAACGTGTGTGTTGCTGAGTCCTTGTTTGACCACTTAATCGGGATTTACTCTGGGTCGGCTCCTGTCGCACCTTTAGAGATGATATTCGCAGGCTCAGGGAGGGAGGGAGGGGGAAATCCGGAGACTGTTCTAAAACTGTGTGATCAGTACCAAAAGAGTGTGATGGAGTTTGAAGGACTTCTGTGTTCATATGTTTCAAGCGGGTGTATTTATTTTTGTCATGGAGTGTATTCACACATTGGCTGTTTAAATCAAATGCCCTGTCCCAAAAGGTAAAAAAAAAAAAAAAAAAAAGAATCTGTGATCGTTCCATGATGACTCCTGGAAAAATGCAACATACGCTCCAATCTTAGTCATTGCTGCAGGATCTCTGGATTTGGGACTAGTTACTTGGCAATGATTTAGCAGTGACTAGGTATAGGAATGTGGGAGAGTTTTCTTTGCCCTAGTTTTTCATAGCCGTTAATTTTTTTCTTAGTTTCCCTTAGCCATTTCAGCCATTAATTTAATGTCTTAATAATTTGGCATGAGTTAGCTGGTATTGGATTAACCTTACCAAGCTCGATCTGTGTACTTTGTGTACAGATGTTTGTTTGTATTTGATAGAAGGTTTTTTGTAAAACATTACCATAATTCCAGTGATAATAAAGCCTTGTTGGTTCTCTATCATTTTCTTTGGTTTTCTAGCTGTTGGATGACATGGGTTTGAAAGAGTGACAGGTTTTCTTTCCTCCTTAGCTTTGGAAGGAGATTATTGGTGATTTAATTTAAGAAGTAATATATGTGCATGAGTTACATCTACAGATTTTTATATGACATTTATAAATCCATATAATGGATTTTAATTTTAATTTAATGGAACTGTGAAAAGAATGTTAAAAATAAAACTGTTAAGAAATTGTAAGACATTTTGTGTAACTAATTTCTGTACGTTTGAAAGATTAAGTAGGTTGCCAGAGAAACTGATCAGTGTTTTTTATGAATAATTAATATAATTAAGTTGTCCCACAATTTTGTCATTAAAAAAAATTACCCTAAATTTTTCCAAATTTAAGTATGTTGAAGATGACATTAAAATATTCATTAGGTTTTTCTAACCATTTCTATACTGACAAGTGAAAAAGTGAAACATGTAGATTTTTAAGTTGAGTTATGTGACACTACTATTTCTTGACAGAAAAATTAATTTTCTAAAATGCTCGAGAAATTACTAGGTAGTTATACCAGTGTTAGATCAGTATCAATCAAAGTATAAAATAGATTTTTTTTTTGTTTGGTTAAACACATTAAAAACACTTTAGAAAGAGGCTTAAAGATATGTGTGTTAATTAACATGTCTGAGTAAAACAAGTTCTGTTTTTTAATTTTAAATATATGAATATTTGTGTTCATATTTTTTATTTTGCTAAAAAAATCTGTTTCTCAATGTACTTGTCTTCTGAACCCTCTAAAATAGGCTAGAAATATCAAATTATCAGTCTTTATTATAAGGGATTATATAGAAACTGGGAATAGAAGTCTGCTTTTTTTTTTTTTTTTTTTTTTTTTTTTTAAAGTCTAAATGAAGTTCTCTGGAAAATATAGATGTAGACCTTCCTCTTCCATGATGGGAGTCTAACTACATTACTCAGCAGCAATTACTAATGTTTATTTTACATTCTAGGTAAAACTGCCTTTTAATGCACAACGAATAATCTCACTCTCCCGAAATGATTTTCAATCCTTGTTGAAAATGCACAAGCTGACCCCGGAACAACTGGACTGCATCCATGACATTCGAAGGAGAAGTAAAAACAGAATTGCTGCGCAGCGCTGTCGCAAGAGAAAACTGGACTGTATACAGAATCTGGAATCAGAAATTGAGAAGCTGGTAAGTTTGCAGGTTTCTTGTTACTCAAATTCCACCGCATCCCTTCAGTTACTCTTTTTTTTTTTTTTTTTTTGTAGAGGAAATAGCAGTTTCAATTCCTGAGTCAGATACGATGCTCAATTACATGTTAATTTCAAAATTCACCAATTACCATCTTAAGAAAATAAGTTACATGATGTTTTTCGAAAGCTTGGGAGACGAAAAGAGTTTTCATAGACTCTTATGCTTATGCTAGTATTCTGCATCTTTAGTGTGATATGCTATAATATGTACACTGAGAATTATTTTTGGGTGTGTGTGTGTGTGTGTGTTTTAACTGTCTACCTAATTCTTAGTGGTTGAGTAGAGATTGAAGAAACTCTGAAACACTTTAGTCTCTTTTAAGTATCTATAAAAGCTAATGTTACAATTGTTCATTTAAATTGACGGTAGACTTAAATAACTTGTTTTGATCGATACTGGAACCAATAAACGAACTTGGATCTTTCGTCCAAGAGAAAGAACTCATTTGCTGATATGAATAGAAAATTCAAGATTTATTGAGACTCTAGAGGGAGAGGAATGCTTACGTTGTTGAATCTTGTTATTTATTCCAGCATCAAAACGCAAATTAATTGAAAAATGGATTAATTTGCACCCAGGTTTCTCTGTTCCCCTAGTGGTTGGTGGAAGAAAGCATTGTATGAAAGAGACAACTATGGGAGTGCAGCTGTAGAGACAGCAGGGAACCAGCACTGAGAAATAGCAAAAACATTCTTGGAATATTTAGTTTGGAGTCTTTGTTAATTATTGGTGGAAGTTTGAAATTGTGATTGTAGCAAGTTCTCAAGCACAAACATTCTAGCTATGAACAGCAATCAATCAGCAACATTTTAGAAAAAAGAACCTGTCTGGGGAAATGCATTCTTATTTTGTGCTGTACTGGGTTGTTATGACAGTGTTGTGTTTTCCTCCATTCAGTTCATCTTTGCCCTCATCAGAAAAAAAGAAAAGAATAAAAAACCAGTCTGTGCCTTTATATACAGAAAAATGGAAAAATAAAAATTTATTATTCATCTATTGTGGTCAGTACCCTATTTACCTGTTGTATTAATTTGGACACTGGCTGTAAGAAATAGAAACCATCTGAAGCATGAATGAATGAATAAAGGAATGAATTTGTTGTGAGGATACAGGTGTCTCATTTAGAAGCCCAAGAGTGAAGCAGGCATCGTAAACAGTATAGAATAAGAAAGTGGAAAACTGCCACCAGAAACCCAGAGAATCTTCTCTGTCACCCCGTCTTCATGCACCTGCTCACTCTGCACTGTGATGCTAGATGCGGATGGGAAGGGTAGCTGCAGTGTGGCTTCTGAATAGTCTCTCTCTCTTCCAGGATCTAGTCCGATGGACACTACAGTTTTAGTTCTAAATTCCCAAGGAGGTGAGCATCTAATTGGCTTACTTCAGCTCAGGTGTCCTTTTCTGTGACAAGAGAGAAGGGACAGATAGTTACAGCCCAGCTGCCAGGAGCCCACCTCTGGGCAGGCAGAGCACATCGCCTGCCAGGGATCTGCTCATCCAGATGTGCACCAGGCTGACTGAGCTCAGCTCAGTCTCTTTCCACTTCCCAGTATCTCCAGAGAAAACATGCTAGCTTTTTCTTCTTTTCCTTTTTCTTTTTTCTTTTTTGCAGAGTGTCTTGCGTTATGTTTTAGCTTCCTTGAACTCACTGTCCTGTCCTTCCTACTACTCTCCGTTCTAGTGATTTTTACAGGCACACTCTAGCTGCAAAGTGTAAGGGGCACTTGTAAAGTTCAGACCTGCCACAGATGTCTCTCTCAGGTGAAAATAAGCAGAGAATGTGTTACTTCTTAGCTAACAGGAATAAGAAAGCTGCCCCTTTTCCTAGATGTAAAAGAGTTTGAGCCTTAAGTTATTTTATTACATTAAGAAATTTACTTGGAATTTAGACCCTGGTTATCGGGTGATGTTTTGGGTCTTGTTGCCTTTTGTAAAGAGAGAAGGACCAACAGTAGAGTGGAGAATATGGAGGAGTGCGACAGATTTGTATTTTTTAAATTGAGAGGGTACTTTCTGGAAACATGGTCAGTAGACAAGCAGTATTTCCCAGTATTTGTATTCTGGGTGGTATTTTAGTGAACCTACTTAAGGGAAATTACTTGTTTCGTAGTGAAACAGCCATGGTGATGTAGCCAATAACTGGTTAGGTTAACATATAAATGAATTCACAGTATATGTTGCCCTGATCTGGTGATTAGGTGAAGGGCCCATATTTTAGTAAACTTTAGTCTGTGGCTATTGGCTGCAAACTTTTTGCAGTTTGTCGTAAGAGTAATAGCATAATAGACTGGATGGAAAAACACATGAAGAACAGTGTTTTGATCACGGTAAGAATAGTGATTCTAAAATGTCTTCACGGTAGATTTGTAGAATAATTATCATGTATAAAGGACACTTTAATAGTCTCAATGCGCTATGAAAGACAATGGGTGATGTTAGTTCAAATTCAATAAATAAATGAGTTGTATTTTTCAACAAGAAGTCCTGTCAGAATCTAATAGAACCTTTGAAGAAAAAGAAAGAGGTGTATTTATTTGGTGGGTAAATTGATGGTAATTACTTTTAACATTTATGGTGTATTAGAGGTTAGGCATTGATTTGTCATTGCATTTACTATAAGGACTTTGAATATGAATAATTTATAGACCAATAACATGACTTTTTTTTTTAACCAGTAAAGTTCAAGAATCATTCAATTTTTGTTATGTTTGGCTTACAAAGCTCTTGTCTTTAAGGATTCTTTACAAGGTCCATGTTTCTTCTTGAACATTTCTTGAGAAATTAAGAACTAGTATGTTTCTAATATTTTTGCCTCAAGGAAAGGTAACCCTGAAATGAAGGGAACTTAGCTTTTTTTAAAAATTTAATTTAATTTAATTTCAACTAATTAATTTATTTACGAGAGAGCACAAGTGGGAGAAAGGGTCAGAGGGAGAGAGGGCAAGAATCTCAAGCAGGCTCTCTGCTTAGTGTGGAACCTCATGTGGGGCTGGATCTCACGACTCTGGGATCGTGACCTGAGTTGAAATCAAGAGTCAGACACTCAAATTGACTGAGCCACCCAGGCACTCCGGGAATTTAGCTTTTTAAAGAAAAAAAATTACCAAAGTGTATTTCTCTTAGATGTTATCCAATATTTATTGGTATCAACGTATAAGTGATCAGAAATCAGAATATTCACAAAAGCACTTGGATTCAGACTTGAGGTATATAGACATCATTTTGTTTCATTGCTTTTATCTATTGTGATGGTATAGGAGTACAAAGACCTCATCTGTCCTTAGTATTTTACATCTTGTGGTGAAGATTGTATTATTTTATTGAAAATAAACTTGTTTTGGGGCGCCTGGGTGCATGGTTCAGTCAGTACTCTTGATCTTGGCTTGGGTCCTGATCTCACGGTTCATGAGTTTGAGCCCTGTGTTGGGTTCTATGCTGACAGCAGATTCTCTGATTCAGCAGATTCTCTGGGATTCTCTGTCTCCCTCTCTCTCTCTGCCCCTCCTCTTCTCTCTCTCTCTGTCTCTCTCTCAAAAATAAATAAATATTAAAAAGATAAACCTGTTCTAGCCACGTGCTGCTGGCTGCTCTGAGCACACGCACACTGCCATCTCCAAACACACCCAGTGAGCCCTTCTGGAACTTGCCCATTGCCACTCTGTGATATCCTTGAGCAGCACACCTTGAAATGTGGTCTGTGGGCAGTTGGCATCAGAGTTATCTGGGAGTGTCCCTTTGAAAATACACGTTCCTAAAAAATACTAGAAAAACTAAAAAAAAAAAAACAAACACATTCCTTAATCCTACCCTACACCTGTGGGAGGGTCCCAGAAGCATGTGTTTCATAAATATTTCCAGGGTAAATCTTCATTCACATTAAAATTTGAGAGCCTGTTGCACTAGGGCACAGAGGTCAGATGGAGGCTTTGGAGTCAAACATCTGGAAATGGTCCCTGGCTACTTGGTAGCTTTGTGGCTTGGGGAAATTATTTTACCTCTAATACCCACCCACATTCCCTTATTGGTGATACGGAGATAAGGATAGTATCTCCCTCAGGACTGGTGCAAAGATCACATGCCATTATACTGCTCAGCACGTGCCCTGGGCCCAGTAAATATTAGTAGTTGTATTTTAAATTCCTCTTCTTTCTGTGAACATCTGCTGAGCATACTAAATGTTGTACGAGTTACCAGGAAATCAAAGATGACTGAGATACAGTCCTTGCCAATAAAATGCTTATATTCTCACAGGGAGAGATTTACGTGTTTTCATGTTTTCCTGAGATTCATCTTCCTCCCCTGCATTCTGAAAGCTTCAAGCTTTTAGAAGAGTTAAGAGTTCAATGAACAACCTCATGTTGACTCAACAATTATTTACATTTGTCACATCTGCTTTACTTCTCTGCTGGTCTTTCCAGCCACGTGTGTGTCCCTGCTCTCGTTGTTTGGTCTGTCCATCTTTGTCTCTTTCCTTGTCGGTCAGTTTTGGTCTCTTTCTAACCACAGTTGGTTGATCTCGGTCCCAGTGTCTTTTTTCAGTCAGTCTCTATTGCTCTGCTTTTATTTTCTGATTCATTTAAAAGCTACCACATTATGACATTTTACCCCTGAATACTAAAGCATGCATCTCCTAAAAATAGACATTCTTACATATATTTATCTCATATCTTTACCAATAGTTTCATCATACCCGAGAAAGTTAATAGATCCTCAGTATTATATATACTCCCTATTCAAATTACCCTAATAGTTTCCCAAATATATTTCACCTATATGCTTTTTTCCCTCTCCAAACTAGGGTCCTTTCATCACAGAACATTTGGTTGTGCCTTTTTAGTCTTTCAACCTGAGACCCCCACAACCCTTTTTAAAATCATGATAACTTTTTGAAGAGTCCAGGCCAGATTTCTCATAAAATGTCCTACTTTTAATGTTTACCTGTTTCCACTTGGTTTTTTTTTTTTTTTTTTTTTAATTTTTTTTTTTCAACGTTTATTTATTTTTGGGACAGAGAGAGACAGAGCATGAACGGGGGAGGGGCAGAGAGAGAGGGAGACACAGAATCGGAAACAGGCTCCAGGCTCTGAGCCATCAGCCCAGAGCCCGACGCGGGGCTCGAACTCACGGACCGCGAGATCGTGACCTGGCTGAAGTCGGACGCTTAACCGACTGCGCCACCCAGGCGCCCCTCCACTTGGTTTTGACTCACTCCTCCATTCTTTGTATTTCACACAAACTGAAAGTGTAAGTTGTTGAATTGAGATGAAACCTGAACTGGTGTTGTGTCCTTTATGGTATGCCACGTGGTAGAGGGCACACTGTGTCAGGTGCCCTACCTGAGCAGATGGGGATTGCCAGATCATTTTCGAGATTCTGTTTTTTGCCTCTGTAATTGCTCAGTAATCTGTGACGTGTTACTTAGGCACTTTAGGAATAGCCTCTTCCCCACGACTCCTACATGTTTTGTTTTCTAGCATATGTTGGCGGCCTTCACAATGGGTGTTGCAAAATAGTGACCTGATTCTGTTGTTCCACTTACACACATGCTTGTTACTCTTTTATTTGTATCCATTTGTTTGTTTGGTATTCCTCTTTTAAAGGGGACTTTTCTTCCCTCCTGTTTGCCTCCCTCCCGCCATGCCATGCCTTTAGTATCACTGTGGACTTAGGGATTGATTTTTTTCCTCATTTAATTTCTCACAACCATAATCGTCATTAGTCTTTTCGATGTTGGTATTTTTTCAAAGTTGGCCAGAGAGAGGCCCCTCAGGCTAGCTGCTGTGTCCTTTTGACATGACCCCATTAGTGCTTCTGTGCTGCCTAGAATAATCTGTCACAGGCTCACCCTGTACTTTGCTTGTCCCAAGATTTGGAATCATCTTTATCCAAAATTCTCTGGTTTCTTTTAGCATGCATGCTGCTGGTGTTAACTCCTTCTGGGCTCTTTGAGGGGACAGAGTGGGAAATGTATGTGTGTTTGTGTAACTCATGAGTGCATTCAGTATATACATCACCTTGGATAAATAAAAGTAAAAAAGTATAATGGAACTCATGAGCCAGGTAGATATTTTCAATCAAACTTCAGCAGTATAGAGCTCTTGTCTTTGCTTCTATGTGTGTTTTTTATCTCTTTACAGGGAAAATCTTAGCTCTCAGTTATAGTAATATATTTACTATTTGCTTTGTGTGAATATATATTTGTAATGTAATGATTGCTTGTATATAAGTATAAAGCAAACAGTAAATATGATATTAAAGTAATATGGGGCGCCTGGGTGGCGCAGTCGGTTGAGCGTCCGACTTCAGCCAGGTCACGATCTCGCGGTCCGTGAGTTCGAGCCCCACGTCGGGCTCTGGGCTGATGGCTCAGAGCCTGGAGCCTGTTTCCGATTCTGTGTCTGCCTCTCTCTCTGCCCCTCCCCCGTTCATGCTCTGTCTCTCTCTGTCCCAAAAAATAAATGTTGAAAAAAAAAATTAAATAGTAAATATAATTATATATGGTGATATAAAGCAAATAGTAAATATATTTATTATGGGTATAATAATTATGATTATGTTAAAATATGTAATCATATATATAATAGTTACAAAATTACAATGTCAGAACTACTAGTAACAAGAAACAGATTAAGTAAAATTTAAGATTCCTTTGCCTTTTTTTGTCCTTGAATATATTCCATAGTGGGGCACCTGGGTGGCTCAGTCGGTTAAGCTCAGTTAAGTCCAACTTCGATTCAGGTCATGATCTCATGGTTTGTGGGTTTGAGCCCCGCATCGGGCTCTGTGCTGACAGCTCAGAGCCTGGAGTCTGCTTTGGATTCTGGGTCTCCCTCTTTCTCTGACCCTCCCCTACTTGTGCTCTGTCTCTCTCTCTCTCTCTCAAAAAGTAAATAAACATTAAAAAAAACTTTAAAAATATATATTCTAGAGTATTGAAGTTTAAAGTTTAAAAGTTATTTGAAGTGATTTTTTTCTCTATGCTAGCAATTTGATATACAGTGAAATTAATGTTTCTGCATTTATTACTACGATTTACTCTTCACCTTTTTTGTGTAATTTCTGAATATATAAAACATTGATATGGCTCAAAAGTTAGAACTGTTTAGAGAAAGCTGTACTCCAGAAGCCTTGATCTCAGACTCTCCCTGTACCCTATTTGTAACTCTGCCCTTTGGGTAACTCTTTTCATTAGTCTCTAATTTTTTTCTTGTGTTTCTTTTCTGAAAACAGGTAGTATTTTATGTGTATTCTTCTGATCCTTGCTGCTACGTAAACAAATTCCATATGCGCTTTTCCGTATTTCACTCTTTTCACTTAAGAAGTGATTTCCAGGAAATATTTTTCTTAGTTCAAAGAGGCTGTCATTGCTTTCACAGCTCTGTATATTCAGCCGTGACTGCAGAACAGTGTCACGCCAGGTTCTTCTTGGTGGACATTTGGGACCTCGTGGTGGATAACTGTGCACGTTGTTTTTTCCTGCTGAAGGATGTGTCTCTTTAGGATGGGTCCCTGGAAGAGGGTAAATAGCTGTGTCACTTTGTTAGATATTAATGAATTCTGCTCTGCTGGGGTCATAGCATTTTGCCTTCCTCCCAGCTGTGTGGGTGTCTGCCCCCAGCCTCAGCAAGAAGTTTATTGTCCGCTTGGGTTCTTCACAGGCTGATAGGGAGAATTGGTATCTCGGGGTGGCTTTTGCTTTTGTTTCTCTTATGAGTGAAATTGAGCATTTGTATTCATATTTTTAAGGGCCACTTGCATAGTTCCCTGACCTGTGTGTTCAGAGATTTTACATCATAAGGAACCACTGATCACCATTTTCTAGTAGTGAGTACTCTTTGACCTAAAACATTGTCACTGTCAGCTAGCCCTTTGGGTGCCAAATTCTTTCACTCGTTACCTTTATTGGGTGAGTTCTATTTAAAATATTTTTAAGTTCTTCTATTTGAGTGAATGTTGTACACTAGCTGTTGAAAGTGTGGATTTGGATGTAAACTTGTCATAAAATGCAGAATGGTACTAGAACACCAATTTTATTTTTCTTATAAATCTGTGGTTAAAGCCACAGAACCTCAGACTTGTACTTTATACGATTGCACTCTAAGAAAATGAAAATACATTGTAGAGATAGGTAGCTGGATGCTGGTCGTATGTTTAGGAGGTGTCTTTAATTAAAGATGTCACGAAGTGATTAAGTCAAATTACTTTTATTTAATGATCAGTTATTTTTTAAAATATTTATTTATTTATTTAGAGAGTGGGGGAGGGGCAGAGAGTGAGGGAGAGAGAGAGAATCCCAAGCAGGCTCCGTGCCGTCAGTGCAGAGCCTGACAACAGGGCCTGAACTCACGAACCGTGAGATCATGACCTGAGCCGAAGACTCTTGATTGAGTCAGACACTTAACTGCCTGAGCCACCCAGCTGCCCCTTAATAATCAGTTATTAAACTGAATTCTACTGAAGTCAATTTGTGTTTTAAAATTAGAGTGGCCTGGAAGAATCAGCCGACTGCCTAGAAACTTACCTGTGTAGGAGTTAAAAGTGCAGAGGCACAGCTGGGGGCATTTAATTTATAGAACTAATCATGGTGGCGTTGCAGGGTTGTACCTGTTGGTTTTAGTTGTTATAAAGAAAGAAGCAAGACATCTTGTATGGGATGTACTTGAGGAGTATAGTTATGTGACCCTTTATTTAGTGGGGTGGAAGTCGGGAGAATGTTTAAGATTATTGGTGTTTATTTTATTTTTTTTATTAAAAAAAATTGTTTTTAACGTTTATTTTATTTTTGAGACAGGGAGAGACAGCATGAACGGGGGAGGGTCAGACAGAGAGGGAGACACAGAATCTAAAACAGGCTCCAGGCCCTGAACTGTCAGCACAGAGCCTGACACGGGGCTCGAACTCACGGACCGCGAGATCATGACCTGAGCTGAAGTTGGATGCTTAACCGACTGAGCCACCCAGGTGCCCCAAGATGATCGGTGTTTAAAGAGATAGAAGTTATAAAATATTTGTCATCTTCGTAGTATCTATAGATTAAGTGGCAGTTCTCATTTCTGGAAAAAAGTTGAGATTTTCATTAATTTGCTTAACCACGTTTAATTTAAAAGACCAGTCAGTAGTTAAAATTTCGTCTGTCACTATTTAGAAAGGAAACTCATCCCAACTTTGATAGAGGAGTCTATGGCTGAGTATTGTTGTGACTGAGGGAAAATACTTCTTATTTTCTTCTGGAAGCTTTGTTTACGTCCTCATTTGGATTGGCTTCTAGGAGGTCATAAAAAAAAGTGGGTGCCGATTCCAGTAAATGTGTTCCTTCTTGGATAGGTAGTAGTAAGCACAGGTCGTGCCCTCTAGGCACCTGCAGACTCATTTTACCAGAAGCCTACAACTGACAAAAGTTCTGTTACCAAAAGTATACTTTTCTTCTGTTACCAAGAACATTGGTCTTGGTTTTACTTATTTATTCATTTGTATATAAAAATGTATATATTTTTGACCTATACCTGTATTTTCAAAACAGAACAGTTGTATAAAGATCTGAACAAATTGGAGAATACTTGACAAGGTAAAATTTACTATAGGACTCTGTATTCACCACACATTTTTCTCAAAATAGTAGATGACCTTGAGATATTTAAACACCTAACTTTTCAGTAACTGGGTTCACATACAATTTTTTAAGAAAAACTTTTGTGTAAAACAGTAGCAGCACTTTTATATAAAGCAAATTTCCTTTTACCCTTTTAGCTGTTTTTGTTCCAGAAAAGAATCTATTTAAAGGATGGTCATTGTGCATTATCATTCTGAGACAACCTGCCTCAATGTTAGCTTGCAACCTCCTTCTCCAGAGCCTGTCAGTGGGCAGAAAGCCAAGAGAGTTGTCCTAAATTTCACGGGAGAAACCTGTGACCGTCTACCAACATTTATTTACTCTTTGTTTATAAATAGCTTGATTGTTTGGTTTCCTAGCTCATCCTAGGTAAGCAGCACTGCAGCGGTAGAATAGGAAGGATAAGGTGGGACAGTGATGGAAAAAGCCTTAGCAGCAGCAGCAGCAGCAAGGGTGACAGTGGACAGAAATGCAGGAACCAGGAAAAGTTTGAAAACATCCTGTGGCAGGCGTTCCTACAGGGATAAAACCTTTAAATAGTAATCATAACAGGAACAAAAATAATAAATAAGAGACACAAAGTTCATCCCCAAGTTCTTCACACCTTGGTAACTCAGTACACACTTAGTACACACTTAGTACACACACTTAGTAGCTTTCTGACTCTGGGCATATTAAGCTCTCAGTCCCATCTATAAAATGGGTGTAATATTACTTAAATCAACAGAGTCATGGTGTGAATGATGTGGTTGAGACTGCATATTTGAAAGCATTTAGCACAATATCTGGGACAAAGCAAATGCTCAACAAATGTTGGTCATGGTTAGAATCCTGCAGGGAGCGGAGCTGCTGTACTTGTGACCGGTGTACTCGTACCTTTTTTTGGTTGTTTTTCATCGCAAATGTATGGTCCACTTTCGTTTACAATCTGTAAATCCATAAAGCTCTGAAAACCTGGCAAGTTTGTCATAACTGTTTTGACCGGAGGGGAAAAAAAAAAAAAAAAAAAAAAACTTGACGCCAGACTGTTGTCAAGTCTTTCTTTCTCCTACTATGTGCGTTATTTGGTATTTTAATGTGTTTTATTTAGAAACGTAAAGATGTCTGACCATGGGGTACCGCCCCAGACCCTGCTGGAGGGAGTACATGTGCATCCGTATTGTCTTTCTAAAATCTGAAAAATTCTGAACCCCAAGATACATCAGGGTTTTGGATGAGGGATTATGGGCCTCTGGGTTATTTAAAAAATTTTTGAATTGAGTTGGAAGTAGAAATCCCTGGTGGTCTCATTTAATAAGACCCAGGAGATACGGATGTTTGGTTACTTCAGAAATGTCGACTGAGCTACTAAACACAAGTCCTTGTATTCTCTTTCCCATCTCACAGCAAAATGAAAAGGAGAGCTTGCTGAAAGAAAGAGATCACATTTTGTCAACTCTGGGTGAGACGAAGCAGAACCTAACAGGACTTTGCCAGCAAGTCTGTAAAGAAGCAGCTCTAAGTCAAGAACAAATACAGATACTCGCCAAGTACTCTGCTTCAGATTGCCCACTTTCATTTTTAATTTCCGAAAAAGAAAAAAGTACTCCTGATGGCGAACTTGCGTTACCATCGATTTTGAGTTTACCTGAGGGGCCCCCCGTGGCACTCCCTGCCGGGGAGCCAAACCCTCGCCATCCCCATCCCGGCCCTTGCCCGAAGGGCGGGGGGTCTGCGGGCTGTGCCCCCGGCGAGTCCCGGCTTCCTGCTGCCCCCGAGCAGGCCGGGCCTTCGGAACCGTGCCGGCAGGGGGGCGGCATCTCCGACTTCTGCCAGCAGATGACTGATAAATGTACTACTGATGCGTAAACTCGCACTCACTTCCGGCACACCGTCTCGTTTTCCGCTGCAGTTTTGACGTCTTAAGAGCAAAATACAGCCTCTGACTCTTAACAGTATTGGTTATTGGCCCCCGCTGGCTTTGCTGTTAAGGGAATTCCTCTGAAGGCAACCCTGACTTTCCCCTGATTTCCACGAGATGCACAAATTACATGCCTCCCGGATCCTGAAAACTCACATGTGAAACTGTCGTAAGGCTTTAAAAACTCCGTTTTAAAGAACAATCGCTATTGGTAGTAACTCTTCCCATTTGCAAAGTGAATTGGACAGTGAAAACTGCAGCGTGTCAAAAGTTTAACAGCTTGAAGCGTCTGCAGAGAGGTCCTGCTAAGGGAGTGGCCTGCACAAGTTTCAGAACCTGACCTTTCGCACGACGGCGGTTTAAAAGAAAATGCCTCCCCGAGTAAGGCCGGTAGAGCTCCGCCGTGTGTTGAAGTGGGATGTCAGCCGTCTGAAGACTTGTGCAGAATTGCAGGGTGAGGAAGACAGTGTCTCGCCCGAATCCTGGAGCTTTGCTCTTCTCCCACCGACGCCAGGGCTGGCTTGGCCTGCCCCGCGACTCCTCAGCTACGTAGGGAATACGCAGGACACAGAGGCACGTGGTCGGCCGGGCAGAGGCTTCTGCTCCTCCCTCCTCGGGGTCGACCTCAGAAATGCTGGCGGCATCAACAGTAGACAAGTGTCATTCTCCCCCCTTCCTTTCTTTCTCTGCAGTCTCTACCACATCTGGGTCCACCGTGATCTTTCTGGTTCCTGACATTCTTTTCCTTCTGGAAGAAGTACGACTTGGGACACAGGCATGAGGGGCCACGCCGGCAGCCCTGTCGTGGCCTCCCTGGACTCCCGGAGGGCTGCCCCAGACACCAGGCGCTCTGCCTTCCCGCCACGGGTCACGACCCCTGCAAGAAAAGCAGACCTCGTGGGGAAAGAAAACCGCTTACGTTTGTCAGGAGCGGCAGTTCATTTTTCATCCTATTTCTGAAGTCCTGTGGTTTACTTGTAAACAGCGTTATTGTAGAGGAAAACGTATCTACACACAGCCGTGCAGGTTTGTGAAATAGGACGCAGTTCAGTCTCGTTCCATTGTCGGTTTGGATCTGGAAACCAGACTTAATCTCTTTCCCTTCCCCGGATCTGGTGTATAAGGGCACACAAATCACTTTGACTTGGGCATTTCGTGATCAGTCTTTGTGTTCATTCAGTCCCGTTTTAAAATAAAGCTTTTATAGTCCCAGGACTTACCCCCCCAACATTTTGCAGTGGCTCTCAGCCATTCTGGTGTTTGAGAGTCCAGTAAACCTACAGAGTATGAACCTTCTCAACAGTGTTTTAAAAAAATTGCATATATTCACATTGGTAGAACCTAGTTTTAAAGGGTACACAGGAGTAATTTATCATGTTTGGATTGGAAAAGTACTTAATTTTACCAAGATCAGATACCTGAGAGAGAGGCTTAGCAACTGCATCCCAAGTCTGGTGAAGGGCCTGTGTAGCTAACGTGGGAGCCCAGCATCCACAGCAGCAAGTCTAGCAAGTAGACCTTAGTCGTGACAGCATATGGGGACCAGAGTTCATATTTCGGAGTAATTTATCAAATGTTACCCTTTCCGATGGGTGGGTGGGGGAGATATTGCTAGTATGTTTTCAGTGATTTGTATGTTATCTCTGTTATTGACTTAGTTGTAAGACAAAACTAGTTGGGCTTGTTTATTTTCTAGAAGCTTTTATAAGAGTACTTAAGAACTTGTCAGGGAGAATAATTCTATGATAGTGCATCCCATACTACAGAAGAATCGCGTGTGCATACCTATATATATATATATATATATATAGATAGATAGATAGATTGATAGGTAGATAGATAATATCCCCATGTAGCTAGCTCTTTGATACTTGTAATTTAAAATTTTAACTCCAAAATATAAAATAATATAAAAACTTTTCTGGTTTACAAAATGTAAAATCTTACACAAAACCAATGGAATCCTTGATTTCCTACCTCAGTGTCCACTCAACTGTCATATCAGTTTGTGTATGTGCAAATGTCACATAAACTTTTGCTTTAACTGCTACTGTAAATAACTGCTTTGAAAGGTTACTTAATATTTTATGATACATCCTAGTTGTCTCAGAACTTAAATATGATTTTTAAGACACTTGGTTTAGATTTCTCTCTACATATAAATAGTTTAGCATTAAGGGTTTATTTTGATGATATTCTGATTATTGGCCAAGTGTGATATTTTGTAAAATACAGCATTACTTTTAATAGCCAGCATGTAATACAAGTAACTACACTACCTCATACCTACATGATTTTCAAATTGTAATACAGAGGGACAGAGAGATAAAGGATTTTATCTTTGTTTTTCAGCCATAAGGTAGGGAAATTTTCTATATATTGCATAGCATTACACATTTATGCCTATTTTAACATTAACTTCTAAAGAAGTTTTTTTCTAAGAAAGTTTGTTATGATTTTTTTTTTTTTTTTTGGCTGCCGAAGACAAGTGACAGGATTATGTATATACAGTGTATATCTTTTCCTTCATGCAGAATTCTGGAAAGGTTTTTTTCAGTTTGTATATTGCATATTTACATGATCATTGTTCCTTATTTTATGAATTGGCCTTCTCAATGATTGGTGATTTTTAAAAAACTGTTATGTCTAACTCCATAAAATAATATTACCTTAAAATTGTTTTCGTTATTTGAATGCTACAACTATAGCAAATAATTTGTTGTTAAATTATTACATTCAAAACAAATATGGTTATAAATTAAACCTTGGTTCTCCATCTGTAAATTTTATAACCTAACGTAGCTTAATGCTTAACCAATTTTAAATAAGGAATTAAATATATTTGTTGCAGTAGACGATACAGGTTGCATGTGGACACTTTGCCACATTAACAACTTGGGGAAAAAAGTCAAACAAATAAATGGCAATGCTATATTGAATTCTCAGGTCAACTTTTTTCAGTTTTGAAACATCTATTTTGAATCTGTAAATATTTTAAGTGTTTTATTAGGCATGTAATAAACTATTCTTTGAAATCTATTGGGCAGATTGAAAATACAAAGCCATAATGGTAAAAGATGGCATACTGATGGTGAAATAAACAGAAATAATAACATCTATTGATTTTTTTTGTATCTTTCATAACATAATTTTCTAATAATGCAATAAAACCACTAAATTTATATATCCTGATCCTGTTAAGATTATGTTTCATTAAAAGGCAACTTTCATAGTATTTAATTTACATTCTTTCTAATGTGCTTATCCAAATGTAGCAAAACCATAAATGTTAGATATTGGTGATAAATTGACAGATAAATAAAATTATTTAAAATTGCTTCTAACTGAATAGAGTTGTACACTCCATATCTGTTTTCTCACCTCTCATGTGAATTTACTAATTTTAGTCTTTTGATCAAAATCAGTATGACTTATGAGAAAATCTCTCCTATTTTATCATGCCTGAAGAAAAATATTCCCATCACTCAGATGGTTAAGGAGGCACAGATTTTAGCCTTGCTACTGTTTTACTTAATCTCAGTCTTTGGATAGAGGTGTAGGGCTTTTTTTTGTAAATTTTTATTTTACGTTTTTATTTTATTTTTTTTGAGAGACACAGAGTGCGAGCAGGGGAGGGGCAAAGCGAGGGGAGACAGAATCCGAAGCAGGCTCCAGGCTCTGAGCTGTCAGCACAGAGCCCCACGCAGGGCTTGAACTCATGAGCCTTGAGATCATGACCTGAGCCGAAGCCGGATGCTCAACCGACTGAGCCACGCAGGCGCCCCCTGTAGGGCTTTTTATGTTTTCAAGACTTATCTACTGAGTCATGTCTACCAGATTCCATCCAACTTCCAACCAGACCTTGTAATCAAGCTTTGAGCAGCTGCTCAGAGCTACCGGCGATCCAGAGCATGGTCTGGACCATGTGAGAAAGAAACAGGTGGTAGGTGAAGTCCACACTGCCGATGGAGGCCGGGTTGTGGGACACAGCTTTATAGCTGCTTTGTCCAGTGAATTTACTACAAGCGAACTCTGAAGTGAGGCAGACTTGGCAATTTTTAGGCCTGAGAAAGCTACCTCTGAGGGATGGCTTCTTACTTACACCGACTTAAACTATCCAGTGCCAACTGTAGACAAGACAAGTGCACCCGAGGCTGGCCCCGCCACCATTTCCTCCCTGGGCCCCGATGCAGAATGGCATCTGGGGCAATGCATGTAGCGCCCGTGACGTTGGCCAGGCACTACTGGTGAAGAGCTGGAACCTGGCTAGCATTCTGTAGCGCATTGGGATCTAGCTGCCTTGAAAGAGCTGGAAAGCAGCACGTACTATTCTTCCCAGGTATGCCTGCAAGCTCTGTGAAGAGTCCTTTCCCCTGGAAATGCCCAGTGATGCCCGGAGGTTGCCCACTGGGCTGAGGGCCTGCTGCTGGTGTTAGGGCATCCACAGGCCTGCTGCGGGCAACTTCATTTAATTTATGCCACCTTGCTGCCGCTTTCTCGTGCTCCTTGTGGTCCACCAAAGGGGTCCTTCTTGGGGATGTTCCTGCCAGTTGAATTTAAGTTCACAGGTGGTAGATTCTAGAAAGTGGGCACTGACAGGCCTTGGGGGGGAACTGATACAAGGATTCTCTCCATCTGCTGTGCTTATCTCAGATATCACGGAGTGTGGACTACAGCCTTTGGGCATGCTGGGTACTGTGTCCTGGGAATAGAACTTTGAGATATCTGCTCCAATGGCTGGAGATTGGCTGGCTTTCAAAACAGGTGGCGCAAATGCGGTGATGGTCTTGTGTGTCTCATTATTAACTCTGAGTCATCAGAGTTAATAGACTCTTGGCATCGGGCCAGTACAACTTCTGAGTCCCTGAAGGAATGACACTGTCTGTGAGGAGTGACCCACGCCTCTGCTGAGGTTTTCATGCCTTTTCCTTAAGGGCTCACTCAGCCTTTGCAAAGGCCCCACGAGGGCAGTTGGGATTCCACAGAAAGTCACATTCTGTCAATAAAGCACCATAAGGTCCATGACCCTCCGGATTCAAAATACTCACAGGCTGGTCTAAAACCCCTCACCCAGGCCGCCACCTCAACTGTGAACACTCACCTGGCCCAATATAAGCCTCCACACGCCATCAAAAATTCCCTGGCCTCCACTATATATCATGGGTCCACACGTTCCAGATCACACGTATTTTACCACCCACATTCTATTCTGATTTTGATTTCTCTAACATTGCTGCCCACAGGTTTCCAGAGGAGCATTTCAATATTCTTTTCCTGAATTAGGGACAATGAGAGCAATGAAATGAGGAATGGTGGATGGAAAACCAAAATAAAGCCTCAATTTACTGATCAAGAATAGTTAGTTGAAGGAACAGCTTAGAGTGAGAGCCTAGAGGGAAGTCCAGCAGGAGGTAAGTTTGCCATGTTGTTTTGTTCCCTGCTATTAGCAGGAAGTAGCTCCCCCCACCCCTACAGCTCCTGGTTCCCAGGAGAGAGAGACTTTTCCCTGAGCAGCACTGGACGACCCACCTGCACCACCTCTGCTCATCAGCAGGAGGGTATGGGGGCAGAGGGCAACCACTGCTGTTCTGAGATGGGCATATCCCAAAAGGAAGAATGACCAGGCTGAGCAGATGACAACCAGTTATTCTTCCCCAACTGGTCACCCAGCTAGGTCACCACCTCTCCAGGGATGGAATGAGTAAAAAGGTTAAGATCCATCTCCCAGAAGCAGAAGGTTAGAGGAAGGGGGGTGGGGTGGGTGGGTAGGGCGGGGAAATCATGTAGAAGCAGTGAGTTTGGGGCCTTTGAAAGGTTTGCAAGAGAAGCAGCAAGAAACCCAAACAGAGAAGCCATCCCACTGAGTATCATGGACCCTCCACCCATCCCCCCTACCTTCCCTTCAGCCCCTGTGGGAACACAGATTCAAGTTTACAAAGTGTGACCTTGTGCTTAACCACAAACATTTTTTTTCTTCCCCTCACCTCTATTTTCTACCTTGTTCTTGAAGTATAAATGAAAAGATAATGGAGAAGATTTTAAGAATTGAGCACAGCACATTTCTTTTTCCTTTGAACACAGCCATCTTTTCAGCAGACATTGTCTTCCCCCTCCCCTCTGGGCTCATACTTCATCACTTGTCTAGAAAGCCAGCTGTTTTCCTAAACAGCCAATTTCCTTCTTTCAGGAGACTGCATCTAAAGGATTTTCTAGCTACCATCTTGATATGCAGGTGTCTGATGTGATATTAATCTCTTGCAAGGAGATCCCATTAATACTCAGAGTACTTATATTAAATTTAGAAGTATCTATCCACTATACTGTAATCTTTCTAAAGCAATACTTCTTTGCACACTTTAGAAACTTGCTGTCTTTTTGCTTTGGACTGTAAATCACAAATAGCTGTCCTTTGTAAAATAACTATACTTACGTTTGCTTGCTTTTGGTTGCATATAATTGATAACCTTCAGGGAATAGAACCACTACCGGTACCTTTGAAATAATTTTTTTTTCTGAAGAAAATATTTTTAAACGCCCTGTTTTGGCCTTCTTTGAGCTTCTTCTCTGGTTTTTAGAAGACCCCACCTACTCTGCTTGGCATCTGGCATTTGAGGGGTCTGTTGTGGAAAATCCAATCTGCCATAAAGTCTTCCATACTGTTCCTAGAACTCTGGGTATCTGCTCAAACAGCTGTCTTTCAGCTGAACAGATAAATGAATTAGCATCTGGACAGGGAGCTTAATGTGGAATCAAGGATGGGGTTTGGAATTTATAAGAATGAGGAGTGGAGCACATATAAATTAAGGAGATCCAGTTGCTAAGATAAGGTAGGAGAATTTGGCTAGGATAAGCACTTAATAGACTGGCCTTGTGTTCGGACAGCTGCAAACATACTTTAAATAGGGTGAAGATGAAGTATGCACTTAAAGACTAAAGGAATTGCACAAATGTAGGCAATGACTCAGGGCACAAATCCAGGTCCTTTCAGAAAGTGCTGTGGGGACAAACAGAAAGAGCATGGGCCTGGAGTTCAGACAGAAGACAGACCTAGTTTTGAAGGCTGGTTTTGACGCTTAAACACTGTAGAGCCATAGGAATTTAATTTCTCCTAGACACAGTTTCTTATCTGTACATCGTCCATATTGGGTCTTCTCTTCTGGCCCTTAAGATCAAAGTAAGATTGACTCAAATTTCCATTCACCCTCTGTGAAAATCCAATCGACTCTTCAACACGTATTTCTTAAATACTGTCCTTCAACTGGTGAGGGAGTTGGATTTCTGGAGTGTCAGTGAGGTTCTCGTGGTAGGACTGGCTTAGAGTCGGTCTCATGGTTACCCTCTCTGAGGTGCCTGCTTCCATCAGATTAGTTCAGTTGATCAGTTATTGTGTGCTGGGTTTTACACATTGTCAATGGAGCCATTAAACTCAATGACTTCCTTTAGTTCCACCAAAATAAATAGTTAATTAATATACCTACAGCTCTAGACTTTTATGAGTAGAGTCGGCTTTAATTAAATATTGTATTTATATAACAGTAATGCAGGTGGCTGCAAAGAAAACACTATTAGCCCTGTCTTAAGATCCTCCCCCCACCCCCCACAGTGGGGAATTTTCACAGGCTGTCCAAACTCGTGCTGTGTCTCAGCCTCATGCCATACCGCTGGCTCCTTCCTCTCTTCCCTTCTACTCCTTGATTGCCCGAGGGACCCACATTCTTCTCTCTGGAACACGTGGAACAGTTCATTTCTGCCCAGTCTCAGCCTCTGAGGATGGCTTTTGACCATCTTCACTTGCAAACCCACACAAGGGCTCCACAGAACAGAGGGCGTTCATGGAGCAGGACCTGGTCTGTCTAGATGGCAACTCATCCATTCATTCAGCAAAAACCTAGTAAGCCCCAGGAGGAACCACCAAACACTGTTCTGGGTTCCAGGCATCCATTAGAGAAAGAAGGGGGACAAAAAATCTATGCCTTCACTGAATTTATGTTCTGGTTAGGGTAAGTGGACAATTAACAAAACTATAAAGCATATAGTATGTTAGATGGTGAAAAGAGACCTGAGAAAAACAGCATGAAAGGACAAGGGTGGCAGTTTTAACTAGAATGGCAATGGTAACCCATCTGAGAAAATGACATTTGAAAAAAGAGCTGGAGGAGGTGCAGTGAGTTGCAAATTATTCCTGGCTCACATTGTAAGCAGAAATGGAGAAAATGTCCATCTTGTATAGTTGTAGGATCAAATGAAACAATGTTTGGAAAAGTTCCTATCAGAAGACCGGTTATTAATTAGTACATAGCTAGCATCAAGTAAGTTTTAGCCATCTTATTCTATAGAATGGTGCCATTCAACTCAGTACCTTCTAGCTGCAAGAGGCTATTTTAACTTATATTACTTAAAATAATATTAAAAATTCAACTTCTCAGTCTCACTAGCCTAGTTCAAGTTCTCCGTAGCCATATGTGGCTAGTGGCTGCCATTTTGCACAGCGCAGACATAGAACATCTCCATCATTGTAGAAAATTCTACCGGATAGTGCTAAATAGAATCTCTAATGCTGATAAATCAAGAAAAAATATCAAGCCTCTAAGTTGAGGACAACAGGAGACAAATGCTCCCACGTACTAGAGAAATGACAGCATGGACACTTCCATGCAGGGCATACCGAAGGTTGCCAAACTTGCCCTTCAACCAGACCACCTTTGGTTTCCAGCTTAGATAAGAGAAAGTTTATGATTCATTGAGAGATTAGATTCTTCCAAGTGACTTCATGAAAGTAGAAAGTGCTGTCGGGAGCAGAGGCGGGGGACTTCTCCTCCTAAAGTCCAGAGAAGGGACGCTAAGGGCACCTTGCACAGAGATGGGGTTGCCTGCTGGAAGCGGAAGCTGAGCTCTCACTCATGGCTGGGTGTGGCTGAGCTGCAGAAACTTCTATGTCCCCCCTCTGCTGCTCTCAGAGGCGAGTTAAGAAAAGGTTCTTGGGTGAATCTGATGTGTGTTCTTAGGAATTTGCGAGAGGGTGTGTGTGTGTGTGAAGGGAGATGCACCTGCTTCTCAATGCCGAAGTCTAGTGGTGGGAAGGCTGGGAGAGACAGCCACAGGGCAAGAGCCTGTGCCCTGTTCCTTTTGGCCACCACACAGGGGCCCACCATGGTGCCAGGTGTGTGTCATAGCAGGTGGGTAGGCTAAAGCCATATGCGGACCTGCCTTTATGACAAGGGACAAAGTCTGTGTGTGGTGAAGAGCAATGTCTGGGCGGAGCTTGTGAGATGTCAGTTGGAAGGAGCCTCACCCACGTCCCAGTGGTGGGTGAGGAGCCCAGAGATAGGTCCCCGGTTCGTTATCTGCCTTGACGAAAGGTCAACAGCAAAGCAAGAACTCTAAACGGGAGCAGATGACGAGGGGGAAATGCAGAGCCTGGCCTCGAAGGGGGAAGCCGTGTGCCATCCACCCAGGGCCCATCCCAGCGCCGGAGACCAAGCAGGTGAGGCCAGTTCATGAAACAGGAGGAGCCGGGCTGCAGGCCACAGGCTGCTCGCCTTTTTCACAAGCGTCAGGTGCTCCTGGGCTCCCGACAGTTGCTGCAATGCAGGGGCCAGGACCTGCCCGAGCCGCGAGGTTTTAAGAGGCCTGACTGCTGGGTGTTTGTGCGAAACTACCTGAGTTTCAAAAGCAAAATACGCTTCACACAGATCCTGTTCTGGGCTTGTGAATACCTGAGAATAAAACCATTCTTAGAGTCAGAAAAGATGGTAAAGTTTTGGGATTTGCCCAGGCTACCACCGGCGGGTAGGGAAGAGACATGGACAGAGGATCAGAAGTGGTGAGAGGAAAACGAGACCATTACTGGATCACATCTGCTGACTTTGGCCCATTGAACACAACAGCCGCATCTGTAACTACCAGGCTTAGTTTTCTCTCAGGCTCCAGGATATCCCGCGGCACTGAGGCCCTTGCTAGGAAAACATGGACATTTTCTTCTCTTTTTCCTATTTCAGGTCTTGTCGTCTGAGCTTTCTCTCCGTCTTTCAGGAAACTGACTTCTAAAATTCACTTTACTGGGGCGCCTGGGTGGCTCGGTCAGTGAAGCATCCAACTTCGGTTCAGGTCATTATCTCATGGCTCGTGAGTTCGAGCCCCATGTCGGGCTCTGTGCTGACAGCTTGGAGCCTGGAGCCTACTTTGCATTCTGTGTCTCCTTCTCTTTCTGGCCCTCCCCAGCTCATGCTCGCTTGCACTCTCTCTCTCAAAAATAAATAAATATTAGAAAAGTAATAAAAATACAACTCGCTTTACAATGAATAATACAATGAAGTATACAATGAATACAATGAATAATACAATGAAGTAATAAAAATACAACTCGCTTTCTGTGCTCTTCTTGTGGGTCCCCACCATCGAGCAGGGCATCTGGGGATGTCCTAGGTGTGGCCACATTCTTCTGGCACTCCTCCCATTATAAGGTGAGATCTGGGTCTCCTCTCTTTGAAGCTGGGTGGGCTTGTGACTGTGTTGACCAATAGATGACCAATAGATACAATACCATGGGAGTGATTCTTTGTGACTTTGGGGCGTAGGTCACAAAAGGCCATGCGGTTTGCACTTAAAGAAGAAAAAGCAAATTTCCAGAACACTTGCTCTTGGAGCTGTCAGTCATCATTAAGAAGCCCCACAACTCGGAGGCCATCAGGCTGTAAGAAAGCCCAAGTCACAGAGAAAGGCCATGTGTAGACACTCCCATTAACAGTACCAGCTGAGCCCAGCCCTCCAGTCATTTCAGGCTCAGTGCCAGATTATGTGAGTAAAGAAGACTCTTCACGTCATTTAAGCCATGCCCAGCTGTTTGAGTCTGTCCAGCTGAGGCCTCAGATATTGTAGAACAGAGATAAACCATCCATGTCCCCGATTCACGGAATCCATGAGTATGAAGAAAAATTATAGTTATGCCACTAAATTTTGGGGGTGGTTTATTACATAGCAATAGACAACCAGGACACTAGAGCATGTGGACTCCAGACTCCAAATGCCTTCTCCTCTCCATGTGCACGTCTAACAATCACTGCAAATCACATACCCCCAAGAGACTTGGGAGTACCCTTTCCTGACCCTAACCCTGCTCTCCTTCTGGCCGTTTCCATCTCAGCAAATTACAGCATCGCTCCAGGCAAAATCCTTGGAGTCATCTCTCATTTCTCCCTTAATTTTTTTTTTTTATACCCAATCCACCAGCAACGCCTATTGGTTTGACCACAAAACACAGCTTTAATTTAACAGAGAGGCAAAACAGAGCTTCAATCCCACTGAGTGGTCTCCTTGCCTGACGCCAACACCTCATCTGAGTCATTTCCATCTCTCCACTGAGCCGCTAAGATGCCTTCATACTGTTCTCCTGGTTTTCCTCTTGGCCCTTTGAATTCCATTCTACACAAAGGAAAGGGAGTGACTTTTAGGACACGGGAACAGGTCATGTCTCTCTTCTGCTCAAACCACTTCAGTGGCTTCCCTTCTGTAAAAAAATAAAAAGCCACAAACTCCTCTCTCTGGTTCTCCATCATTTCCTAGCCCACCAATTATATTTCTCATCACTCCTCTCCTCTGTATTCTCTTCCAGTCAGACCCCTTCCCTGTCCCTTTGATGTGCCAAAGTTTTCCTTTGTCCCCTGTGCAGCACTTGAAAAGGAGTTGACCAAGAGCTGGTTTCAGAATCCTCAGGTGACCCCCCAACTCCCACCAGCAAAGCTGGTTGAAAAGGCTGAGAGGAGCTTTTTAAGGAAGATAGAGAATGACTTTAGAAAAAAGTGGTTATGGTATTAAGACTCTAATCTTAAGCTTAGGGAGGGCACTCTGAGAAACTCCTTAGAGAAGCCTTGACGTGAGTCACCTAGAGTTTGGGGGACACAAGGGACTGGTGCCTAGCTCCCGAAAATAAAAACCCAAAACAAGACGAGGGGTGGATGGAACATCTATGGTAGCAGAATAGAGAGTCGCATTTGAGAAGAAGAGGAATTAGGAGTGGTGTAGGAGTCCAACCACTCAGCGTGGAATCCAAAGGGATCCTATACAAGAGGCCTTCTGCCAGGCAGTGAGGCAGCTTTGGGAAGAGGAAACTGAGATTTACTGTCATGTACAGAGGATGAGGAGGAATCGCAAGTAGCCAAGCAGTTAGGGTTAGGGTTAGGGTTAGGGTTAGGGCAGTTAGGGTTAGGGTAGGCAGTTAGGGTTAGGCCAAGCAGAGGCCATTTCAGTGATGAGGCAGGAAGCTGAGAAAGAGGCTTGTGGAAGAGCGTTCTATGCCGAGGTAATTGCAGATGCAAAAGCTGAGGGACAAGAGAGGGCCCCATGTATGCGTATAACTGAAAGGTGTTTAGCATGATTGAATACGAGGTGTATTAGGACAGATGACGACGGCTCCAGGTTGGCGGAGTGGTTGAGATAAGCTGGGAGAAGTCACGAGAGATTCCAGATTTTCTTAGGTATATTGTGAAGTTTGGGATACACCTTAAAGACGGTGGGAAATTTTGAAAGTTGTGATATGACTAGTCTTGTGTTTTAGGAAGTTTGCTTTGGCTATGGTGTGTAGAATTTGGCTATGGTGTGGCGTGAAAGAGTGGTGTTGGCGAGGTCAGTTAACAGACTGTGGTGACTGTCGGACAAGAGAACGAACTGGGTGGCGGTGCTAGGAGGAAAGTAAAAGAGTGGCCAGATTCACGAAGCTTTTAGGAAAGAGGTGACTGAGGTTCGTGAAACATTTAGGAAAGGGGTGACTGATTTCAGGTAAGGAGACGGACTGGTAAGAAAGAAGAATCATGGACAACAATGACCAGATTTCTTTCTTGAATAGTGGTGTAGGAGATGTTGGGATTCAATGAGGTAGGGAACACAAGAGTAAAGCAGGTTTGAGTATGAGATGCAGCTTTCAATGGTGAGTGTAGTGTATACATCACATGAAGGACGAATCGTGCCTGTGTGTGGTGATGTCTGTTGGGTAGTCGCTATATAAGACTGGGCTCAGGAGGAAGATTTGTGTCAAAGCTTCCTGCTGATGCCATTTAACATAGGGTCCACTTTTTTTTAAGCTGTGTTTTTTACAGTATTTATTTATTTATTTAGAGAGTGGGGAAGGGGCAGAGAGAGAAGGTGAGAGAGATCCTAAGAAGACTCTGCACTGTCAGTGCAGAGCCCAACACGGGGTTCGAACTCAACGAACAGTGAGATCGTGACCTGAGCCGAAATCAAGAGTCAGATGTGTAGCCGACCAAGCCACCCAGGTGCCCCAACCTATGGTCCATTTTTGAAGCCATGAGTGTGCAGTGTGTACAGGGAGCAGAGAAGATAGTCGAGGGCAGACCCTCAAGGAAATATTGATGGTTAGGAAAGAAGAACTCACAAAGTAGATTAGAAGGAGCACCAGAGGAGAGGGAAAATCAAAAGACAAGAAAAATATGGAAGAGGGGTGTTAGGAAGGACTGGACATTTCACTGGTCACGAGTTGTTCAGGGTGAGCTTGACCATGACCAAGTCTAGGTGGAGGAAGGGACTTGATAAGTGGGAGGCAGAAAAGCAAAAAGTGTGTGTAGGGAACACTTGCTCTGCTATCACCAACAAATGTGTGAAAAGATCTTCAAACACAGAGGAAGCTGAAATAAAACTAGAGTTTGGCAGTCAAGGGTTTAAAAGATTATCAGAAATCAGTGGCAAGAAGTATGTGAAGAGTGAACACTATCAGTTGAGAGGTGATTTGACAACATGTAAAGATTTATTCACAAGATTGTTCAAGATCTTATGATCTAGTTGGAGAAATATGGCTGAACCTGAATTTGATGGTGGTGATATGATAGAAAGGCATCTTGTAGGTAGGAGACTCTCTATATATTATAATAGGTTTGTTTTTCTCAATTTATTTTTTTATGGTAAAATATGAATAACACAAAGTTTAGAATATTAATTATTTTCAGATGTACAACTCAGTGGCATTAAGTGCATTTAAAATGTTGTGCAACCATCACTGCTCTCCATTTCCAGAACGTTTTCTTCATCCCAACTGAAACTTTCCGCCCAATAAATAATAACTCACAATTCTCCACTCCTCCCAGCCACCATAACCACTATTAGACTTTCTGTTTCTATGATTTGACCACTCCAGGAATCTCATATAAGTGGTACCATACAATATTTGTCTTTTTTGTGTATAGTTTATTTCACGGAGCATGATGTTTTTACAGTTCATCCGTGTGGTAGCATGTCTCACAACTCCATTCTTTTTTAAGGCTGAGTAATATTCCATTGTATCTATATACTACCTTGTGTTTACCCATTCATCTGTTTAAAGGCTGTTCGTTTGTTTGTTTTTAGTGCCGCTGAGACACAATGTTACATTAGCTTCAGGTGTCCAACTTAGGGATTTAACACGGTTGTACCTTATGTTCTGTTCACCACAAGTATACCTACCGTCTGTGCCTTTACATTGCTATTCCAGTATCATTGACTGTATTCCCAATGCCGTTTTAAAATAATGGCGGTTCTAGTATTCATTACTTTAAAAAGCACAAAATGCTGTATTGACCATTACAAGTAAAAAGAACAAACCTAAACATCCATGTGTCTTTAATAGAAATTGTAAATAAAATAAAAGTCAATTTGGTTTTAGGAGGGGAAATGTGGGGTGCAGATGAATTAAATGAATATATGTTAAATATATATAATATAAATACATATCTTATAATATAATATATATTAAATATAATGAATATATAAGGTGAGTTATTGTGTTCAAATAAGGAGAAAAGGTTACGCATGTTTCTCCGTTGACTTTTGTGTTGCTATGTATTCTTACCTACCGACACCTGCATACTTTCAGGAGAGGGATTAATGTCTACTTTTAGGCACCACAACTGATGAAAGCTTAGAGAAATCTCTGTGGAAGACTGTTATACTGATGGGCTTCCCCATCTCCATGGAAACACCTCTTCGGTTGAAATCATGACCTTGGAGGGAGGAAGATGGCTGAATGATTCCAGGCAATGACTATGATGTACATAGGATTGGATTTTCCATTTTTTGGGATTGAGGGAGCGTGGGCGTGGTTTTGGGGAGTTGATGGTATATCTCCTAATTGCATCATCTCAGGAGAAAGAACTGAAAAATGAACTATTTGGCCTGGTGTAGTAATTAGCTGAACTTTCTAGAAGCTTCCCTATGTAGGAGTGAAGTAAGTTGAATATTTGTGAGTCCCAGTCACAGAAGAACCTGTTATTGTAGAAAAACTGGGTGGTGTGTGCATAGACCATGACTGCCTTTTGAAATAAGAGTCTGAATCTAGTTTTTTGTCTGGAGCTCCACGTAGAAATTTCAAAGACACTAGAGTCCTTTCTTTTGGAGAGTAACCTGTTTAAAGCATAGCCTGTTAAAAAACATAGTAATTTCTTTTATGAGGAAGCTGTGTCCTCTCTTAGGAGGCTTTATGAAAGAGGTTGCATTGCAGTCATACTGAAGTAGACTTCAGTGAAGTCTAAAGTAGACTTTAGAAATAGGAGAAGTGAATACTAACTAGTTATAGTAAATTTGAACTTTTTTTTTTTTTTTTTTTTTTTTTTTGCTTGGAAGACAGAGAAAATTTGAAGCCCACTCTGACTACATAGAACTTTATAGAACAATGTGGGGTTTTTTTTTCATTTGCTTTTTTATTTGAGAGAGAGAGAGAGAGAGAGAGAGAGAGAGAGAGAGAGAGAGATTCTTAAGCAGGTTCTACACTCAGCATGAAGCCACAAACGTCACCCTGGGATCATGACCTGAGCTGAAATCAAGCATCAGACACTCAGCCAACTGAGCCACCCGGGTGCCCCTATAGCAGTGTGTTTTTAACATAATTTCTGTTAAATAATTTATTTTATAATTCCTCTTTAGCTTTTATGTGAATTTATCTTATATAATTGTTCAACAAAATGGCTAGATATAAGTGATGAAGTGAGCAGTTCTTCTATTTATCAGCAATAATTAGCTAGACAATATCCAGATAAAAAGTTTCCCATATATAATAATAAAAACAAAACAGCCATTTCTAGTAATAATTCTAGTGAGGAATTGCTGAAACTTACTTAAAATAAATTGGAAAGCTCTTTTTGAGAGATGTGATGGAAAACTGAAATAAATGGAGAGCTATATCACATTTCCGAGTGGGGAGGGGATGTATTAATCACCCGGGGCTTCCATAAGAAAACACCACAGACTGGGTGGCTTAAACAACAGAAATTTATTTTCTTGAGGTTCTGAAGGCTGGAGACCATGTTATAGGGTTGGCTTCCGGGGAAACCTCTCTGCTTGGCTTATAGTCAGCTACTTTCTAGCTGTCCCCTCACATGGACTTCCCTGTATGCTCGCAGAGAGAGATTTCTCCTGTTTTTTTTTTTTTCTTTTTCTTATATGATGCCGATAGCAGCCCTATGGGATTAGAGCCCCCCCCTCCCCCCTTAGGACCTCATTTAACCTTAATCACCTCCCTTAAGGCCCTGTGTCCAAATACAGTCCCATTGGAAGTTAGAGTTTCAACATATGAATTTTGAGGGGACACGATTCAGTCCAGGCAAAGGAAAAATGTGAAGATGCTGGCCAAATACAGGAATTTGCAATTAAAATACTAATATGATTTTTGGGTGTTTGGCAGGGTCAGAGAACTTCAAAAAAATTAGTCTTTCCTTCAACTGGAAGGCTAAATACTTTCACATAGTACAGGATATTCTGAATTAAAAAAATAAATAAGGGTAGGGTGAGGTTGGGAAGATTATTCACACCATGTATTGAAAAATGTCATAAAGTTTCATGAATTAAAACTGTAGAGATGGTGGGATGCCCGGGTGGCTCAGTTGGTTGAGCGTCTGACTGTTGGTGTCAGCTCAGGTCATGATCCTGTGGTTCGTGAATTCAAGCCCCACATCAGGCTCCATGCTGACAGTGTGGAGCCTGCTTGGGATTCTCTCTCTCCCTCTGTCTCTGCCCCTCCCCAGCTCACTCTCTCTGTGTCTCTCGTAAAAATAAATAAATAAATAAATAAATAAATAAATAAATAAATAAACTTAAAAAAAAACTGTAGAGATGGGTTGAGGTTAGAATCTCAATGGAACAGAATAGCCATCCTTGAATATTCTATTTTAAATTTATTTATTTATTTATTTATTTTAATATGAAATTTATTGTAAATTGGTTTCCATACAACACCCAGTGCTCATCCCAACAGGTACCCTCCTCAATGCCCATCACCCACCCTCCCCTCCTCCCACCCCCCATCAACCCTCAGTTTATTCTCAGTTTTTAAAAGTCTCTTGTGGTTTGGCTCCCTCCCTCTCTAACTTTTTTTTTTTCCTTCCCCTCCCCCATGGTCTTCTGTTAAGTTTCTCAGGATCCACGTAAGAGTGAAATCATATGGTACCTGTCTTTCTCTGTATGACTTATTTCACTTACCACAACACTCTCCAGTTCCATCCATGTTGCTACAAAAGACCAGATTTCATTCTTTCTCATTGCCAAGTAGTATTCCATTGTGTATAGAAACCACAATTTCTTTATCCAGTCAGTTGATGGACATTTAGGCTCTTTCCATAATTTGGCTATTGTTGAAAGAGCTGCTATGAACATTGGGGTACAAGTGCCCCTATGCATCAGCACTCCTGTAGCCCTTGGGTAAATTCCTAGCAATGCTATTGCTGGGTCATAGGGTAGATCTATTTTTAATTTTTTGAGGAACCTCCACAGTTTTCCAGAGTGGCTGCACCAGTTTGTATTCTCACCAACAGTGCAAGAGGGTTCCCGTTTCTCCACATCCTCACCAACATCTATAGTCTCCTGATTTGTTCATTTTAGCCACTATGATTAAATATGTATTTAAGTATATTTACATATTATATTATATATATTGCACATTAATTATATGTAATTATGTTTGTAATATTTATATTTAATACAATATAATACATAAAATATATATTACATATATTTATAAATATATATAAACATATACATTATACACATGAATTATATATTTCACTGTTTACATAGTATAAAATATATATGTAACTCTTCAGGGAAGAACAATTTCACATTTTGTGAATATATGTGTGTCATAAATGGTGCTATAAACTGAGGAAAAATTCATTACTTCACATTATAGTCAAAAACAAATTCCAGATATATTGTACTTAAATAATAAATCAAATCATGGAAAGATAAACTGTAAGTGAATGTTTATCAAACCTTTGGCCATGCCAGTACTTTGTAAACTGAGAAGTAATGGAGGTAAAAGATTATGGAAGATACATTTTAGTAGATAAAAGTAAAAACTTCTGTATATTTAAGAATGAGAAATAAAAAATAATAAAAAGTGTTTGTTGCCTTGTATGAAAGATGTCATGGGTGCGTATGAGGAAACATCTTGATTTATAGTCAGGGCACTCCCTTTTCATGCACTGGATGCTGTGTGATTACTTACTGTCTTTCTGAATTATGTAAAATACATGTGAATCCAAATATATGTGTGTGTATGTGTGTGCGTGCATATACATATATGTATAGAGGTGTCTGCGTGAGTACGTAGTGTGAATGATTTGCTCTTTGTAAGTCTGAATCACATATATTATTTTCTCCTGCAAAACTTTTTTTTTTTTTTAAAGTAGGGTTCACACCTAGCGTGGAACCCGGTGTGGGGCTTGAACTCACAACCCTGAGATCAAGGCCTGGGCTCAGATCCAGAGTCAGATGCTTAACCGACTGAGCCACCTGGGCGCCCCTTTCCTACAAAACTGTTTTGAGGACCACCATGTCTTACCTAAATTGCAGAGTGTCAGGCTAGGAAGATCAGGACCTGGAGGGGCGGAGGTGGGGAGGTGTACGTGAGCCGAGTACCTGAAGTCCAGATTCATTTTCTCCTATGACATCTGTTGTTGCTAGAATTCCTTCTCCTTCTCATCTTCGCACTTCCACTGCCTCCACTAGCCTTTTGAACTTCGTCCTCTCCCTTAGGCTCTTTTCTTACCTTTTCTGCTGGCGTCACTGCTCCCGGGAGATGAGCTGATGCTCTATCCTGGACGCCCCCCAGGGGTGGGGAGGGAAGACGCACCACTGTGGTCATGCCATCTTTTCTGCCCTTTTCCCCCCACAAATGGAGGCAGGAAAGGAGCTTCACTAGTACAAGTGAAAACTAACTTGGCAGCAAGATTTATAACAGTCTCCCAAGTAAAAGCTAAAGGGCTAATATCCTTCCTATATAAACATTTGACAAAACTCAATAAAAAGAACACCGAACTTTGAAGGATGAACAAACAATAGACACGAACAGGCAGGGTACGAAAGAAAACAGGGGTACCCAGCAAGCATAAGTTCAAGGACTCTGGGGCCAGGCAGCATGGGTTAAAAATCTGCCTCCTCATCTTGTTACCTATGTATCTTTGGGCAAGTTAATCTTTCTGTATCTCAGTTTCCTCATCTGTAAAATGGGGATGATGATGATGGTAATAAAAAAAAAATAATAACAATATTAATAATAGCATCTACCTCACACGATTGTTTTAAGTACCAAGTGATTTTATAAATGTAAAGCTTTTAGACAGCCCCTGGCATATATCCTATTTATGTGATATAGAGGATGAAGATTATTGTTATCTCATTTGAAATGTGAAAAATGCTAAGTAGAAAAACAATAGATTGAAATTTTCTGTTAAATTAGAAAACATGGAAACAGTGAGGGGTGGTAAAATTGGCACTCTCACACAGAGGGTAGGATTTAAAATATTAACATATATATTAAAATATATATTTGTATATATGAACATATATGAAAACACAGTGAAATAATACACAGCTATAAAAAAGATTAATAAAGAGATGGGGCGCCTGGGTGGCACAGTCGGTTGAGCGTCCGACTTCAGCCAGGTCACGATCTCGCGGTCCGTGAGTTCGAGCCCCGCGTCGGGCTCTGGGCTGATGGCTCAGAGCCTGGAGCCTGTTTCCGATTCTGTGTCTCCCTCTCTCTCTGCCCCTCGCCCGTTCATGCTCTGTCTCTCTCTGTCCCAAAAAATAAATAAATGTTGAAAAAAAAAATTAAAAAAAAAAAAAAAGATGAGATATTGCCATTTGTAACAACATTGGACCTAGAGGGTGTTAGGTTAAGTGAAACAAGCCGCACTGAAAAAGACAAATACCATATAATTTCACTCGTGTGCAGAATCTAAAAAAGAAAATAATTGAATAAACGAACAAGCAGGTCAGACCTATAAATACAGAGAACAATCTGATGTCTGATGATTGCCAGAGGGAAGGGGGGGCGTCGAAGGGTGGGGAAATTCGGTGAAGGGCCAAGGGAGTTACAGGCTTCCAGTTATGGGATGAATAAATCACAGGAATGAAAGGTACAGCATAAGGAACATAGCCAGTGACATTGTACTAGTGTTGTATGGTGACAGATGGTAGCTACACTTGTGAGGACACAGCATAATGTACAGAGAAGTCTCATCACTATGTTGTCCACCTGAAACTAATGCAACATTGTGTGTTAACCATACGCCAATAAAAAAAATTAAATAAAAATAAATAAAGTTTTCATGCTTTGGGAGAGCGATTTGTTATTTAAAACTTTGACCCAGTAATGGTACTCCTAGGAATCCATTTCGAGGAACAATCCTAAAACTTAATTTATGTACCAAGACACTCACTGTAACGTTATTTATCCCAGTAAATAGTCGTGAATCAACCTTTAGAAATGGAAAAAGGGATATCCCTATACATAGACTCAAAGCTAAGATTTATTGAGAGAGCACCCTGTGTCAAACACTATGTTCAGTGCCTTTCATGCATTTTTTCGCTTAATCCTCACAATAACTTCAAAAGGCAGATGCTACTTTTATCCTGTTTTAGGAGTTTTGCTCAGCTAATAAACTATTTATGATAAACTTGGAATAATATGCGAAATGTTCTTGGCAAATTTGTACAGTATTATTATAACCAAGCATATTAAAATCTCCCTGTGAATAGAAAAATATTGAAAACAAGCCCATCAAAGGTGAGGATTTGTTCTTATTTATTCAAATTTGCTTTTGTCAGTACACATGAATCTTTTTTTTTTTTAAGTTTATTTTTCAGAGAGAGAGCGCCAAGCAGGGGAGGGGCAGAGAGAGAGGGAGATGGAGCACTGACAGCAGTGAGCCCGACTTGGGGCTCGAACTCATGACTGCGAGATCATGACTGGAGCGAAAGTCGATGCCCAACCGATTGAGGCACCCGGGCGCCCCAGTATGCGTGAATCTAAAGACAATAGCCACCACCGCAATAAAACTATCGAACATAATTTTATTTTTTAATTTTTTCAAATTAAAAAAATTTTTAAGCTTATTTATTTATTTTGAGAGAGAGCAAGCGAGCATGAGGTGGGAAGGGGCAGAGAGAGAGAGGGAGAGAGAGAATCCCAAGCAGGCTCCACACTGTTAGTGCAGAGCCTGACATGGGCCTTGAATTCATGAACTGTGAGATCATGCTCTGAGCCGAGTATCCAGAGTCCGATGGTTAACCAACTGAGCCACCCAGGCACCTGTCAAACACGATTTTAAAGAACAAAACCTGGAAGAGAAACACGTAAGGGTATGTCAGCCAGAAATTTAAAAACAAGAAGTTTCAGCTGAAACCCAACATCCTGACAGTGGCCTCCCAGGCCTGCCACGATGGACTTTACTCCCTTCTCTCTGGTCTCATCCTCTAGCCCTGGTCCTCTCCTGGCTCTCCTGTTCCATAAGACTCCTCTTTCTCAACACGCCAGGTGCTGTTACTTTACGGGGCTTTGGCTCAGGTGGTCCTTCCTCCTGGAACTCTCTTCTTGTAGATACTCTTAACCCCTTCCTGACAACATTTGTCCAATGCCACCTTTTCAGGAGGGTCCCCTAGCTAAGACTGCATCCCACCTTTATCCTCTCATCCTATCTCTAGCCCCCTTATCCTTCTCTTAATTTTCTCTTTCCAGAATACCTGTCCCCTTCCAACATACCAGAGATTTGGCTTGTTTCTTTTGTCTAGTGTTCATTATCTGTCTCACTCTACGGGAATGTGAGCTTTCAAGGGCAGGAGATTTGAGTGATCCACACTGCGCCTCAGGTACCCAGGACAACGTCTGGAACATAGGAGGATCTCCAAAAATGTTTGTTGAATGTTACTGATGGTGGTGTCCTGGAGGAGAGAAAGGAAGGAGAGTGGATAAAACGATTCCTCAGATGAGCTCTAGGCAATGTGAGCAGTGGCTTGCTTCGAAAGTGGTTAGAGTAGCTCTTATGCCATTTGACTTATCAGCATTGCTGACTTATGGCACCTGCCACGCCAAGAACTGGGTTAAGGTTCTGCCGCTGTGATATTGCACGGCTTGCTTCGTCTAGGTTTCATTTTGCTCATAAGTCCACCAGTGTCTTACAGTGACGTTGACATGAGGAAAGGTCCATACCAGCCTACTTTGGAATGTATTTTGTTCTAGCCTTCCCCCCCTCCCACCCCCCACTGTAACTCTTTTTGATTTTTCTGGCTTTGTCAGAACTTGCTGCGCATTCTCTTTTTCCCAACTACAGATGGCAGCACACTACTGGCTACGATCAGATAGGCTGACTTTGTAAGTCAGAGCTGTTGGTCAGGAGAGAGCAGCTAATGAGTAATCAGTCCAAGCTGAATGGCAAATTAATGTCTTCATTAAGTGAACTAACCGGCTTCCTTTATAAACAAGGTCAGAGTATTTATAACCTGGTGCATTTCATATAGCAAAATCCATCTATGCTAATGTAAGCTCGCCATGGAACCCACGATTTATCTGCAGGAAGCATATGCAGAATCTCACTTGGAAGCCGTCTTTAGTAAGGGCTGGTACCATTCTGATGCAATCATTAGTAAAAGTCACCTTTGCTACGTGGCCTCGTTTTTCTCACCCAAGGTAAATGAAAAAGTGATTGCTTTAAACAGAAGCCACTCATACGAGATGATATTGGGTGGCCTGTTCCAAACTGAGTTCTGACTAATAAAAATGAAGTGTGATCCTTATCAATCAAAGATGTCTACCTCTTAGACTAGATGAGAACTTATTGAACATTTAGGGTACATAGGTATAAAGTTTGATGTTTGTTGTAAGCATTTGACATGCTTAATTTTGCAATCATCATCAGGGAACTATGTGAAAAGGTCAGAAACTCTTGTCACAAAGTGACCAGGTGGCAGGGACCTGGGGAATTACTACTTTCGGATCCATGCTATTCAAAGAAATATAAAGCAAAATACAGGTGTGAGTTGCCTGTGAAATTGCCTTGTGCATTTTAGGTTTTCTAGAAACCACACTGAAAAACAAAAGTAAAAGGAAGAGGTGACATTAGTCTTAATTCTGCATTATATTTTAACCCAATACATCAAAAAATACTTAGCAGGTAATCAATAAAGGATTGTTGAGTTATTGTACATTATCTTTTTCTGCACGGAGTATTTGAAATCTGGTGTCCATAGTTCATCTCAGTGCAGACCAGCCACATTTCAAGTGCTCAGTTTCCAGGTGTGGCCAGGGGTCACTGACATGTACCCCTCCCTTCTGAAGAGTTAAGTACATCTTATGGTTTGAAATGTATTTCTCCAAAATTCGTATGTTGAAGGCCCAGTTTCCAGTACCTCAGAATGTGACCTTATCTGAAGACAGGGTCTTTATTTTTAATAAAGTTTATTTATTTACTTTGAAGAGAGCATGTAAGAGTGAGAGGAGAAGGGGCAGAGAGAGAGGGAGAGAGAATCCCAAGCAGACGCCGTGCTGTCAGTGCAAAGCCTGATGTGAGGCTCGATCCTATTGATCGTGAGATCCTGACCTGAGCTGAAATCAAGAGTCAGATGTTCAACAGACTGAGCCGCCCAGGTGCCCCTGGAGATACGGTCTCAACCAAGTTACAGTAGGTCACGGGAGTGGACTCTAATCTAATATGACTAATATCCTTGTCAAATGTGGAGACAGACACAGGGAGGACAGAGATAGGGGTGAGGTGCCCACAGGGCAAGGATTGCCTGAGACTGAGCAAACCTCCAGAGGCTGGAGGAGAGGCTGGGAGCAGATTCTCTCGCAGCCCTCAGAAGGAACGCACCCTTGTGTCCCCTTGATTTTGGACGTCTAGCCTCCAGAATTGGGAAGAACGAATTTCTGGGTTTGAAGCCATCCACTTTATGGTACTTGGTTATGTCAGCACAAGGAAACAAACCCAGTTCCTTCCCTTGCTGTTGCGACGTTATTCCATAACTCTGTGGCTTTCCTTTCTTGCCTTGAATCTTTTCTCCTCCTCATTCTGTACTTTGTTCTGTGCTGTCTCTCAGCAGACTCTCCGGGAGCCTTCCTCCACGGCCGACATGCCGGTGGGGCATTTCCATTGCAGAAGCACGAGAAGGCTGATTCCCTTCGGCCCCTGACGGGGGTAATATTGTCCGTTGTGCTGTCGTCTGGAACTGCTGTTGTGTGGGCAAGTGCCGACCGACTGAGAAAGTGATTTGAAGCCATAAATAACTGCATAGATGAGAATGCGTATTTTGTGTATCTTGCTTGCACGTAGTAAGCACTCAAAGATGGGATTGTTACCAGACAGAACCGGTTATGAACCCAGGTTCAGCTGCTCGTGGCTTGCAAATCAACACTTGAGAGACAAGTGGTGTGGAAAAACAGAGGTTGTTTTATTCAGGAAGCCAGCAACCTGGGAAGATGGTGGACTAATGTCTCAAAGACCATCTTCCCTGGCCAAAGCTGGTGGGTTTTAGAGGGAGGGCATGGGAAAGAGGGAGGGTGGCTGTGTGCCAGAGAGACAGGTGGCCAGGTGCTTCTTCATGGGGTCGACATAAACTTGAACAGACTCGCTGTCATCTGCTGCAGCCGTTTTCGAACTCAGTCAGGCCTTATCTGCTGGGAGAGTTTGGTTCTTCAACTCCTCAAAGGCAGTGGTCTGCAAATCTCATAGGAAGTAAGTTTAGATCAGCTACTGGGACTTAGATCAGCAAGCAGGGGGTGCATAAGCTTGAAGCAAGTCCACCCGTAAGGCTGGTTGGATGGGCTGTTATAGGATGAAGGGTTCCCCGAATTACTTTGGTTTCTTCTTCCTGTAATTATCTGGGGTTCCCACTTCACAGAATGGAAGGATGACAGTGGATAAGGCCCTGACCTTTTTTTTTTTTTTTTCCCTGCCATCTGGCAGTAGTGGGCTTCTCCTATTGGTCAGCTCTCCAGTGCGTAAGGTTCACATCTCCAGCCAGTGCAGAAGCCATGCCCACTCCCACCCACAAGCCATATGTTATGGGTGAGGTGCATCCCACCCCCATCTCTAGAAATGGGTCCTAATGTGTACACACACACACACACACACACACACACCCCACACTTATTGGTTCTCTTTCTCTGGAGAACCCTTATAACCCTTTGTTCTTATTAACTCATGGCAAGGGAAAACTTTATACTTTATAGATGTCATAAATGCTTAAAAAGATGTAAGGCAAGGGAGAAGGCCTCCAGCACTTAACCCAATTTCCTACTCAAATATCAAAAGTTGGATCAACGTATGCCCAGAGTTATAAACACGTAACATAATCCTTTAAGTCTTTAGCAGCAGAACCCTAAAGGGCCCCAAACTCCAGCCTTTGCCTTGCTCTGGCCCCATCCCAGCTGTTTCTACTAAGTACTCAATTATCTGCAGGCTGTTTTCAATTCATCCTGGGTCCAAGGAAAGGCCACTGGGGCAGTATATCAATAGAACTGTCCTTGGAAATAATGAAATTTAGAAATAGTTTTTGGCTGCTTCATAAATGAAAGCAATTGATCCTCCAAAGGCCTTTCTCAGGGAGGCCAGGCTGCAGGTCTAGCTTCTTTCTGCCCGACTCTCTTAGGTGCTTGGGTGTCAGATGCTATTGTATCCTTTCCCTAGACAGGAGCTGGCATCTCCTTCCCTCCTGCAAATTTTATTCCCGTGGATCCTGCTCTCATTCTTCCTGCTTCCATTTTGGATGGATTCCTTTGGAAGCAGCCGTTGATGTCCTAGGGTTCTCTGCTCTGTTGTATTCTGCCTTGCTCACCAGGGATTACCTGCTGGGGATCTAGTCCCTTGGGACCAGAATATGCGTGAAACTCTCGCCTCTCTGTACTTTCTCTGGCTGTGAGTATAAATTCCTGATGTGAGCCTATCGTTTCTTTCTCCTCTGCCTCCCCTCTCTAGCTAGCTTCTTTCTCCCTGCTCCGTCTTCTCCCATTAATTCAGTTCTTTCCAACGCTCTGCATTTGGCACCAAATAGGAGTTTGTTCTAATCCCTTGCTGGGTGCTGGTGCTAGTAGCCAGATGGCAATAAGATGTTCAAAGCAGCTTTTTAAACCTGTGAATTGGGAGACAATACTCTTTACTTCCCTGGGAATACAGTCCTTATTTTCGCAGTTGGGGTAAAATGATATTTTTAAAAATTCTATTTTTTTCTTTCTTAGATTTTAAGCAATGTTTATTACCAAATACACTTTTTAATATTCTTTAAAGAAATATTGCTGTTTTTCAGAGTTTTGGGGAATATTACTTGTTTTTTCTTTTCCTTCTTTCTCTTTAGTTTCTGGTGATGATGGAGATTTCAATGACACATGGTTTTATTGTTTACTATATTAACCATACTTGCTTTTTATGTTAGTTTAAAAAGATGGATGACTGGAACATTTAAATTTGACTCTGAGTAGAAAGTTACCATTTTTGTCCGACAACCAGCACCAGTCCCCTGTTCTTAATGTATCTGACTGCCTGGTGACAGATGTGGGCCTTTGAAGCAAGCAGAGTCAAAGCATTCTTCCCTGGGACTTTTCAGACTAGAGCCAGCAGAGAGAAGAATCTGTATCAGTTAGCTATTGCTGCATAACAAAGAACCATAAAAGCAAAGTGGCTTAAAACAACATTTAAAACAGTTCATACACTTGCAGGTCTACAGGGCAGGCTCTGTTAATCTCAGGTGGGCTTCCGTGTCTTCAGGTTGGAAGTGGGTTGACTGATTCAGGCTGTGGTAGCTGGGGTGTCTTTAGTCCACACTGCAGGTTTGCATGTCTGTTGCATATGTCTCTTACCTTCCAGCAGACTAGCTAGGGAATGTCCCACAAGAAAGCGGGCGAGAACATGCAAAGTCTTGTAGATCAAGGCTTAGAAGTAGCACATTGTCACTTCTGCCCAAATGATCTTGGCCAAAGCAAGTGTTATGGAGAAGCCCAAAGCCAGAGCAGAAGTATGCAATGTATCCAAGTATACACTGTCACTTCTGCCCATATGATATTGGCCAAAGCTAGTCCTATGGAGAAGCCCAAAGCCAGGGAGGAAGTATGCACCCCCCATGAGGAGACCACAGCTAGTGTGTGGATACATGGAGGGGTGAAGAATTGCAACTTATCCTCCAATATACCACAGCTCCTTTCCTTTATGGGTGTGGAGCGGTTGGGAATGAGCTCCATGTGAAGACATCTGTCTACAGTAGGAGAAGACAAAGCCAAATTCTAGATGGAAGAAGATGGGAAGAGATGGTGGAGAGATCTGATAACATTCTTGTTCTTAACAAGGTCTCTGGTGATGTCTGAGCTTTTTTTTTTTTTTTTTATGACGTGGGCTACTTCATGGCTCTCCAAACTTTCCTTTCTTGCAGAACTTAGTGTAAACTTGTTTTTTTGTGACTTGCAGACAAAGGGTTATGATCCTTATGTAATGTTTTCCTGTATTAGAGGGACTTTATATCAAAAAGAAGCTTTCTTTATTCCCATGCAAAGTTTTAAGGTTTATTTTGGGGGATGATAATTTTTTTTTTCATGTTAGGAGTTAACATTAGTATCTGTTTTTACAGGACATTACTATTTTATCAGACTAAACTGGACTACACAAGTTCCAAACTAGACTGTTACCTAATATTTTGGTAAACATTATTTATAATCACTGCCAGTTGAGAAAGAAATGGAAAAACAGTTAGTGCAGGTAACAATATTCATACTTCTAACTCAGGAAATTTATCCCTAGAAACTTACCTCAATAAAATAACAGAAGTAAAGATCAAAAGAAAAAAGAAAAAAGTGAAGATACATCTGTATGAAGCAGTTTATGAGAACTTCTTTTGTAATACTATAAATAAAGGAAACAAAATTGAGAGAATACTTTAATAAATTATGTCAGTTTGTCAAAATGGAATATTATAAACTCTTTAGATTAATTAAATTATATAAAACACTGAAGTATATTTAAGGCATAAGTAAAAAAAGCAGAATATAAAATAGTACTTACATGAATATTTATACTATGTATATGATCACCCCAGAAGTATCCGCTATATACAGACACACATACCCACAACACACACAAGTTAGTTAACATATAGTGTAATAATGATTTCAGGAATAGAATTTAGTGATTCATCATTTGCATATAAATGTAAATACTCATTCCAACAAGTGCCATCCTTAATGCCCCTTGCCCATTTAGCCCATCCCCTGACCCAACACCCTACCAGCAACGTTCAGTGTGTTTTCTGTATTTAAGAGTCTCTTATGGTTTATCTCCCTCTCTGTTTTTATATTATTTTTGCTACCTTTCCCTATGTTCATCTGTTTTGTATCTTAAATTCCACATATGAATGAAATCATATATTTGTCTTTCTCTGACTGATTTCACTTAGCATAATACTCTCTAGTTACATCCATGTTGTTGCAAATGGCAATATTTCATTAAGACCACCGAGTAATATTCATTGTATATATATGCACAACATCTTCTTTATCCATTCATCAATTGGTGGACATTTGGGCTCTTTCCAAACTTTGGCTATTGGCAATAGTGCTGGCATAAACATTGGGGTTCATGTGCCCCTTCGAAACAGCATACCTGTATCCTTTGGATAAACACCTAGTATTGTAATTGCTGGGTCATAGGGTAGTTCCATTTTTAATTTTTTGAGGAGCCTGAACACTGTTTTCCAGAGTTACTGCATGAGTTTGAATTCCTACCAGCAGTGCAAAAGTGTTCTTCTTTCTCCACATCCTCGCCAACACCTGTTGCTGCCTGTTGTTAATTTTAGCGATTCTGACAGGTGTAAGGGGTATCTCATTGTAGTTTTGATTTGCATTTCCCTGATGATGAGTGATGTTGAGGATTTTTTTCATGTTTTTTTTTTTTTAGCCATCTGGGCGTCTATTCATATCTTTTGCCCATTTCTTCACTGGATTATTTGTTTTTTTGGGTGTTGAGTTTGAGAAATTCTTTATAGATTTTTGGATACTAACCCTTTATCTTATATGTCATTTGTAAATATCTTCTCCCAGTCCATTGGCTGACTTTTAGTTTTGCTGATTGTTTCCTTCACTGTGCAGAAGGTTATTACCTTAATGAGGTCCCAATTGTTCATTTTTGCTTTTGTTTCCCTTGCCTCTGGAGACATATCTGGTAAGAAGTTGCTGTGGCCGAGGTCAAAGAGGTTTTGTATGTTTTCTCTTCTAGGATTTTGATGGCTTCCTGTCTTATGTTTAGGTCTTTCATCCATTTTGAGTTTATTTTTGTATATGGTTAAGAAAGTGGTCCAGGTTCGTTCTTCTGCTTGTCGCTTTCCAGTTTTCTCAACATCATTTGCTGAAGAGACTGGCTTTTTTTCATTGGGTATTCTTTCCTACTTTGTCAAAGATTAGTTGGCCATCCATTTGTGGGTCCATTTCTGGGTTCTCTATTCTGTTCCATTGACCTATGTGTCTGTTTTTGTGCAAGTACCATACTGTCTTGGTGATTACAGCTTTGCAATACAGCTTGCAGTCTGGAACTGTGATGCCTCCAGCTTTCGGTTTCTTTTTCAGGATTGCTTTGGCTATTTGGGGTCTTTTCTGGTTCCATACAAATTTTAGGATTGTTTGTTCCAGCTCTGTGAAGCGTGCTGGTATTATCTTGATAGGGACTGTATTGAATATGTAGATTTCTTTGGGTAGTATTGACATTTTAACAATATTTGTTCTTCCAATCCATGAACATGGAATATTTTTCTTTTGTGTGTGTGTGTCTTCTTCAATCTCTGTCATAAGCTTTCTATAGTTTTCAGTGTATAGATTTTTCTCCTCTTTGGTTCGGTTTATACGTAGATATTTTATGGTTTTTGGTGAAATTGTAAATGGGATGTATTCCTTGATTTCTCTTTCTGCTGCTTCATTATGGGTGTATAGAAATGCAACCAATTTCTGTACATTGATTTTATACCCTGCAACATGGCTGAATAAATGTATCAGTTCTAGCACTTGTTTTTGGTGGAGTCTTTTAGGTTTTCCACATAGAGTATCTTGTCCTCTGTGAAGAGTGAATGTTTGACTTCCTCCTAGGTGATTTGGATGCCTTTTAGTTCTTTGTGTTGTCTGATTGCCGAGGCTAAGACTTCTAATACTATGTCGAAAAACAGTGGTGAGAGTGGACATCCTTGTGTTCCTGACCTGAGGGGGAAAGCTGTCAGTTTTTCCCCATTGAGGATGATATTGGCAGTGGGTCTTTTGTATATGGCTTTTATGATCTTAAGGTATGATCCTTCTATCCTTACCTTCTTGGGGGTTTTTACCAAGAAAGGATGCTGTATTTTGTCAAATGCTTTTTCTGCATGCATTGAGAGGATCATGTGCTTCTTCTCCTTTCTCTTATTAATGTCATGTATCACATTGATTGGTTTGCAGATATTGAACCAGACTTGCATCCCAGAAATAAATCCCACTTGATCGTGGTGAATAATTCTTTTAATGTATTGTTGGATCTAGTTTGCTAGTGTCTTGTTGAAAATTTTTGCATATATGTTCATCAGGGAAAGTGGTCTGTAGTTCTCCGTTTTAGTGGGGTCTTTGTCTGGTTTTGGAATGCTGGCCTCGTAGAATGAGTTTGGAAGTTTTCCTTCCACTTCTATTTTTTGGAACTGCTTCAAGAGAATAGGTGTTAACTCCTCTTTAAATGTTTGGTAGAATTCCCTTGGGAAGCCATCTGGTCCTGGACTCTCATTTGTTGAGAGATTTTTGATTACTGATTCAAATTTTTCTATTTCTTCCTGTTTCAGTTTTGGTAGTTTATATGTTTCTAGGAATTTGTCCATTTCTTCCAGACTGCCCATTTTATTGGCATATAATTGCTTATAATATTCTCTTATTATTGTTTGTATTTCTGTGGTGTTGGTTGTGATCTCTCCTCTTTCATTTGTGATTTTATTTATTTGGTCCTTTCCTTTTTCTTTTTGACCAACCTGGTTAGGGGTTTCTCAATTTTGTTACTTGTTTCAAAGAACCAGCTTCTGGTTTCATTGATCTGTTCTACTGGTTTTTTTTATTTCAATATCATTGATTTCTGCTCTAATCTTTCTTATTTCCCTTCTTCTTCTGGTTTTGGGCTTTGTTTGCTGTTCTTTTTGCAGCTCTTTTAGGTGTAAGTTTAGGTTGTGTATCTGAGACCTTTCTTCCTTGTTTAGGAAGGCCTGGATTGCTATATACTTCCCTCTTATGACTGCCTTTGCTGCATCTCAGAGGTTTTAGGCTGTCATGTTTTCATTTTCATTGGTTTCCATGTGCTTTTAAATTTCCTCTTTAATTTCTTGGTTTACCCATCCATTCTTCAGTAGGATGTTCTTTAATCCCAAGTACTCATGGTCTTTGCAAATTTTTTCTTGTGGTTGATTTAGAGTTTCACAGCATTGTGGTCTGAAAATATGCAAGGAATGACCTCAATCTTTTTGTACTTGTTGAGGGTTGATTTGTGACCCAGTATGTGATCTGTTTTGGAGAATGTTCCACGTGCACCCTAAAAGAGTGTGTATTCTGCTGATTCAGGATGAAATGTCCTGAATATATTTGTTAAATCCATCCAGTCCAGTGTGTCATTCAAATCCATTGTTTCCTTGTTGGTTTTCTGCTTACATGATCTGTCCATTGTTGTAAGTGGGGTGTTGAAGTCCCCTACTCTTATGGTATTATTATCAATGAGTTTCTTTATGTTTGTGTTTAATTGATTTATATATTTGGGTGATTCATGTTGGGGACATAAATATTTCCAGTTGTTAGATATTCTTGATGGATAGACCCCTTAATTATGATATAATGCTTTTCTTCATCTCTTGTTACAGTCTTTATTTTAAAATCTAGTTTGTCTTGTATAAGTATGGCTACTCCAGCTTTCTTTTGATGACCATTAACATTATAGATCATTCTCCATCCCCTTACTTTCAATCTGCAGGTGTCTTTAGGTCTAATATGAGTCTCTTGTAAGCAGCATATACATCGGTCTTGTTTTCTTATCCATTATGATACCCTGTGTCTTTTGATTGAAGCGTTTAGTTTGTTGACATTTAGAGTGAGTACTGAAAGTTATGAATTTAGTGTCATTGTGTAGAGTTGTGTACAGTGCCAAAGGTAGAGTTGATGTTTCTGGTAATGTTCTCTAGTACTTTCTAGTCTTTGTTGCTTTTGGTCTTTTTTGTTTCGTTTAATCTTTTCTCCACTTAAAGAGTCCCCGTTAAAATTTCTTGGAGGGCTGGTTTAGTGGTCACAGACTCCTTTAGATTTTGTTTGTCTGGGAAACACTTTATCTCTCCTATTTTGAACAAAAGCCTTGCTGGATAAAGCTTGACTTTATCTTGGCTGCATATTTTTCCAATTCAGCACATTGAATATATCCTGCCACTCCTTTCTGGCCTGCCAAGTTTTGGTGGATAGGTCTGCTATGGACCTGATCTGTATTCCCTTATAGGTTAAGGAATTTTTTTCCCTTGCTGCTTTCATAATACTTTCCTTGTCTGTGTATTTTGTGAATTTGACTCTGATATGCTTTGGTGATGGTAGGTTTTTGTTGAATCTAATGGGAGTTCTCTGTGCTTCTTGGATTTTGTTGTCTGTGTCATTCCTCAAAGTAGGAAACTTTTCTGCTATAATTTGCCAGCGTAAACCTTCTGCCCCTTTTTCTTTCTCTTCATCTTCTGGGACTCCTATGTCCCAGAATAATAAGTCACCGAATTCTCTAAGTCATGTATCATGATCTTTTGACTTTGTTTCCCTGTTTTTTTTCTGCTTCATTATTCTCCATAATTTTATCTTCTATATCACTGATTCTCTACTCTCCTTCATTCATCCTTGCCATTGAAACTGCATCTCAGTTATTGCATTTTTAATTTTGTCCTGACTAGATTTTACTTTTTTTTATCTCTGCAGAAAGGGATTCTGTGCTTTCTTCAACCCCAGCTAGTATCCTTATTGTTGTGGTTCTAAATTCTAGTTCAGACATTTTGCTTATATCGGTGTTGATTAGGCCCCTGACTGTCATTTATTCCTGTTCTTTCTTTTGGGGTGAATTCCTTTGTTTTGTCATTTTTGAAGAAGAAAAAATTAGTAAAATGAAAAATAAAAATTAAAAAATAAAAAAAAATCCAAAAATCAAATAAAGGAAGATAGATCCTAGTTGTGTTTTGGTCTGCTTGTTGAAAGAAGCTTAATAGGATAGAGAAAAAAAGAGAGGAAAAAAGGTAGGAAGAAATTTAAAAATTAAAAAACATCATATAATAAAACAGAATAATATGAAATAAAGAAAATTAAATAGAGTGAAAATTTTTAAAAATAAAAAATAAAGTAAGAAAAAAGGAAAATAAAAACACAATTTTCTCTTTCTGTATCCAAGAAAAAGGAAGAAAAGAAAGAAAAAAGAAAACAGTTTAAGCAAAAACAGAAACAAAGAAATTGAACAAATGAACCAGCAAACAGAATGAAACCCGTATGAAGTTACATCCAGTTTTCCCTAGAACTGAAACTATGAAGCTCTCTGTAGTCTGTACACTAAACAGATGGAGTGACTGTGGCTGATCTTCTAGGAGATGTGCTTGGAGGGCGCAGTTGGGCGGGGCTTGGTGTAACAGCTCCATTCTCCACTAGGTGGTGCTACTTAGCTTTCTGGGGTGGATCAGTGTGGCTCACCTGTGGGTGCATAGGAAAGGTGAAAATGGTCTCACTCAGCTCCCTAGTCTCTGGCACAGGAACTTCACACTCTCATTGATCTGCAATCAAGCACTGCTCCTTTGTCTTAGACCTCTGTCCATTCCCCTCCTCTACCCTTTCCGCGTCCAAGCTGTCCACCTGCCAGGCAGCACCTCCTTCCAGTTTTTTATTTCAGGTGGGGTTGTGATTCAAAACCCCAGGCTTCAGACACTCTTGTAGCTTGGTGCCCTGCTGACTCTCTCGGGGAGAGTCTCACTGAGCAATGACCAGGTGCTGGCTTGTGCCAGAAAACATTAGTGTGATTGTGCAAGGGCAGAGGTTCAGAGATTATGACAAATCACGACATACAGCTGATGCCAGGTTTCACCGCACTCTGGTGTCTTTGTCCCAATACCGGCAAACGTGGCTGCTCTCCAGGGTCCTCTGGGACTTTGCTTGTGGGGAGGCTGTATGGTCTCTACCAAATGTTCTCCAAGTAGGGGAACTGCTTCTTCCAGTGTGGCCCATGGACCCCTCAGACCCTGCTGCCTGCTTCTGGGGATTCACCCTACTTCCTCACCAGAGCACCACCAGGCACTGAGCTCTGGAACTTTGGACTCTGTGCTCCACTGTTTATAGAATCCTGGTGGTATTGAAACCCTCTCCTTTCTTCCCATCAATGGTTTTTGGGAACAGATTTCTCATTCAGTCCCCTGCAAGTGTTTTCACTCTTTCTCTCTCTTTCTCTCCAGCTACTTTCAAGAGAGTGCTTCTCTTGCATGATCCTGATACACCACACTCTCCCACTTCTCTCTCCTCTCTCTGCAAAAACAGCTCCCTACCCTCCATGGCTTTTCTCTCCCCCAGTTCACCTCTCTGCACCACGTACCTACAGAGTTTGTGGCTCAAGTTTTGCAGATTGTTGTGTTATTCCTCAGATCAATTTCCTAGGTGTTCAAAATGGTTTGGTACCGATCTAGCTGCATTTCAGGTATGAGACCATCTTAGGGTCTCCATGCTGCTCCATCATCTTTTTTTTAACGTTTGTTTATTTTTGAAAGAGAGAGAGAGCTGGGGAGGGTCAGAGAGAGAGGGAGACACAGAATCTGAAGCAGGCTCCAGGCTCCAAGCTGTCAGCACAGAGCCTGATATGGGGCTCAAACCCACGAACCATAAGATTATGACCTGAGCTGAAGTCGGACGCTTAACCTACTGCGCCACCCAGGTGCCCCTGTTTCACCATCTTTAATTGGACTTTTTGCAAATTATATTTTGAATCTACCTGTAATTTTCTCTTGCTCAGATAGTAGATACTTACCATATTTGAGTAAAATTATTCTTCAATGGGCCTTTGTTTATGCAGAATCAAAATCCTGTCCTAGAATCAAAAAGCTAAAAACCACACATACTAAACAACTCTGAATAAAATTATCAGGGGCTGAATTCATTGTGAGCAGCATTGAATCTCTGTGGGATTATGATGGTATTGCCTGTGAGTGAGGATGTAGTTGATTATGTCCTTCTTTCAGTGAGGAAAAGGAGGGTTGGGGAATATATTCTGGGGATGGGGAGCTCCCAGTGATAGGTGGGCCAGAGGAGGCCAAGAAAAAAAGAAAGCTAGTGGTATGGCTAATGGACTCAACTAAAGAAGCAGTGATATTTCCTATCCAGTACTGTTGTTTTATTTTTCTCCATTATAATTTCCTTCTTGTTCTCAAGACTTCAGTAAATTGTCTTAAATTTTCATCCAGGTATTTGCCATACTTTTAGGAATTAAGGGAGTGGCTTGCAACTCTCCTTAGATGCAGGAGGAACTTGGCTTGAATGGAAAAGTGATAAGAAATGCAGTGCTGATCTGAGAAAAAGTCTCTGAAGCATGGTCTAGAATGAGAGTTAATTCGTGGGCCACATAAAAATTTCATTGCTACGGTAGATTGTGTTTCTGTTTGCCAAATATTTATTTTTCATCCATCTTTTTGATGTGGAAGGATTTTACTTTCCTGCTCTGCTGAATTCAGGAAAGACCATTTCAGGGCAGAAGTATTAGATGTCTCCTTTCCCTCAGCCCTGGGCTTGACAACATTCCAGCTGGTGCTGCTCCATCACCCTGGGTCCCAGAATGAAGGTGCAGTGAAGAAAGTCACAACCAACATTCATTTGACATGTGTGGGTGTGAAAGTTAAACGTACGTGTCAACTTGAGTGGATCATAAGGTGCACAGATATTTGGCTACACATTATTTCTGGGTATGTCTCCTAATCTCCACATGAGATTAGCATTTAAATTGGGAGACTCCGTAAAGTAAATATCCCTCCTCACTCTGGGTGGGTATTATCCAACCTATTGAGGGCCTGGATGGAACAAAAGGAAGAGGAATGAAGATTTCCTCTCTTTTGTGTCAGTACTTGAGTTGGGACATCTCATCTCATCTCATCCTATCCTTGGGCTGGGATTTGTACCATCAGCTGTCCTGGTTCTTAGGTCTTTAGACTCAGACTGTACTACACCATCAGTTTTCTTGGGTCTCCAGCTCATAGATCATGGAACTTCTCAGACTTCATAATCACATGATCACATGAGCCAATTTATCATTATCTATCTATCTATCATCTATCTATCTATCTATCTATCTACCTATAAGTTATTCTGTTTCCCTGGAGAACTCTGACTAATACAGTGGGCAAAAAAGTAAACATTTGTAGCTATAAACCAGTGAGACTTTGGGATTATTTGTTACTTCAGCAAAACCTGCCCTGTACTGACTCACATAATGAGATTTTTTTCATAAACACAAAGGAAGTAGAATATGGAAGACTGCACCTCTTGTTGCCATCAAGTAGAGAGTGTTGATCTGTATTATTTGGTATTTTCACACTGAAGACCTATGAGTCTTTTGGTTTACTCTTTGATTTGTATGTGGACTTTCATGTTCAGGCCAAGGAGTATATTTTTACTCCTCCAAAATGTATCTTCTCCTACCTAAGAGGATTGGTTAACTTTCTTACCCGTCCCAATCTCAACTTGTCCCCTAATTTTTTCCCATTATATAATGTCCAGGGACTTTAGCGATAGCTGTTTGGTAAGCACTGTACTCAAACTAATTCAGAGAGTGTTTGATGAACTTTGGCTTGGTTTGCACAGAATTGTCAAAAACTATATTTGAGAAAGCATTTCTTTCCTTGACATAACCTGAGAGCTTTTGTCTTAACTATTCTCCAAATTCATATATCAGGAAGTCAGTCTGAGTGTTATGTTTTTAAACAAAATGATTTGATTTTAAGCTGATAGTTTCAAATACATTAAAAGCAACCATTCCATTCCAGAAAAGTAGGGACTTAGATTAATTAGAAAGGCCTCATTAGTTCCAGTGCAGGGAGAGTTGACAGGAACATCCCATTGGCAGCCAAGGAGCTGCTGCACCAGGAATGAGCAGCCTGAAGCCTACTCAACAGGCGGCCCCCCAAAACACTCACTCTTCTGCCCAGGTATCTCTTGGTGAGGGCAAATAGCGGGACTAAAGCAATTACGCGGATAATTAAGGAAAAACAAACCTGTGTGGCAGGTAACTTGGGGAACTTCCACTAAATTTTCTAGGCAACCATTTTAATTCTTTGCCTCCCTGTTGTCAGCAAGAATGCGATCAGGCTCACAAGAGCCACTCTGACAATTATAGTGCTCTCAGTTGGTAAATATTGCTTCCCAAGAACTCTAGTACTCATCAATCTAGAGTTTGAAATAGCGTTGTGAGATCTCAGGGCTGTGCTGTTCCCACTGGTTCATGGCAAAACCCCAATAACTGCTGTGACAGTGTTAGGTTACTTGTGAAACTTTGGAAAGCAGCTTCTAGCAACTCTTACTTGTTTTGCGATTCTGGAGTAAGATGAGAAATGCACCTTCCTGGGTGGGGGGGTGGGGTGGCAAATGGGATTCCAGCTGTTATGGCGGCCCAGGAAGAAGGGTTAGGGTCAATCTATGTATTGAGGCATTTGCTGCCTCTCATTCCCAACACCTTTCTTAGGGAGGTCCTCATACCCTCATGTTAGAGATAAGAAAATTGAATTACAGCCAGGTACACAACAGGTGAGTGACAAAACTAAATTTGGTGGGTTTTTTTATTTTTTATTTTTAAATTTTTTTTAATATGAAATTTATTGTCAAATTGGTTTCCATACAACACCCAGTGCTCATCCCAACAGGTGCCCTCCTCAATGCGCATCACACACTTTCCCTTCCCTCCTACCCCCCCATCAACCCTCAGATTGTTCTCAGTTTTTGAGAGTCTCTAATGGTTTGGCTCCCTCCCTCTCTAACTTTTTTTCCCCCTTCCCCTCCCCCATGGTCTTCTGTAAAGTTTCTCAGGATCCACACAAGAGTGAAAACGTATGGTACCTGTCTTTCTCTGTATGACTTATTTCACTTAGCATCACACTCTCCAGTTCCATCCATGTTGCTACAAAGGGCCATGTTTCATTCTTTCTCATTGCCACATAGTATTCCATTGTGTATATAAACCACAATTTCTTTATCCATTCATCAGTTGATGGACATTTAGGCTCTTTCCATAATTTGGCTATGCTATCAACATGGGGGTACAAGTGCCCCTATGCATCAGCAGTCCTGTATCCAAAACTAAATTTGAACCCATATCCTTTTGATTCCAACGTTCTTTCCACTTTGCCAGTGACTCTGGAAGAATCCAGGGCACCTATGTTTTTAAAAGCTCCATGGTTGTTTCTAGTGTCAGTGGGTTGAAAACTGAACAATAGGTTCTGGCCCTCAAAGTTTTGCATACATTAGAATCTCCTATTAGTCTTGTAAACACATAGATGTCTGGCAGCACAACTACAGGGTCGTATTTGGGTCTGGGTTGGGGCCCGAGAATTTGCACTTCTAACAAGTTCCTGGGTGATGATGCAGGGACCTGGGAACCACACTGGAGAAACTCCCCTGCTTTCAGGTGAACTCAGAGAGCTGAGTTTTATGTGAAAATCAACATTAATGGGATAAAATCAGAGATCTGCAGAGTCACCACAGAGAGAAGTTTGAGAGTTAGTCCTGACTCATGATAAAACGCTTTCTAAGAAGAATATGTCAATCGCGGGTGGATGGTCAGAATAAGAACATGAAATAATGGGGTGGAAAATGTATCTGACAGTTTCCATCTGGAAGGAAGAAGTGACTGAAGGGCCACTTTCCTTTCCTTCTGATTCCCTGGACACCAAGCAAACTTACGAACATGACTTTGGTGGACTTAATTTATTTGATTAATTTGTTTTGTTGTCCCAGGTATCTGATAGCTGAAGGATGGTTTGCGACTATGGCTTTTCGGGACTACCACTTTGCGTAGTCTCTGTGAATGCCATTCGTATTGAATTCTATGTAAATGGTGCCCCCTGGAGGAGTGAAAAAGAATATCATCCATCCCAAATGAATGATCTAGCATTGTTATTTATATAGGATTTGCGTGCCCCTAGAGACTACTCCTCTCCTAATAAACCAGCAAACCTGAGGACCAGTCCAAGACCTATGAGAATACTATCTCTGAGAGACCTGCCCTTGAGAGAGGTTTTTCCTAGGTAGTACTCCAAGTGACCCCAGACGTAAAATTCTTGAAAGAGGTGAAAATGGTAGGAGAACGTGATTAACAAATCCAAATGCTGACGCGATGTGTACACTCCTTCTCTGTTTTGTGGTAATGAAATTATTTTAAAATTTCCCTTTCAAAGTAGGAATCGTGACTGAAACCTCCAGACAGGTATTTAGGCTCTTATTAAGTGATCCCTCTTGTCTAGAGGACAAGGCAGCCAGGAATGCCAGATGTTTTCCAGTCTCCCCTCTGCTCCTGTGTCTAGAAACAAGAGGCCCTCAAAAGTCTTTCATCTATCAGGGTCTACAGGAATCCCAGTCACTCAATGGGAAAATTCAATGAATAAATGTGTGTCTGGGGCACCTGGGGGGCTCAGTCGGTTAAGTGTCCAACTTCGGCTCAGGTCATGGTCTCACAGTTCGCGAGTTCGAGCCCCCACGTCAGGCTCTGTGCTGACAATTCAGAGGCGGGAGCCTGCTTTGGATTCTGTGTCTCCCTCTCTCTCTCTGCCCTTCCCCCACTCATGATCTGTCTCTCTCCCAAAAATAAATAAACGTTAAAAAAATTGAAAAACATAAATGAGTGTCTTTGTGAGACACCAGGCAGTCTCTTGATTTGAACCCTCTGGTCCAGCAGAGAACCCTGAGGAGGCTCTGCCTATGACCCATGAGTGTTCCATATGTCATGACCTTCTTCCCCCCCCCACTGGAAGGTCATACGTAGCCTTTGTGTTTATGCTTCTCTGTGACCTGCAAGTTTTCCAAGAACACCTGTATTCAAAGGATACGTCTACCACCTAACAGTTTTGTGACCTTACTTAACCTTTCTGGGCCTTTGTCTCCTTATTTATGGTTGGTTATAAGGATTACAGATAAGAGATATAGGTAGATAAAGCTGAGAGCAGCGATGGAAACATCCCTGTATCATACAAATGTGGCTTGTTATTATTATTGCTTAGACACGCTTGTCAAGAAGGCCCTGGGGATTTTGTCGGTAATGGGTAGTGAAGGGCTTGGAAAGTATTTAACCAGTGGACACAGTATTGAGAAGTCCAATCCATGTGCAATGGGTAGAGCTAGAAAGGCATCAAAGAGAGTGAGATAAGAGAAGCAATAGAGTCATAAGAACTCCAGAGGAGAGGATTCTTCGGGTGGGATTATCAGGAATACACGATTCCAGTCTAACGGTAAAGAAGGGGCTTTGGAAATGGGAGGTGCATTTCAGAGAGAAGAAACAATGTTGCCCATGCTGTGGGCCCTTAACTCCCACTCCCCTACCCCTCAAGGGTCCTCTCCCTCTGCTGAGAGTTGTTTATGGTTCTGGTTATAGACTAGGAGGGTCCAGAAATCAATTTATATGGGCTGCGACCAGTGTTAAAACAACAAAACAGCACAGAATATAAAATATCAGTGTCCACAGCACATGGCGAGTGGATATTGTTTCATACTTTAATCAGTAATGCATGTACACGTGTACACGGTCATGATGTAAAATGTATTTTTTTCTGTGGGTCTTAGTACCAGGGGTCTGAAAGTCACTGCTCTGCTGTGTTCACTGAGGTGGGGAGTTTTCTCACGTCTGCTCTGGCAGGATCCTCTCGACTACTTATTCCTCAGGCTGCCTTTCTTCCCCAGCCGTTTTTTCCCAGCCAAAGCAGGTAGATCTGGTAACTGCCCTTCTAGCGGGGGCAGGGCTCAGACCCTCCCCCCCCCCCATACAATGTTGGCACCTGTAGGTGATGATGGAGCCCCGAGGCAATCTCGTGGCTCTTCTTCCAATTTTAAATCTGCAAATATTTACTCATTTTCTGGGGAAAATTCTATCTGGTACTCACAGAGTAACAGAAATTCTTATTTACTTCTGACTACTTAAAAAAGGCCACTTAAGTTTAAAAGACCCGTTGTAGAGGCACTTGGGTGGCTCAGTCGGTTAAGCGTCTGACTTCGGCTCAGGTCATGATCTCATGGTTCCTGGGTTCTAGCCCCGCGTCGGGCTCTGTGCTGACAGCTCAGAGCCTGGAGCCCGCTTCTGATTCTGTGTCTCCCTCTCTCTCTGCCCCTCCCCTGCTCCCGCTCTGTCTCTTTCTCTCTCAAAAATAAAGATTAAAAAAAATTTTTTTAAATACCCATTGCAGATCCAGTCTGATGCCATCCATGTCCTCCCCTCCTCCCAGCGCTGGCCATGCTTCCCCATTGGTGACTCAGAGGAGGGAGAAGGCTTGGTATGCTTTTTCAGTCCTTATTCCCTCCCTCTGTTGGAACCTTTCTTCTTACCTGGGGAGCAGAGATGGAAAGGGATGCTTCTGTCATTCTGGGATGCATTGGCCATCTCTTGGCTGTTGCTTCTCAGGCTGAGCTGGCCCAAGCACAGATGCCCTGAGTGTGGGCACCACTGTCTGCTTTTTTCCTTGAGGTACATGTGTGAATTCTTCACAGGCCATTCAGGATCTGGCCGAGCTCCCCTGAAAGCTTCCGTCCACTCCCTTAACATGAGAGATCAGCTCTAACCCAACCTCCTGGAAGCCCCAGCTTTTGCTATGAGAAACACACCCTCCTGTTTCCCATTCCTGGGGCCCCCACCCTGCCAGTGACCCTCTTATTTGAGGTGCCACACGATGGCTCAAGCCGTTGTGCAGTGTCCACGTGAGCCATGCAAGACTTAATTTTCCTGGAACATTAAATGGCAGGAAGGCTGGCTTCCCACCGTTGGCCTCTCTCTCTGTCATCTTAGGTCAGAGGGTCAGAGAGTGAGCAGATCAGCAATGTTTGTTCTATAAGCCGATGTACCCCTGTGGATCAAGATGCCCATCTCTGTTGTTTCTGGCACCCCCACTATTTGTGACCACTCCCCTGTCTTTTTTTCCTCTATGGAAAACACCAGAACTTTCTACTTGCTACTGATGTCTCACAACTAGCAATCTCTCCTTCCTCTCCTCTTGGTTGGGGTGGAGGAAGGACTGGGGCCTGGGGATGGCTGGGAACAGCAAAGTTGGTTAGGTCTGGCCTATTAAAACATTCTGGAGGGGTTCACAGCCTCCATCGGTGGGCCTCTGTCTTTAGAATGTGAGTTCTTGATGTGTCTTTCCCTTCTGCCCCTGGTCTTGGTCACCAGTTGTGAGACAACAGAAATACCATCAACGCCCCACTGCATGTGGCACAAGAGATCCATATCATCTACCCTGTCCATGCTTTGAAGAATGAGGTTGGAAGGCTCTGAGACTAAAGTTTTGAAATGCCTGTGAAGATGCCTATGCTTACCACCAAGAGATAGTGACTCAAGAAAAACCAGTCCAATTGGACAAAGGCTTGTGGACTGAAGGCTAGACCTGGTCCATATTATAGCTGCAACACTGTCCCCCAGCAGATGTTTTTAATAATTAAAATGGGAAATTAAAAAGGCACAAAAGGAGAGGAGGAATCCTGCTTTTCCAGAATGAGCAAAGGTATCTTGGTTTATAATGTATTTCCGTTAAAGGGAAGTAACTAGGAAAAAATTCATGTCACATTTACTCTCAGTGAAATTTTATTTTCGGATACTACAGAACGTATGGGATTTCTAAACTTGACCAGAATAAAAGACATTTTAAAACTGCCTTTATATTATTTGGTCATTTTACTAAATAGTTTGCCATTTTTGTGGAGTGGCAAATGTGATTTTTTTTTTTGGTATTTTTTTACCCCCTAATAGCATCTTAATTTACCATCACAGAAGTAGGCTTAGGTATTGTAAAAAATTCAAGTGGTAAAAAAAAGTACATTGGATGCCACATTTAGCTTGAAGTAGATGTTGCCTTGGAAGGCTGCAGAGGCAAATTAACACAGGAAGAGGTAAGGACTGTCTGCTCTGAGCACCCCCCAGAAATGCCCCTGGAATCCCCCATCACCATGACCTCTTGGCTGAGTCATGGGAGTAACTCTCATGTTGACAGTTCTCTTGCTGAAACTACCAGAATTAATGTTCTTTTTTATCCTGTCCATCATCTGCCCTGTCCTGGGCTTTCATTCCTGAAGCTCCTGGAGTGGCTTCAACAGCCACATTGACATAATTCCTGCCATGGCTGCAGGACCCGGCGATATGCCCTCCAGTCTGCCCAGGTGACATAAATGTGTGATTGCAAAATTCACAGCTTCCATGTGGCTCTCACTAATCGAGGGAAGAGTACCCTCTTCTCTCCACAGTTATTTTTTGTTGATTTCTTCTTTCAGATTCTTATGCCTTCCCAACTCAGATGAAGCTTGACACACGTTACCCAGCACCTAGACTGGAAGAACACGGCATACCTGCAGAACTATGTCCCAAACTATTTGTTCTTGGCAACCACCAGTTGAGGGCAGACCCCAACTTTCTCGCTTCAGAGTGGGATCATATTCAAAGTGCATATTTAATGACCAGTTGGTTTGTGTACCATGACGGAATTGGTCACTGATCAGTTAATATGGCCAACCCAGTGCATACTGGTTGAGTATCAGATTGGGCAAGGGTCCCAGACAGGCAGGCCCCTGGGCCACATTGCCAGTACATTAGCTTTATTCAATATGCAGAGTGATTTTGAAATCTGTTTCTGAGCCTTTAGGCTAGGCACACACTCTCCTCTTCCCAGTTTCCCTTCTTGTCTCATGTCTTGGAGCTTGCTGGTTTTAATTTAGGGTACCCTGGCTCCCTGAAAAGCATCTGCTGGCCAGACTCTTCTCAAACCTTTCTTTGGGGTCCAGTCTCTGTCCAGGGGCTATTAGCTCCAATTTGTCTCTTAACGTGTCGTCCCAGGTTGTCTCCGCTTAGATGGGCCCCCATACAAGTGTAATCATACAAAGCCTCCTCTACTTGCTAAGCCTAGATTTCCACAGGGGCAGGCATGCCAACTCTGGATCTGAATCACGCTGATATTTCAGCTGCGCATTAAATTATAATTGACTTGGAAATGAGAGACTAAATATACAAAAAGACAATGACCAAACCGTACATAAAAATAGAACTCTGACCCATAGTCTACAGCAACCTTTCCCCCAGGAAACCAACTCCTTTAGCTACAATAAATAAATAGCCTAGGAAGCCAACCTGCTATAAGTCAGACTGTTGTCTCTAATAACAATCCTGGGAAGCTGAACAATAATTTCTGTAACGATTGGCCACAAATGGCCAGGACTGGATTAATAACTGACAGTTCCCTGAGTTTTTGTTCCCGCTTCCAACTGAGGACTAAACAGAGAAAGCCAAATATGCATCCCTCATCAATCACATAGATACTTTGCTACTAATTCACCTTCCTCCAGCTTCCTCACACCCACAGCCTCCGACCAGGGCACACCTGAAGTCTTCTCTCTTTGTATTCTAAATAATTCTCACTCCCCTGCCGGCTTTTGAGTCTTTGCCAAAATGCAAGTGACCGGAGCTGACTCGCTTCTTATCCTGGCTCTGAATATATAGCCTTTGCTTGCTCTCATTTGGTTGTTTTTCACTTCTATCCACAGAAGTCAATTCAATTCTAACTAATTAGATAATCAAAATATTTATAAGGCCTTCATTAAATGACAAAACAGAGCAGAGAGGAAAAATAAGAATACTTTTGTATTCTGTAAAAGTTTAAGGGGGTGGTGGTGGGGAACTTTCCCTTTAGAACGTTTTGAATCCCCCTCCTGATTAAATTTTCTGATTTTTCTTGCCACCACAGAAATTTATAACAAAACCCCCCATTTAAAAATGTTGAACTTTGCTACTTTTAAGCTGAAAACTTTTTTGAAGCTTAAGGCAGTTATTTCTGCCAAAAGATGGCTTCTGGGTTTATTAATTAAAAAGAATGCAGGGAGTATGTGAAATATTATCATCTGGGTGACTTTATTCTACATTGATAAATACGGTCTCACCATAATTAAGATAAAATGAAAAAAGTTTGAAATATGGTGATAGCTTAAAATGTGCAAATAATTCTTTTTAACATGAATAATTACCCCACCAGTTTTATAACCTAATAAAAATCAAAGTAAAAGAAAATCCCTGGGCATTTTCATTATGAGAAATCATACGCATTCTGGGAAATTAGACACATTACCAACGTATTTGCACCTCAGAATTCTCAGTGTAGAAATTCTTTCCCTGGAGATTTTCCAAAGAAGTGGAGCCCATGGGTTTCTTTCTCTCTAGGACCTAGCAAACAGAAAGTTCAAGGTGAGGCATACCTGGTTTTGAATCCAAATTTAGAAGCAATTTTACTTAACATTTGAGCTGAGATGCAGAGCAGACATTCACAGTCTTTGAATTTTGCTTCCCTTATATTTGTTCCTCTAAAACTGTAGATTTTTCTTCTCTATTCTAGACAGAAACAGAGGAGTACCTACTCTGAAAGCTCTGTAGTGTTTTCTAGCTTTCTAGGAATCACTGTAGAGTTTACTGAAGTATGACGTGCACACGTCACTCATAAGATGGTTTTAAAATTGTAAATCCTTCAGAGAATTCCCCAGCTACTACCCTCTGGGTATCTAGATTGTTTGGTTGGTGCATTTTGAAGAAATGGATATCAAAGGTGTTCACTTCACACTCGTTGATTAATTGATTCAATGCAAACCAATTTTAAATTAACCTCAATTTGGAAGATGTGCCGGAACACTGAGAGCTGTTTAGCACTTATTTCGTGAACACTGGATTTGTATTAACTGGCCTACTTCGTCCCTCCCATATTTTCTGTAATTAATTCACATGGGCTATGTATCTTTTGATTTCTTAATTATAATCTTTTCCTCCCGTGTAAAATGGGAGTGCCTTGTATTCCCCTAGCCCTAGGCTTTCAAGACTTAGAATAGGAGCTTTCGTGTTTCCCCAACCCACCCTGACTCTACTCTACTTTTCCCATACTTTAGGCACATAGGAATCCCCTGAAAAACATATTAAAAACTTGGGGTGCTGGGTCCACTCCAGAGATTCTGATTCGATAGGTCTGGAGTGTGGCCCAAGAGTTTATACATCTAATAAGTTCACAGGGAAGGCTGGCACTGCAGGTCTCAGGTCCACACCCTGCAATCTGCTGCTATGGTGCCATGTGCGTTAAATAGGAATCCCTGTGTGTGCGTGTGTGCCCAATGGCGGTGGTGGCAACAGTGGTGGCGGTGGAAGCCGTGGTAGGTGTCACCAGGATGAGACCTGGACAGAGAAAAGCTTGCGGGTCGAGTTCATGGTGAGATAGCTGCAGAGGTTCTGGAATGAGCCCAGGTCCCCAGCGTGTGAGAGGGGGAGCGAAAAAAAGAAAACCTGATGTTTTCCTGATAGCTGGACACTTTTCCCATTTGGATTTCACTGAAATGAAACTCCAGATGGTTTCAGCACCCCAGAGGGTCTGCTAAATTGTCACGTCTCAGACTCACATACAGTACTGGTATCTGCATTTTATGCTCTCAGACTACATATTCAAACTCTGTGCAGTGGCAGAGAAAGCTAGATAAATATTTGTACATTTGACTGCACATAGCTACTACTTATGTTTCCTTGTTCTTCTCTGTCTCAAGAAATCTCGGAGTCAGTTAAATTGCTGGCTATGAGGTAATTGGATGTGAATCTTAATCCCATCTTCATAGTCATTCACCTGCTTCAAGATGGGGTGGGTGGGTGCTTTAGTGAGTCTATGACCTGTTTCCTTCTCTGCCAAATGATAAAGACAAGAAGATCTTCACAGGTTGCTGGATGGCTCCAGTTATCATACATTCTTATAAAGACACTGCAAACAGGCAAATGTCAGTTCAGCAGAATAACAATACTCATTGATATTTGGATCATTCTTGCGTAATATGAAATTGCAGGTGATTTCAGGTTCTCAGAGGGCTTTATAAGGCTCAACACTCTCTTAGATTTTAATGGTGCATTGTCTTTTCCATTTCAACTTTGTTTTAAATATTTTATTATGAAATTTCAAATATAACCAGAATCAGAGAGTAATACAGTGAACATTGACAATACTATCGTCCAGCCCCCATAATTATCAATATTTTGCCAATCGTGTTTCATTGGTCTGCATTCCTGGACCACATTAACTTTAGTGGTAAATAATTCAATATTAATTTCTAACAGCCAGGGGTCTTAAAACAGCATAACCACAACAGTATTACAGCTAACGAAATTATTATTTGAAATATTATCCCAGGCCATGTTCAAATTTCTTTGGTTGTCTCAAACATTTTTTAAAAATGTCAAAAAAATGTTTAATGTTTATTTATATCTGAGAGAGAGAGAGCAACAGAGTGAGAGTGGCAGAGGGGCAGAGAGAGAGCGAGACACAGAATCCAAAGCAGGCTCCAGGCTCCGAGCTGTCAGCACAGAGCCTGATGCGGGGCTCTGACTCACGAACCCCAAGATCATGACCTGAGCCAAAGTCCTGAGCCAAAGTTGGACGCTTAAACGGCCACCCAGTCACCTGAAAAATATTTTTAATGTTTACTTATTTATTTTGAAAGAGAGTGAGAGCATGAGCAGGGGGAGGGGCAGAGAGAGAGAGAAGGAGAGAGAGAACCCCCAGCAGGCTCTGTGCCGCCAGTGTGGAGCCCGATGGGGGACTCCATCTCACGATCATGACATGAGCTAAAATCAAGAGTCAGACACTTAACTGACTGAACCACCCAGGCGCCCCCAAACATTTTTTCAGTAGTCCTGTTTGTTCAATCAGGACCCACACGAAGTCCTTTATAGGATTTGATTGATATATCTCCTATGCGTCTATTAATGTTTAACAGTTTCCCCTCCCTTTTATCCCCCCAGCTATTTATTTGTTGAGTCATTTTCCTGTTGAATTTCCCACATCGGGGCCTAGTTTGGTTGCATCTTTGTGGTATTGTTTCGTTTGTTTCTATAGGCCCCATATTTCTCAACTGGAAGCAAAGTCTAAAAACGTGATTAAATTTACGTTTAATTATTTTTTGGGAAGGGGAGAGCAAGAACATTTCATAAGCAGTGTTGGGCACTTGCTTTCACCACATCAGGAGGAATGTAATGACTTTTTGCCCCACTTTGGTGATGAAGATTGATCAATGATTTAACAGGTGTTGTCAACCTTTTACTCAATGGTCTTAGCAGCAAATGATGATTAGTGCATAAGTTCATTATTTCACCAGGGGTTGGGAAAGGACATTTTTCTAGGTCAGTCGTTCTTTCTGAATTAGTTTGGCTTCTATTTGGTTAAAGTGAGACACAGGTTATAAAGCAGAAGCGAGATAAATGTTTGATTCTGTACCGTTACCGAATTCAGGATGATGAGCCCAACAACTCCAAATGTGACTAGTGAGGTTTTCATTGGTCAGTATATCATTAGGAACTTAAAAAAGTGTTATTATATATATATATATATATATATATATACATATATATATGTTCATATATTATATATTTTATATATTATATATTACATATATACATTCATATATTAAATATTTTATATATTTATATTTATTTATTTAAAGTATTTATTTTTTCTTTCATATACTTCAACCCATTACAGTGGATTGCAGTGGCTGTTCAACTTGTTTCTGTCCTAATTTTAAGAAGACTGCTCTTAAACTCAGTGTACAACTACTTCTATATCATTTTGGTTAATGTTTATAATTGTACTTGGAACTAAAATATGCTTATTGTAGAAAATTTAGAGAATAAAGACACACATAGGATGAACATGAAAAATCACCTCTATTCTTCCTGTTCAGAAATATCCCCTTGAAAACTTTGTTGAATTTCTTTCTCTTCTTCTGCATTTATGCATCTCTTTCAATAACATCATTATAATTACTCCCTCAGATACTGTCAGGGTCTCTACCCCTCACCTTACCCACACGCGTCTAGCAAAATCTCTGCCCTCCAACTTCTGACACCTGTGTCTAAGCAGCAGAATGTTATCAGAGAATATCTAACTGAATGGATGTCTCCTTAATTTGATGACCTAACACCTCAACTTGCACCTGCTGTGACCCAGAAACCCACCCGTTTCCCAGAATAATTTCATATGTTTTCAGATGTTTCATTTCAAACCACCCACAACTCCTTCTTTTACTCCCCCTCAGTCATTGACCTTGCCTCCTACTTAAGTGAAACAAAGCCTTCAGATGATAACTCTAAAATTCTGAATGCAAACTTAACAAAAACTATCCTCCTCTGCAACTAGCTTCGCTTTTCCCTTCTGTCGTGTTGAGTGGAGAACACTTTCTTCACCCTAGACAATTCCCTCCTCTTGTCCTCTGGATCCAGTGCTCTTTGGTCCTTCAAAACACTTCACTTCGATTGCCCTCTCTCCTTCTATCAACTTTTTCCATTTTTTTACTGGATCATTTCTGTAGCCATATTCTAATTATCCAACTCTATCTTCAAACAAGACCAACAATAATCCCTTCCTTGGTTCCATATCTGCCTGAAGGTTTCACCCATTTCTCCATTATTCTGGACTACCAAACTTCTCAGGAGTTGTTAACTGTATTATTTTCATGTCTTTAACTCTTTTATCCATTCCCATATGGCTTCTACCCTGCCCCACCATTCTACTGAGTTTCTTGTCTTAGGATCACTGGTAATCCCCAGGCAGCCATATGTAATGTAGACTTTTCTGCCCCCTTCTTATACCCACTTTGAGCATTTAGGAGAGTTGGCCATTAACTTCTCAAAACATTCTCTTCTCTTGACTGTCATTGCACTACTGTTTCCTAGCTTTCCAAATGCAGTGTCTTCTCCCATTAGTTTCCTTTTCTGAGGAGTTTTTCTGAGTGCCTCATCCAACTCTGCTTACCTGACAGCTCAACCTGGATGTCCTACAAGATGAAACTTCTCATTTCCCCTCCACAAACGAATCCCTCCCCAATCTGTCCTATCCCAGTAAATGGCACCATTGCCTTCCAGTTGCTCAATCCAGAAACTAAGACTCAGTCCTGATTTTCCCTTCCTTTGAACCCTATATCCAAAGCACTGATAGCTCCATGTGATTCCACCCCCCCCTTTAGATCTTGACTGTGCCAAACTTTTTCCCATCTCTACAGCTAACTCCCTGGATATGGCCCATCCTTCACGGACTATGTGAACACCTCTTTTTATTTTTATTTTTAAAATGTATTTTATTTATTTTAAAGAGAGAGAGAAAGAGTGCATAAGCATGGGAGAAGAAGAGAGAGAGAGAATCATAAGCAGGCTCAGTGTAGGGCCCAAGGTGGGGCTCGATCCCATGATGCCAGGATCATGACCTGAGCTGAAATCAACATTCAGATGCTCAACCAACTGAGCTGCCTAGGTGACCCTGTCAACACCTCTTCAATAGTCTCTCTGATTCTATACTTAGTCCTCTCTAATCCATTTTCCACATTATAAAGAAGAGTGATCATCTTCAAGAAAACACAAATAAAATCTTCTTAAAAACCTTCAGTGACTTTTCATTGTACTTATAATAAATCCAAGCTCCTTACAAAGGGCTGGATGGCTCTCTGGATCTAGCTGATCTGTGTCTGCTGATCTCTCCAAACTCAGTCTGTGTTACTCCCACACTACAACAAAGTCTCTCTTTTTCAGACAGGCCCAAGACTTTCCTCTTTCAAGATTCTCATAAATGCTGTTCCCTCTGCTTTTTTCTCTCCACTCTTGTCATGTGTGACTTATCTGTGGGAAATCGGCTTAAATACTGTCAAGTTGATGCCTTTTCTGGACAGTCTAACTAAAGTCGGTAGCATTTTTATTCCATCCACCTGTGAGGGAAGGGATCTGAATCTCTCTCAAATGCCAACTGCTTATTTTTAATCTTGTCTTCTCTGAAAACAATTTCTTCCCCTATTAGCCATATAAATCCCAGTGATCTATTCTTGGAAAAACCAATTTAAACGTAAAAATACTGACTTTGATCTGATAATAGTTTCATGAGAATATACTTGGGTTCAGAGTTGAATTTTTACTTGTTACTTTTAAAACCAGCTCTTTCCTCCTGTATTTCTTACTTAGTAGATAGATGATAAATGAGAATGAATGAAATAAAGGAGAGGTATAGCACCGTTGCTGGTGATAAGACAACTTAATAGGACTTCATGTGTTTTGGGGCAGAGGAGCCATGAAGGAGAGAAGCAAACATACCCCGAATGCCAGATCTGTGCTGGGGGCTACACTAGATGCTTAACTACCTGGTCTGACTCTGGAGCGCTGGTGGGCCAAAGCTGGGGCTGGCAACTCATAACGTTCTAGAGTTGGGAAGGGTCTCAGAGGTCATTTAGTTCATGGTGTGGTGAACTTACCCATGATGTGATTCCTCTTACAATACATTACCTGATGTTTCCCAGTTTCCCTTTGAACTCTCAGCTTCCTGCTGAAGCTCTTTCCATGGTTAATAATTCTAATTGTCAGAAAGTTTTGGCTTAATGCTGTATAAATCTATCTCCATGTAATTTCTTCCTACTAGTCCCACTTGTATCCTCTGCAGCCAAACAGAGTGAGATGCATTTGTCCTCCCCATGAGAGTCTTCCAGGTAATGGGAGTTGCCCAACAAGGGGCCCTCAGCACTCCTTCAAGCCAAATGTTATCAAGATGACTTTAATCTTTTTTTAAATTTTATTTTAGATATATATATAGAGAGAGTGCGAGCATGTGCAAGCAGGGGAAAGGCGCAGAAGAAGAGAGAGAGAGAGAGAGAGAGAGAGAGAGAGAGAGAGAGAGAATCTTAAGCAGGATCCATACTCAGCATGGAGCCTGATGTGGGGCTTGATCCCAGGACCCTGAGATCATGACCTGAGTGGAAATCAAGAGTCAGATGTTCAACCAACTGAGCCACCCAGGCGGGGATGATTTTAGATTTAGGGTTCCTGTGACTTGACACTGACTGGCTACATCCAGGACTCCAGCAGACTGCCTCCTGTCATTTACCCCTGTGGCTCTGGGCTACGTGTGCAGAGCTGGGATCATTCCACAGCCCTTTCTCTCCAAATAAAGACTTCCTAGGCACAAGTTTGCTCCTAGTATTATTGTCCACAGAATAACTACCATTCAAATGTCTGCAAAGTCCTGGCACTGCATATATATTAACGATAATACACATAATATCCTTGGATGGTAGGTATCAGTTTGAATTATACGAGATTGTCTTTTTATAGGTCAAAAATAGTTGAATATCAGCAATTTGAAATGGTTCAATTATTATTAACCTGATTTTACAGATGAGAAAACTAAAGACTTGGACATGTTTCCTTGTTCATGGCCACACGGTCGGCAAGGGCCCACTGAGGTCTACGCCTACGGCTATCTGGCTTGGAAGGTGCCTCATTTGCTGCACATGTTGCTTCCTTATGCATCACCCTACAGCCGCAGTTGCAAGGATTCAAAGTAAAGACAGAGGCCGCCATCTTTTGCGATGCCATGTGGCAGACTGGAAAGGAACCAGGAATTTGAGATATGTGTACATTTGCTAACTAAGTCTTTATCCCACTACTTACCATTTGTGTGACCCTGAGAACATTCCTGAACCTCCCTGAAACCCAATGAGCTCATCTCTGAAATTGGGTTATTAATATTTAACTTGCGGTACTTGTGTGAGGATTAAGTGGATTGACATTCTGTCAGGCTCCCGCCCAGTGCTCCCTTGCTGCCTGGCATGTCACGCTGCTGGGCCTGAGCCCATTTGCTCCCATTCTCCTGCATCAAGGTTGGCCAACTTTGTCCTACAAGGCTCTTGTTCTCCCTGAAAAACTACAGTCATTTTTTTTTTTTTTTATTTTAAATTTTTTTTTAAATTGGTTTCTGTACAACACCCAGTGCTCCTCCCAACAGGTGCCCCCCTCCGCGCCCATCACCCACCCTCCCCACCCTCCCGCCCCCCATCAACCCTCAGTTTGTTCTTAAAACTACAGTCATTTTTACATCTTACTTTGAACGACGTAAAAACCATTCTTAGCTCACAGGCCGTTCAGAAACAGGTGGGCCAGGGGGCTGCAGTTTGGAGGCCCCTATGCTGGCTGACCACCGTGGAGCTTCTTCTCTATTCTCAGGTCTCCTCAGCTTGTGACTCACGCTCCCCCTCACGAGAGAGATTGCTTTTTCTCTCACAGAGAAAACAGAAGCAACCAGAAAAGGCCTAGCTCCGGCTCCCCCGCCGTTCTTCACCTTGCCTGCATTCTCTCCCTCATCTCTGGGCTCCTGCCACAAGCCAGCCCCTCTGCTCAGGCACTACAGCCCGTCGCCTCCCACTCACTCTGGAACATTGCTCTAATAACTGTCCCATCGCCTTCACATCTCTCCCTTGACCCCGCTTTCTCCTCTACTCATCACTCCCTCCCCATTTCGTGCAGCACTGCTCCACGAACGCGTGAACTATGTAGGCTAACTCCAGCCTCCCTCTTCTCATTTTCTCTTCACCATTGCCCATCAAGGTCAGTAGCGACCTCCGGGTTGCAGTTGTCAGTACTCGTCTCGTCTGATTTATCGGCCGCGTGTGCCACAGGATTACTGTATTCCTTTTGCCTGGAAGCCCTGCTTTCACTTGCTTCCTTGTGTACTATTTGTTTTCTCTGCTTCTAATACGCCTTCTACTTCTTCCTTCTGCTTTCCTTTAGAAGGCCCTACTTCTCCTCTTGAATCACTGCTGCTTCTCTTTAGATTCTTAGCTGTTCCTTCTCTGCTAGCTCTAAATGTTGGAGAGTCATATGGATTAGTCCTTGGAGCTCTTCTATTTTCAATCCACATTCATTCTTGTGATGAGCTTATATAGCCTCCTGGCTTTATCTACGTGTTAGGACTTCTGTGTGTATATCTCCAGCCTGGCCCCTTGGCCCATTTCCTGAACTCTAGATGTGAGATCCAATAGGCATCCCAAACTTAGCATGTGTGTAAGTGAGCTTCTGGTATTTCCCCATCAGCAAAATTGGCTTCTTTCAGAGTCTTTTACATTTATGTATTTAAAAGATTTATGTATTAAAAGATTAGGAGAGAGACAGAGAGAGAGAGAATATTTTAAGCAGGCTGCACCCTCAGCACACAGCCTGGTGTGGGGCTCAATCCCATGATCCTGGGATCATGAATGAGTTGAAATCAAGAGCTGGACACTCAACAGACTGAGCCACCCAGGCACCCCTCTCATTTCTGTAAATTGCGACTCCATTTTTCCAGTCACTCAGGCTAAAACCTCGGGCTTCATTCTCTTCACAAAAAATTTTAAATCAGCCTTGGAGACATAATTCATGTCCAGTAAACTCTATCAATTTAAAGTATATGATTCAACGAAGTTCTGACTGATGTATATAGCCATGAAATCACTACGACTATCAACACACAGAACATTTCTGTCTCCCTTGGCCACTGATGCCTCTCTTCACCTCTGTCCCCTGAAGACAACTGATCTGCTTTTTGTCACTATAAGACTAGTTTACATTTTCTAGAATTGTATATAAATGAAATCAAACAATGTATACACTTTTGTGTCTGTGTCTTTCACTTCGAATAAATATTTTGAGATTCATTCGTGTTGTATGTGACGGTAGTTGACTTCTTTTTGTTGTGATTGATATTCCATCCTATGGATACACCACAATTTGTTTATGCTTTCACCAAATGATGGACGCTTGGGCTGCGTCCAATTTTTGGCTGTTGGGAATGAAGCTGCTTTGAACATTCAGGAGAGGTTTTTGTGTAGACATTTCATTTCAGTTTTCTTGAGTAAATCACTTAAGACTGGAATGTCCAGTGGGTTTGGTAGGTGTGTTGGGTAACGTTTAAAGAAACTGCCAAACGGTTTTCCAAGGTAACGGTGCCATTTTGTATTTCCACCAGCAGTGTATTACAGTTCCAGCCACTTGCATCTTTGCCTGGCTCTATCTTGAACTGCTCTGTTCTTCTCACTTCCGAAATCCCACCCATCAGCAAATCCTGTTCCCCAAACTGTCAAAATATACCTAAAATCCCATTCCTTCTCATCCCACTACTGCTACCATTTTGGTCCAAGGTACTTTCCTCTGTAATTGGATTATTACAATAATGTCCTGCTTCAGCCCTTGTTCCCCTTCGGTGTTTTGAAACACAACAGTGGAAATAAGCTTTTTAAAGATAAGCACTTCCTACCACCTCACTGGTTAAAACCTTTAGAGGCGTCTCTTCTTGGAGGTCATTAGAGTGGCACATCTGGCCCTCCCTGATCTGGCCATCCCCAACCCCATTACTTTTCCAGGTTCCCGCTCCCCTTTTTCCTCTTTTCCTTCTCTCCATGCTATTCCTTGAACACACCAAGTTTGCTCCCTTGGCACAGCCGTTCTCAGCCCCTCTTATTTATCAGATCCAAACAGGGTTCAACCACATGCCCTTCAGATCTTTATTCTGATGACCCTTTCTGAGACTTCCCTTGGTGTCCCATCTAAAACTTCACTCCCCCCTTCCATTTCCCTACCTTAATTTTTCCAGCGCACTCATCCCCATTTAGGGAATCAATATATATTTGTTGACCCTCAACCATGTGCCGATGACTGTTCTAGGCACTTGGGAGGCTGAATGAAGTGAAACAGTCAAAAATCTCTGTCACCATGAGTTTTTCACATATTTTACTAATTTATCTTGTTTCTCAATCATCTTTCATCCACTAGAATAAAAGCTCTGTGATAGCAGGGATTTTGTCCGTTTTGTTCAGGGCTGTGTCACTAGTGCCCAGAAGAATCCTGGCAAATAGTAGGATTTCAACAAATACCAGCTGTTGTCTTTTTATTTTATTTTTCAAAATAAAGAAGTCACCCCTAGTCCAAGCTTCATTAATGTGGAATAGATTCCTGCAGTGTCCTATTTCGGGCCTTGGGGGAATCTGCAGCCTGTGAAAATTGAAGACACAATTGAATTGCTAATTTAAAATTGGAACCAGTTCAATTCTGTGATCCTCTAAAAATGGGATTTAAACTGTGAAGTAGTATTAATTTAACTTTTCAGAGTACTTATCAAGAAAACTCCAGTTCTCTGCCAATAGCCTCTTCTAAGACCTTTGGGCTTCTGGGCTGCTGCCTGAATGTTGAATGATGAGGCTGGCTGTCCCATTAATTGCCTCATCCTTAGGGACATGTCATTTAACAACACTACCTAGATCAGTGTTTCCCAAAGTGTGGGCTCTTGACTACCTGTATTAGCATGAATCAACTTGAGCCACTGAATCAGAAGCTCTGGGGGTAGGACTTTGAAATCTTCATTCTTTACAAACTTTTGAGGTGGTTATTTGATGTTTGCAATTATTTATTTTAAAATCCGAGTTACGACAACTGGATCTAGGGAGATTGAACCACTATGATTGAAGGCAGTCAGGCAAGAATCCTCAGTGGGTGCACTGAGATGTCCAGGTGCGGATTAGAGGCTTTGACTGAAGCCCAGTGTCAGTGTTTTGGGTGATTCTTTTGTTTCGGGCTGAATTGTGTCTCTGCCCAGAATAAAGCACCGATGAAGAGCCCAAAGTGGGGCTCAAACTCACAAACTGTGAGATCATGACCCGAGCCAAAGTCAGACACTTAACTGACTGAGCCACCCAGGTGCCTCATAAGTTACCCAGTTTTTGACCCTTTGTTATGGTGGAAAAACACTAGGGCCCTTCTCCTTCACTTGTTTGTCAAACAACTAAAATGACATTGTTGAGGTGGGAATATACATGAAAGAAGAAGAATGAAAACTTCAGGGACTTCTAGAACTTAAGAAATTTTAAATGTGGGCTTGAAATCTCCCAAGAGTGTAGACAAATACCAATGGAAGAATAGGGAGCCTAGAAAAATGTCCACATCTACGTGAAAGCTGATGTAAGACAGAAATGGCATTACTAGATCAGCGAGAAAGAGGTATCTAGTTAATAGATAGGAGTGGGAAATTTGGCTGCCAACATGCAAAGTGAGATTCCTACTTCCTACCATAATGATAATAATAACACAATCGTCCCTTCCATTGCATTTGGTAGTGTTGCTTTAGGGGGTTTTCACATTTCCTAGTTGTGACTTCACACTTACCAATCGGTAGGCATTATTATTATTATTACACCCATTTTACAGATTAAGAAACTGGGGCACACAGAAGTAAAGTGATTGGCTAAAAAAGTAGTCAAGCTGTGATATGAACCTAGGCAGGCTGGCTGCACACTCTATGCTTTTAATTACTAGGCTATGCTGCTTTACATGTTGTGCAGAAATCAGTTCAGTGTACATTAAAAACTTGACTTTTGAGAACTCAAAACATTTAAAAGAAAACAAAGGAGAATTTATTTAAGACTTGCCCCTGTGTAGTCAAGGAGACAGAGACATGTTCAAATCAAAATTGTTCGAATAGCGAACACTTAGAAACAATTTCAGTGCCCATCAACAGGAAAGTGGATTAACTCACATGGTGTCTCATGTAATGGAATACTATGCAGCACTGAAAATTAATAAGCAGGAGCCAAATGCATTCGTGAAAGAACCTCCCAAACATCATGTTTCTTGAGAAAAACAAGTTGCCGAGAACGTATAAAAAGTTAAAAACATATAAACAGGACTAGATAAAGGTTTAAAAAGAAAAGAAAAATCTATAAACACCAAATTGTAAAAGAATATATAAAGGTTAAAAATATATAGCATGAAACGAAAACTGTGAAGGTCTACTTAGAAGCAGAGTAAAAGTATAAAGAAGTTATTAGAAAAGGCAAAAAAAAATTCAGGACCTTTGAGAGCGAAGGGAAGCATACAATTTGTAATGGGTAAACAGAAAGCCTCAAATATAACAGATTAGTGCTATTTTATTTCTTAACCCAGGTGGTTGGCGCATAGGTACCTGTATTAGTCTTTATTTCTTTTTCTACGACTTAAATACGGCAAGAATGAATTTTTTAAGAAGGAAAGAGATTGTCTGGCAGCTTCTGAGAGCACGGAGAAAGAAGCAAGCGGGTTGTCCCGAATGTCCAATGTTGTTGGGGCCACAGATCAGAAAAGACCAGAAGTGGCCACAATCTTTGCTTCCTCTGGCTTTCTTTCATTTCCCTTCTATTCTGGAACAATGGTGGAGACAGAAATGCCATAAGACTTTGGCCTCCTCTGTCTGAGATCCAGGAGCTCCAGGTTTCTCTCCTAAGACTTGCTTCCTCCTGATTTGCACAGGGTACGGTTTGGGCAAGGCAAGTTTCTTTTCAGAGTAAGTACTTCCGTTTTGCCGGGTTGCTGTGGTTTCTAGTCTTGTGTGTTTGACAAGGTATTTCTGATCTAATGTTTTCTAGTGTGCCTTTTATTAACATGCTCTTAGTGAGGAAATTCCCTCCCCAAATAAAGTCCGACTGACATACAACTAATATTCCCCTTCTACACAACCGAAGAAGGATCTTCTGGATAAGCAATAAGTAAGAATCAAGAGCTTGGTGTCTGATGCCTCTGGAGTGGCTTACAGCACATCTCTGGGAATCTCGGCCAAAAAGAAGAGCTGAAAAGAGGAGGTTGTTTTCCTCAGGTTAATAAACAGTCTTGCAATTGCTTATGCTGTTCCATACACCAGTGTCAACAGAGAAGATCATTTTGGTTGTGGGTGTTAAAACGTAATACTTTGCGGCAGTGAGTTTTGCCCAAGTATTGTGGTAGACTAGATAGAATAAGTAGGTATAGTGCCCTGTTACCAGCATCTTGCAGATCAGCATCATTATTAAGGTTAATTATTAATATTATTGTTGTTAAGAAGGACCAGGGAAAGAATGCATGCAAAGCGGCTGACCACTCCTTGGCTTACGCAAATTTAGAAAGATTCAACCTGGAGAATTCTTCCCAAAATTGAAAACGTGCTTTCTCTCCCCTGAAAAATCTGTATTTATTTTATAATTATTATTTTGGTCACAGAGACACAGAAAAGTGCCTTCCCAGGATGTTAGTATTTTTCATTGTCGTGGTGATGTTTTGTTTGTTTTTGTCAATTGTCGGTTATTTAAATTTGGTTTCATGACTGAAATGGAATTTGGATGCTGAAGAATTGAAAGATTTTAATAACATTGTTAAAATGCATAGCTTTCGAAAGTGGTAATAGGAGGCAGGTATTGCCTGGATGTGGTAGGATTGGGGACAAGGGACAGGTGCAATATAAGTACCATTCTTGTTGTCTCCGGGGACGTTTCTCTCCGTAAAAGCTGTGTTTAGGGTGGGGCACGGATAGGGGGACTCACCCCTCGAGTTTTGTTTACTGTGCATACCAAATGCATCAGGCACCATTTAAAGCCTTTGTCTGGTTGTTAAAATCCTGTGATGCTTTAATGACAAATTTTATCACCTGTTTATCAGTCTTCTAACAGCATCCAAACATTGTACCAGACGTACGACTGAATTTCTTCAGTAAACACTTTGCATCTTGCAGTCATCCGAAAGAGAAGAATTTTCCTATGGTATCTGTCTGTATATGCAGTCTGTAGAAACAGATGTGTTGCTCTTGTTCACGCTCTCTCTTAGTAGGTAAAACAACACCCGCCACCTAATAGATGCTGTATATTTTATTATTTTATTTCATTTTTTGAAATGTGTATTTATATATTTGAGAGAGAGAGAGGATGAGCCGGTGAGGGGCAGAGAGAGAGGGAGACAGTCCCAAGCAGTCTCCACACTGTCAACACAGAGCCCGACGTGGGGAACTGTGAGATCACGACCTGAGCCGAAACCAGGAGTCGGACACTTAACCCACTGAGCCACCTGGGCGCCCCTAGATGCTTTTGAACCATTGGAAGAAAGAAAGAATGAGTGAACAGACGGCAGGTTGAACATGGAATGTTAGCTATTACATTCTTCATATCCATTCTCCTAGAACTTCAGAATACCATTTTCCTACAACTGGGGCTACTAGGGAATATGAGGAACGGTAAGAAGTGATTAGCAAATAAAAAAGTAAGAAGCAGCTGGGAAGCTCAGGCAGGTCAAAGGCCTCTAATCATCTTCTGTTTTATAGACACAAGATTAGAGATTCCCTCTGAGTTTTGATTAAGGATGCACAGTTACACGATTAAATATCGGCGAGTCAAATTAGAAAAGCTTTAACTCCAATCTCAGAATTCATCAAAGCCCTCCCCCACCTCCCCGCCCCTCGTCCCCCACATTAAGCTGTCTTTGCAACACGGGATTAGAGCTAACCGTCTAAGACTTCATGTCCCCGGGCTCTGTGTTACCTTTCCTATGCAGCTGTCCTCATTCAGATCACAAACAATTCTCTGGTCGAGAATCAAAGCTCATTTTCTCTTGAAGTTTCTGTTTATACCCATGACTGAATCCATCCCCAGTGTCTCTGCACAGAGTTATTTAGTTTGGTGACCTGCAGCGTCCTATATCAGGTACAACATACACTCGTCTTATGCATTGTCACGAAACATATTAAAACTTAGTTCACTTGTCTGTTTTAGAAAACACCTCCTTAATCATTCCAGTAATTATGCAGACGCTTCCATGAGGCTGGCTATAAACATGTCCTTGCCTTGGAGAGAAGCTTTCTGACTTGCTCTCCTCAGAAGCCACACCGAAGGAGTGTGGGCAGAACGTGCAATTAATAACTCCACTGAGGAGAGGTTAATATGGTCATGAGGCATCTGAGAAATAAAACTGTCATTGCTTTTATTAAAGGCTTTAATTCAGGCACAAGCTTTCATGGTAACGATAAAACGATTCTAAAGAAATAAATAACAGGACCAGAAAGAAAAATGTTGATCTGAATTCTAGACTATATTCTAGATTCTGCAAATGTATTTTCTTGACTGATGAAGAAGATCTATTGTCTTTGAAATGTGTCATTTGTCGCAAGAAAATGTGAAAGCCTAAGGAGACCCTATCCACACTAGGCTACTTGAAACTTAATATCTGCCCCATGGTTTTCTGAGCACATTGAACTCTTGGAGGTCCATATTTTACGTGGTTCCATCTCTTCAGGGGTGATCTGATCAAGTTTCATTGTTTAGATTTTCCTTGAAATTCAGTGTCCTTTAAAAAGATCTATGTCTATCTACCCTATGACCCAGCTAGGAATGTACCCAAGGAATACAGGAGTGCTGATGCATAGGGGCACTTGTACCTGTATGTTTATAGCAACATTTTCAACAATAGCCAAATGATGGAAAGAGCCTAAATGTCCACCAACTGATGAATGGATAAAGAAATTGTGGTTTATATACACAATGGAATACTACTTGGCAATGAAAAATGAAATATGGCCTTTTGTAGCAATGCGGATGGAACTGGAGAGTGTTGTGCTAAGTGAAATAAGTCATACAGAGAAAGATACCATATGTTTTCACTCTTATGTGGATCCTGAGAAACTTAACAGAAGACCATGGGGGAGGGGAAGGGAAAAAAAAGTTAGAAAGGGAGAGAGCCAAACCATAAGAGACTCTTAAAAACTGAGAATAAACTGAGGGTGGATGGGCGGTGGGAGGGAGGGGAGGGTGGGTGATGGGCATTGAGGAGGGCACCTGTTGGGATGAGCACTGGGTGTTGCATGGAAACCAATTTGACAATAAATTTCATATCAAAAAAAAAAAAAGATCCATGTCATTATCATGTTTTTTTTTTCTTTTGTCTCACTTTGTACCAAATAAGACTAAAGAAAATGTAAAGAGATAGACTTTAGGTCCCTCCATAAGGTCCAAATATATAAAATAGTACTCATGATCAGACCCAGATGTGCAATCTCACAAAATGGGAAATGGCAGGTGTGATGATAATGAGACACCATTAACTGGTCACATGGCCTCTCTATAAGGAAGCTGGGACAAGGAAGAGTCATAGGCTCATGACACATGGCTGTGGATAGCAGAGTGAGGGGGTGGATGCTATGGGTTCCCTGATCTATGTCATTGAGAACAATCTTCATTTCAAAACGTCTCTAGGGCATGATGGAAGGATTTCCAGGAAACTGATGAGGTAGCCCTTCCAACCTTTACGATTGGAATGTAGTTTTCCCTGGGGAGGAGAAATCCTCAGACATCTGGAAATAAGGATTGGTGGGGAGGGCCTCTACGGTCTGGTTGAAAACCCTGGGCTTTATACTTTAGACCACAGAGTCAATGAAAAAGTCTGGACAGAGGAATAATGGGAGAGAAGTGGTGTCTAAAGAACATGAATTTAGGTACAAAATAATTTGAAGGATTTCTGGGGATGAGGCCAGTTCAGAATATGTTTTCAATAATCTATGCCTGAGAACATGAAATATCATTGGTTGATTGATTGAGCTGAACTCAACGGAGATAGAAATAAGGCACAATTTTCTTTTTCTTCATCTATTGTGTTTAAATATTGTCTGTCCAATCCCCTTTGCTTATCCCTAGATGAAATCTGGGGAAGATCTCATAGCTTTCTTGTCCTTTCTCCTCATCAAACAAGCCCTATTTTACTATCAGGTATTAAACAGTCCCATCCAGTCTAAAGGAAAACTTCAGTCTAATATTCACTTCTGAGCTCCTCTCCTTCCCCCAGCTCAGGTCTCATCCGTCACCTGGGAAAGGACTGTGGTCTTCTCTTTTGCTATTCCTTTCTGTTGTTTGCTCTTTCTCCTATCTCCTGCTACTGGATCCTATTTGGTTGGGGTACGGGAAAGGAGGGTAGAAGTGAAAGGGAAAGATATTTTTACATAATTCATGTTATTTGTAGGTTTCTGCCAGCTGTTAATGATTTGCACGGTAGGCCTCCAAGTTGTGGCTTCCTTGTGGGTTTGTTGTGTGTTCCCCATGGACTCTGGATGGTATGGCAGGAGATTCACTCTCCAGTTGGCCTCTTCTACACCCTCCATCACCTTCTGGCCTGCATTATGCCGCAGAGCCTCTCCCCTCACATCAAGCATGGCTCCCTTCCAGTGTTCAGAGAACCCATGGGAAATATATAACTCCTTTCCATCCCAAACTGTGGCTTCCTCTGTTCTTCCTTTCCTTTTTCCCATTTCTATCCCCATCTTCTACAATCTTCAGTGGGAGGCAGGCAGCAGATTCTATGTTCACATATGGTCCTAAACTCTAGCGCATCCATGTCTGGCTCTTCAGAGAACAATCCCACCATATTCTTCTCCAGGGAACTAAGCATTTCTGTAGCTTCACAGAAGCCTGCAGATGGAGACAGAAATGGTTATGGGCTGAAGTGTGTATCTCAAAATGTGACTTTGAGATAAACCATTAATGACCTAATTTAGACGACATGAGTTAAATGACTGGTGTCCTAATAAGAAAAGGAGATTAGGAGAGACACACACAGAGGCAAGACCACATGACGACACATGGAGAAGGTGGCCACCTACTAGCCAAGGAGAGAGGCCTCAGAAGAAACCAGCCCTGCCGACACTATTTTCAGCATATGCTGAATTTGACCAGCGACTCTGGTAAACTGTTTGCATTGCAGCTAGGATCTCTGGAGCAATGTCCTAGTTTGTGGTCATGGCATTGGACAGAATGTTTTGATTTCTTTGCTTTGAAAACAAGAGTGTTTCGGCTCCATGGCAGCCATCTCAGGAAGTGGACAAAGCTGTTGCCTAATATGTGGAGGTGACGTATGGTTAAGAGTGAAGGGTTCAAATTCTGACACTTCCACTCACTAGCTTTGTGGTTGTGGGCTGGTTACTCTGCGGCTCTGACCTTTGGTTTTTTTTCTTCTGTAAAATGGAGTAAAATATTAGTACTGGCTGACTGGAGGTGTTTGATGGATCAAATGAGGCAATACAGTTAAAGTTCTTAGAGTATCTGGCACAGGAATAAAGGCCTGAGAGGTATTAGTAAACATGTGGATGGTGATGATACCAAGACATTTCGGTTTTCCTGTATAGTCCCAGAATGTGGAGTCGGGATTGGTATTTGGGGTGAGTAAAGGGAAAATGGGTAAGGATGGGCCATTTTCTATGTGGTGAACCTCTGCAGAGTCTCAGCGACCGTTTACCTCTCTTAGCCAGGATATTAGAAGGGATTCAGGAAAGGAGAAGGAAGATAAGACCTTTAGGATGACTGCCAGCCTTGGGGTGCATGGATGGCTCAGTTGGTTAAGCGATAGACTCTGGGTGTTGGCTCCGGTCATGATCTCAAGTTTTGCGTGTTTGAACCCTGCATTGGGCTCCATGCTGATAGCGCAGAGTCTGCTTGGGATTCTCTCTCTCTCTCTCTCTCTCTCTCTCTCTCTCAAAATAAATAAATAAACTTAAAAAAAAAAATGACTGCCAGCCCCAGGGTCCACCACTGACTTTGCTGTGGAGATGCAGGGAGGCATCAGGTGGAGGTACAGATGTGGGTGTGGAGTTTTTGAAAAGTTCACAACATTCAGTTGAACTCTGAAGGCAAGAGTGTGGCCTGTGGTGAATGGCACCAGGAACGTGGGCATCTCTGCACTGAGGAAAGGCGGGGCCGACTAGAGGAGGTCTGCTCTGCGCAGAGGCTGTAACTGGAAATCGAGAAGTTCTCTGGTCTGGTCCTAAGCTTGATCATTGTTGACTGCGAGCGTCCTGGGAGCAGGACATCAGTCTGTGCTCCTTGGTCCTTTATCTTGGCACCACACTGGCTATATCTATGTGTATGTTTGCTTTATCCTTTCAACTAAGATATTCACATTTATGTCTGTTTCTATTTTTGACACAACAGTGGGCAGGCTTTTCTTTTGAATATCGTTTGGTTTAAGGGAATTTTCTTTTTTGTACTTATGTGTGTATTTTTCTCTTTCACGTACGTTCCTGGTACTCAAGTTAAAAATGAGATGAAACTAAACATTTATTTGAGTTTCAACTCCATGCTACATTCCTTTTGATTGTGAGCTTATCTTGAATTTCCAATTTGGATGGCGTTTGTTTCATGACTTAAAATAATTCAGCATTCTTTCAGTTGAAAATGTGAAATCAATGCCTTTTTGATGAATGGAGGCTCTACATCTGAATAATAAATAGGCTGTTCTTTGTTTTCACAAATAGCTGGGAAAAATCATAAACCCTAGTTATCTCCTGTCATTAAACTCATCCTGGAGATGTGGGGAGTCTACTTTAGACATACTTACGAAAATAAGTTCATAAATGTAGATTATCCAAAAAGAAAACATTAAGTGTTAAATACAGAGAGTATGAATAATTTATTGGCTCTATATGCGCATCAGAGAAACTCACAAGGCAAGCATGAAATGGAGCACAGCATCATAGTAATCACCAAATATAAGACATTTCAATAAAGACTTTAACATTTATGTTAAGTTTATCTCAGGTTCATTTACCAGTTACCATGTGATCAATCTTCTCCTGGTGGCTGTAACTGGTGATTTATATTAAGCATAATGAGGAGCACATGTTTTCTTATTATTACCCTGTTGAGGCAGGGAAAAACACCATCATTAAATCAACACCATTGCGTTAATAGTTTTAAAATTATTGTAACTGGTTTAAATGTGGACATGATATTCGGTTACCTAATTAATTTTGAGTCTGTATTAGCTTAGAAATATATCTTACAAAAATAGGGCCCTTATGAGATTCTGCTTCATTTTTATTTAGGGGGACGAGTTGATTCTTTTGGAGGAAGACTTCTTTCTTTCTGCAGTTTCCTTCCAGGAAGAGGTTCTGGCTCATTAATTTCAGCAGAGCATATGTAACTTACTGTTTTTAAATGACTGTCCTTCTGGGGGAGTGTAAGGAAATAGAATTGGGGGGCTGACTATAAAATTAATATGAGTTCAGTGTAGAAACTGTGTAAAGAGAAGAAACAAAATTTAAATTCTGCTATCCAGGAAGAGTCACTAATATAACAATAGAGGTGTTTTTCTTTTTTAGCCTCTTTTTGGAGGTAGAATGTAAGTATGCATGGTTTTTCTGCATATGTATCAGGTATCCTGCATATAATGACCATTCTCTTATGCTATTAAATATTCTTTGGGGCGCCTGGGTGGTTCAGTCGGTTAAGCATCCAACTTTGGATCAGGTCACAATCTTGAGGCTTATGAGTTTAAGCCCCATGAAGGGCTGGCTGTGGGCTGACAGCTCAGAGCCTGGAGGCTGCTTTGGATTCTGTGTCTACCTCTCTCTACCCCTCCCCTGCTCACACTCTGTGTCTCTCCTTCTCTCTCAAAAATAAATAAACATGAAGAAAAATTTTTAAATATTCTTAAAAATATTTTTATTTTGAAGTAAGTATTCACAGAAGTAAAGAGAAGTCCCATGGGTCCTTCACCCAGTTTCTACAGTGGTTACATCTTATATAACTAGAGTACAATGTCAAAACCAGGAAATTGGCTTTGGTGCAATGTGTGAATGTGTGTACGTCCTTGTATTACAAGTATCAGTATGTGTGACCCTCATCAAAATCACAATGCAAAACTACTGAAATCACCATAAAGATCTCACTCATGCTACCCTTTTACTGTAACACCATTATTTCCCGCCATCCCTCACCCATGCTAACTACTAATTTCTTCTCCATCTGTATAATACTGTCATTTTGAGAATGTTACATAAATGCAATCACCCAGTATGTGACCTTTGAAATTGATTCCCCCCACCCCCCACTCAACAGAATGCCTTTGAGATCCATCCAAGTTGTTGTATATATCAACAGCTCAATCCTTTTTAATGCTGAGTAGCTTTCTGGGGGATGGGGGGGGTGCCACAGTTTATCCATTCACCCATTGGAGAATATCTGAGTAGTTTCCAGTTGTTTGTTACCACAGATAGAGCTGCTACGAACAATGGAACGAACAATTGTGTACAGACTTTCCTGTGACCCTGCTTTCATTCTCTGGGATAAATTCTCGGGATTGTGGTTGTGGATTTGTATGGTAAGTATGTGTTTAGTTTAACTTTGTTTTTAAAGAAACTACCACGTTATTTTTAAGAAACTGACAAGTTTAAGAAACTGCCAAGTCATATAGTATATGAGTGGCTGTACCATTTTTCATTCCCACCAGCAGGGTATGAGACATACAGTTTTTCCAAATCCTCACCAGCATTTGGTATTGTCACCTTTTTATTTTGGCTGTCCTGATAGGGGTGTAGTGATAGCTCATCATTGCCTTACACGTATTCTTTTAAAATATGATTTTGGGGGAACCTGGGTGGCTTAGTCAGTTAAGCATCCGACTCTTGATTTCGGCTCAGGTCATGACCTCACGATTCATGAGATCAAGCCCTGCGTTAGGTTCTGTGCTGACAACGTGGAGCCTGCTTGGGATTTTCTCTCTCTCCCTTTCTCTCTGCCCTTCCCCTGCTCACACTCTTTCTCTCCCCCAAAATAAATAAAACAAAAACTTAAAATAAAATGACTTTGAATAGCTGGAGTTATCTTCCAGCAGAATTTATCCGACTCTTTCATAGGTGGTTTTTTTCCTATACCACCCTAACCAATAATTGTTACTACCTGTTGAATTATCTTTCCTCGACAACTCTGTGTTCACTCTACTCGCTTACTGAACTATTAACTGGGCAGAGAAAAGAGCCTACAGGTTGTCTCTTTCTTCACCTGAAGTAAGTCATTCACAGTTTGCCTTTGTCTTACCTGTCTCACCGACTTGCAGAAAGAGGGAGGGAGGATTGGAGTGTGTCTTGATTTAAAATGCGTATCCTGATGCTGCTGCTCAGACCTAACCTGTGAGCTGATTGTGTTGATTTTTGCCTGGTGTATATCACCGGGAGCCATTGTAAATCTCAGTTATCGTATCAACATAAACGCTGCTCACTACACTGCACAGTGAAGCCTTGTAATCATCCATCAGAGCATGGCTAAGGAGTTGCCTTTGCCCTTTGAGAGGCCACAGATCATTGTCCGCACTTCCTTCATTGTCATCTGGGGAGGGCTTCGGAGAGAGGGAACACGAGGGCTGGGATGCACAAGTTGGTGCATGTGGCTGATTAATGCAGTTACATAAAAAGAGTTTCTCCAAGGGAACTAAGTGCTACTCCATTTGTGGGAAGACAAGATTGAAGAAGAGCTGTGCTTAATGCATCAGGCAAGAGCAGGTTGATAGATATCTTTGCCAAACTCCCTTCCTCGGAAGAAACAAGTCCTGCAGACCTGAAAGCTAATGGCGTGACAATTTAAAAATGGTCATTAGACAGGAAGAAAATGTGATGCCCGTTGCAAACTGTAGAGGTTGCAAAGAGGGCCACATAATTAGAGCATAAGTCTGCCAGCTGCGACAGCCCGTGGTCCCGGGAAGACAGATTCACCAGCCTGATGCTGAACTCCCCAGCTGGGCTAAGCAGGTTCACCTCATGTTGTTGTCACCGCAGATAATCCTCTTGGGATGTGAAGTCTTAATGTATGAGTTCACCAAGGCTAGGTTTGAGACTTAATAACACCATAAATCCCCGGGGGACATTCTTTCTAATTGACTACTTAGTAACAGCATTTATTGATGATGAGCTGAATTTTTAGAAATCAATTGCTAATTAGTGACACAGACAAGAAAATGATATAAACAATGCCCACTTTGCAGGAAAAGCTAAGAAAAAAAAGAGTAAAAGCTACAAGATATGGAAACCGAGAGGCAAGTAAGACCTGAATGTAAACAAGTGAGCTATAGAAAAACTCTTTAGGCTTTAAAGTAGGAAATCAAGGATCTAGTTCTAATACCAGCATTATTCTATGGACCTAAAAAGCTGTCCTTACCTTCTTCACATCTAATGTTATGTGGACAAATCCAGGTGACCTAGAGAGTCTGATGTGGGTTTGTTCTTTTTTTTTTTTTTAATAGATTTTATTTTTTAGAGAAGATTTAGGCCCCAAAGAAGGTTGAACAGAAAGTACAGAGATGTCCCATATACTCCCAGACACGACATATGCACAAATTCGCTCATTGTCCAAATCCCAAACCAGAGTGGTACGTTTTTCACAACTGATGGACCCACACTGACGCATCTTTATAGTCCAAAGTCCACAGTTTACATTAGGGTTCACTCTTGGTTGTGTACATTCTATGTGTTTTGACAAAAGTGTAATGACATGTATCCACCTTTGTGATATCATACAGAGTAGCTCCAGTGTCCTAAATGTCCTCTATGCTTCACCTCTTCATCCCTCCTTCCCCCTTAACTGCTGGTAACCAATGATCCATTTATTGTCTTCATAGATTGGCCTCTTCCAGAAAGTCATAGAGTTAGATCAAATCACAGGTAGCCTTTTCAGATTGGCCTCTTTCAGTTAGTCGTATACACTTAATTTCCCTCATATTCATCTCAGGTTTGAAAAACCATTTGCTCTTAGCATTAAATAACAAACATTTCACTGTCTGAATGTACCACGGTTTATTTATCCATTCACCTACTGAAGTACATCTTGGTTGCTTCTAGGTTTTGGCAATTGCGAATAAAGCTGCTATAGACATCCATGAGCAGGTTTTTGTGTGGACATGATTTTTCAATTCAGTTGCATAAATACCATGGAGTGCAATCATGGTGCCAGGGGAGTCAGTGCTGGTGAGAGCCTACTTCCTAGTGGTCATCTTTTAGCTGTAACTTCACAGGGTGGAAATGAACAATGGAATTTTCTGAGGACTCTACATAAGGGCACTAATATCATTCATAAGGGATCTGTTCTCATGACCTAAGAACCTCCCCCAAACTCCACCTCTAAATACCATCACACAGAGGATTCGGTTGAAACACATGAATTTTGGGGGCTGCAAGCATTCAAACAATAGCAGATTTTAACTGAGGGGAAATTGTCAATCATTTATGCTTCAGATATTTCTTCTGTTCCTCACTTTCTTCTCCTTCTCATATTCCCATTAAGTATACATTATACTTTTTGTCATTGTCCCAAGGTTTTTGAATATTGTTTCATTTTTTTCTTTTTTCAATTTATCTTTTTGTTATGGAAGTTTCCACTGACATGTCTTTAAGCTCAGAGATTTTTTCCTCAACTGTATCCAGTCTGCTAATAAATCCATCAAAGGCATTCTTCATTTCTGTTACAGGGTTTTTGATCTCTAATATTTATTTATTTATTTATTTATTTAGCATGTTTGTCCTGCTTTACTATAATGACTAAGGCTGTTATAGAATTTTGGATTGTGATAAATATTAGTACTTGAGTTCATTACTTTTTTTTAATTTAATTTTTAATTTTTTTAAATTTACATCCAAATTAGCATATAGGGCAACAATGATTTCAGGAGTAGGTTCCTTAGTGTCCCTTACCATTTAGCCCATCCACCCTCCCACAACCCCTCCAGTAACCCTCAGTTTGTTCTCCATATTTATGAATCTCTTCTGTTTAGTCCCCCTCCCTGTTTTTATATTATTTTTGTTTCCCTTCCCTTATGTTCATCTGTTTTGTCTCTTAAAGCCCTCATATTAGTGAAGTCATATGATTTTTGTCTTTCCCTGACTAATTTCACTTAGCATAATACCCTCCAGTTCCATCCACGTAGTTGCAAATGGCAAGATTTCATTATTTTTGATTGCCGAGTAGTACTCCATTGTATATATATATACCACATCTTTATCCATTCATCCATCGATGGACATTTGGACTGTTTCCATACTTTGGCTATTGTTGCTAGTGCTGCTATAAACATGGGGGTGCATGTGCCCCTTTGAAACAGCACACCTATATCCCTTGGATAAATGCCTATTAGTGCAATTGCTGAGTTGTAAGGTAGTTCTATTTTTAGTTTTTTGAGGAACCTCCATACTGTTTTCCAGAGTGGCTGCACCAGCTTGCATTGCCACCAACAATGCAAAAGAGATACTCTTTCTCCGCATCCTCCCCAACATCTGTTGTTGCGTGAGTTGTTCATGTGAGCCATTCTGCCAGGTGTGAGGTAGTATCTCATTGTGGTTTTGATTTGTCTTTCCCTGATGATGAGTGATGTTGAGCATTTTTTCATGTGTTGGTTGGCCATCTGGATGTCTTCTTTGGAGAAGTGTCTATTCATGTCTTTTGCCCATTTCTTCACTGGATCATTTGTTTTTTGGGTGTTGAGTTTGATCAGTTCTTTATAGATTTTGGATACTAACCCTTTATCTGATATGTCATTTGCAAATATCTTCTTCCATTATGTCGGTTGCCTTTTAGTTTTGCTGATTGTTTCCTTCGCTGTGCAGAAGCTTTTTATTTTGATGAGGTCCCAATAGTTCATTTTTGCTTTTGTTTCCCTTGCCTCTGGAGACGTGTTGAGTAAGAAGTTGCAGCAGCCAAGATCAAAGAGGTTTTTGCCTGCTTTCTCCTCAAGGATTTTGATGGCTTCCTGTCTTACATTGAGGTCTTTCATCCATTTTGGGTTTATTTTTGTGTATGGTGTCAGAAAGTGGTCCAGGTTCATTCTTCTGCATGTCGCTGTCCAGTTTTCCCAGCACCACTTGCTGAAGAGACTGTCTTTATTCCATTGGATATTCTTTCCTGCTTTGTCAAAGATTAGCTGGCCATAGGTTTGTGGGTCCATTTCTGGGTTCTCTATTCTGTTCTATTGATCTGAGTGTCTGTTCTTGTGCCAGTACCATACTGTCTAGATGATTACAACTTTGTAGTATAGCTTGAAGTCTGGGATTGTGATGCCTCCTGCTTTGGTTTTCTTTTTCAAGATCGTGTTGTCTATATGGGATCTTTTCTGTTTCCATACAAATTTTAGGATTATTTGGTCTAGCTCTGTAAAAAATGCTGGTGTTATTTTGATAAGGATTGCATTGAATATGTAGATTGCTTTCAGTAGTATCGACATTTTAACAATATTTGTTCTTCCTATCCAGGAGCATGGAATCTTTTTCCATTTTTTTGTGTCTTCTTCAATTTACTTCATAAGCTTTCTATAGTTTTCAGTGTATAGATTTTTCACCTGTTTGGTTAGATTTATTCCTAGATATTTTATGGTTTTTGATGCAACTATATATGGGATCGATTCCTTGATTTCTCTGTTGCTTCATTGTTGGTGGATAGGAATGCAACTGATTTCTGTGCATTGATTTTATATCCTACAACTTTGCTGAATTCATGAATCAATTCTAGCAGTTTTTTTGTGGAATCTTTTGGGATTTCCATATAGACTATCATATCATCTGCAAAGAGTGAAAGTTTGACCTCCTCCTGGCCGATTTGGATGCCTTTTATTTCTTTGCGTTGTCTGATTGCAAGGCTAAGACTTCCAATACTATGTTGAATAACAGTGGCAAGAGTGGACATCCCTGTCTTGTTCCTGACCTTCGGGGGAAAGCTGTCAGTTTTTCCTCATTGAGGATGATAATAGTGTTGGGTCGCTCGTATATGGCTTTTATCATCTCGAGGTATGATCCTTCTATCCCTACTTTCTTGAGGGTTTTTATCAAGAAAGGATGCTCAATTTTGTCAAATGTTTTCTCTTCATCTCTTGAGAGGATCATATGGTTCTTGTCCTTTCTTTTATTGATGTGATGAATCATGTTAATTGTTTTGCGGATATTGAACCAACCCTGCATCCCAGGTATAAATCCCATTTGGTCGTGATGAATAACTTTTTTTAATGTATTGTTGGATCTGGTTGGCTAATATCTTGTTGAGGATTTTTGCATCCATGTTCATCAGGGAAATTGGTCTATAGTTCTCCTTTTTAGTGGGGTCTGTCTGGTTTTGGAATCAAGGTAATGCTAGCTTCATAGAAAGAGTTTGGAAGTTTTCCTTCCATTTCTATTTTTTGGAATGGCTTCAAGAGAATAGGTGTTAACTCTTCCTTAAATATTTGGTAGAATTCTCCTGGAAAGCCATCTGGCACTGGACTCTAGTTTTTTTGGCAGATTTTTGATTACTAATTTGATTTCCTTACTGGTTGTGGGTCTGTTCAAATTTTCTATTTCTTCCTGTTTCAGTTTTGGTAGTGTGTATGTTTCTAGGAATTTGTCCATTTCCTCCATATTGCCCATTATATTGGCATATAATTGCTCATAATATTCTCTTATTGTTGTTTTTATTTCTGCTGTGTTGGTTGTGATCTCTCCTCTTTCATTCTTGATTTTATTTATTTGGGTCCTTTCCTTTTTCTTTTTGATCAAACTGGCGAGTAGTTTATCAATTTTGATAAATCTTTCAAAGAACCAGCTTCTGGTTTCATTGATCTGTTCTACTGGTTTTTTTTTTTTTTTTTTTGGTTTCGATAGCATTAATTTCTGCTCTAATCTTTAGTATTTCCTGTCTTCTGCTGATTTTGGGTTTTATTTGTTCTTTTTCCAGCTCCTTAAGGCATAAGGTTAGGTTGTGTATCTGCAATATTTCTTCCTTCTTCAGGAAGGCCTGGATTGCTATATACTTTCCTCTTATGACTGCCTTTGCTGTGTCCCAGAGATTTTGGGTTGTGGTGTTACCATTTTCATTAACTTCTATATACTTTTTAATTTCCTCTGTAACTTCTTGGTTAGCCCATTCATTCTTTAGTAGGATGTTCTTCAGTCTCCAAGTATTTGTTACCTTTCCAAATTTTTTCTTGTGGTTGATTTTGAGTTTCATAGAGTTGTGGTCTGAAAATATGCATGGTATGATCTTGATCTTTTTGTACTTACATAGGGCTGATTTGTGTCCCAGTATATGGTCTATTCTGGAGAATGTTCCATGTGCACTGGAGAAGAATGTATATTCTGCTGCTTTAGGATGAAATGTTTGAATGTATCTGTTAAGTCCATCTGGTCCAGTGTGTCATTCAAAGCCATTGTTTCCTTGTTGATTTTTTGATTAGATGATCTGTCCATTGCTGTGAGTGGGGTGTTGAAGTCTCCTACTATTATGGTATTACTATCTATGAGTTTCTTGATGTTTGTGATTAATTGATTTATATATTTGGGTGCTTTCACATTTGGTGCATAAATGTTTACAATTGTTAGGTGTTCTTGGTGGATAGACCCCTTGATAATGATATAATGCCCTTCTGCATCTCTTGCTACAGTCTTAAAAATTTTTTAAAACATTTATTCATTTGTGAGAGACAGGGAGAAATAGAGCATGAGTGGGGAAGGGGCAGAGAGAGAGGGAGACACATAATCTGAAGCAGACTCCAGGCTCTGAGCTGTTAGCACAGAGCCCAACATGGGGCTCGAACTCATGAACTGAGAGATCATGACCTGAGCTGAAGTCGGATACTTAACTGACTGAGCCACCCAGGTGCCCCCATTGCAGTCTTTATTTTAAAGCCTAGATTGTCTGATATAAATATGGTTACTCCGGCTTTCTTTTTTTGACCATTAGCATGATAGATGGTTCTCCATCCCCTTATTTTCAATCTGAAGGTGTCTTTAGGTCTAAAGTGGGTCTCTTGTAAACAGCATATAGATGGATCTTGTTTTCTTATCCATTCTGTTACCCTGTGTCTTTTGATTGGAGCATTGAGTCCATTGATGTTTAGAGTAAGTATTGAAAGATATGAATTTATTGCCATTATGATGCTTGTAGAGTTGGAATTTCTGGTGGTGTTCTCTGGTCCTTTCTATCTTTTCTCCCCTCAGAGAGTCCCCCTTAAAATTTCTTGCGGGGCTGGTTTAGTGGTCACAAACTCCTTTAATTTTTTTTTTTTTTTTTTTTTTTTTTTTTTGTG
>NW_024412403.1:15636907-15737598 GCF_014898765.1 Herpailurus yagouaroundi | reverse complement strand
ATATTTCTTCCTTCTTCAGGAAGGCCTGGATTGCTATATACTTTCCTCTTATGACTGCCTTTGCTGTGTCCCAGAGATTTTGGGTTGTGGTGTTACCATTTTCATTAACTTCTATATACTTTTTAATTTCCTCTGTAACTTCTTGGTTAGCCCATTCATTCTTTAGTAGGATGTTCTTCAGTCTCCAAGTATTTGTTACCTTTCCAGATTTTTTCTTGTGGTTGATTTTGAGTTTCATAGAGTTGTGGTCTGAAAATATGCATGGTATGATCTTGATCTTTTTGTACTTACATAGGGCTGATTTGTGTCCCAGTATATGGTCTATTCTGGAGAATGTTCCATGTGCACTGGAGAAGAATGTATATTCTGCTGCTTTAGGATGAAATGTTTGAATGTATCTGTTAAGTCCATCTGGTCCAGTGTGTCATTCAAAGCCATTGTTTCCTTGTTGATTTTTTGATTAGATGATCTGTCCATTGCTGTGAGTGGGGTGTTGAAGTCTCCTACTATTATGGTATTACTATCTATGAGTTTCTTGATGTTTGTGATTAATTGATTTATATATTTGGGTGACTCCACATTTGGTGCATAAATGTTTACAATTGTTAGGTGTTCTTGGTGGATAGACCCCTTGATAATGATATAATGCCCTTCTGCATCTCTTGCTACAGTCTTAAAAATTTTTTAAAACATTTATTCATTTGTGAGAGACAGGGAGAGATAGAGCATGAGTGGGGAAGGGGCAGAGAGAGAGGGAGACACATAATCTGAAGCAGACTCCAGGCTCTGAGCTGTTAGCACAGAGCCCAACATGGGGCTCGAACTCATGAACTGAGAGATCATGACCTGAGCTGAAGTCGGATACTTAACTGACTGAGCCACCCAGGTGCCCCCATTGCAGTCTTTATTTTAAAGCCTAGATTGTCTGATATAAATATGGTTACTCCGGCTTTCTTTTTTTGACCATTAGCATGATAGATGGTTCTCCATCCCCTTATTTTCAATCTGAAGGTGCCTTTAGGTCTAAAGTGGGTCTCTTGTAAACAGCATATAGATGGATCTTGTTTTCTTATCCATTCTGTTACCCTGTGTCTTTTGATTGGAGCATTGAGTCCATTGATGTTTAGAGTAAGTATTGAAAGATATGAATTTATTGCCATTATGATGCTTGTAGAGTTGGAGTTTCTGGTGGTGTTCTCTGGTCCTTTCTATCTTTTCTCCCCTCAGAGAGTCCCCCTTAAAATTTCTTGCGGGGCTGGTTTAGTGGTCACAAACTCCTTTAATTTTTTTTTGTCTGGTCCGGGACATTTTTTATCTCTTATTTTCAATGACAGCCTTTCTGGATAAAGAATTCTGGGCTGCATATTTTTCTGATTCAGACCATTGAATATATCCTGCCACTCCTTTCTGGCCTACCAAGTTTCTGTGGCTAGGTCTGCTGCAAACCTGATCTGTCTTCCCTTGTAGGTTAGGGACTTTTTTTCCCTTGCTGCTATCATAATTCTCTCCTTGACTGAGTATTTTGTGAATTTGACTATGCTATTCCTTGTTGATGGTCAGTTTTTGTTGAATCTAATGGGGATCCTCTGTGCTTCCTGGATCTTGATGTCTGTGTCTTTCCCCAGGTTAGGAAGCTTTTCCGCTATGATTTGCTCACATAACCCTTCTACCCCTATTTCTCTCTCTTCCTCTTCTGGGACCCCTATGATTCTGATGTTGTTCCTTTTTAATGAGTCCCTGATTTCTCTAATTCTTAAATCGTGCTCTTTTGCCTTAATCTCCCTCTTTTTTTCTGCTTCATTATTCTTTATAAGTTTGTCGTCTATATTGCTGATTCTCTGTTCTGCCTCATCCATCCTTGCCACTGTGGCATCCATCCGTCATTGCAGCTCAGTTATAGCATTTTTTATTTCATTCTGACTAGTTTTTACTTCTTTTATCTCTGCAGAAAGGGATTCTAATCTATTTTCGACTATTCTATTATAATAGACTAATTAGACTAATTTCGACTAATCTATTCTAATCTAGTATTCTTATCGTGATTCTAAATTCTGGTTCAGACATCTTGCTTGTATCTGTGTTGGTTAAATCCCTGGCTGTCATTTCTTCCTGCTCTTTCTTTTGGGGTGAATTCCTTCATTTTGTCATTTTGAAGGGAGAAAAAGAATTAATGAAGTAGAACAATTAAAATAGAAAAAAATTAAAATTAAAAAATTAAACACATACACAAAAACATACAAAATTGAATAAATGATGCTAAATCTTAGGTGTGTTTTGGTCTGGGTGTTGAAAGTGGTTTGACATATTAGAGAAAAAAAGGGGGAAAGAAAAAAGAACAAAAGGAAATTGTTTGAGAATTTGAAAAAGTGAGTAGACTGTAGTCGACTAAAATAAAATGATGGAAGTAAAATAGAATTTGAAAAAATTTACATAAAAGTAAAAAATATAGTGAAAAAAATTAAAGAAAAATATTTTTATTAGAAATTGAAAGTAAAAATGAAGTTTTTCTCTTTCTGCATTCAAGAAAAAGAAAAGAAACAAAAAAGAGAAATAAGAAAAACGAAAAAAGGAAATCGTTCAAAAATTTGAAAAGGTGAATACACTGAAGTAGACTAAAATAAAATAATGGCATTAAGATAGAATTTGAAAAAATTTACACAAAAGTAAAAAATATAGTAAAAAATTAAAGAAAAATATTTTTAATAAAAATTGAAAATAAAAATGAATTTTTTCTCTTTCTGTATTCAAGAAAAAGAAGTGTAAAAGAGAAAAAAAAAGAAAGAAAATTGAATAGATGGACCTGCTAACAGATTGAAGTAGGACTGAAATTACTTCGTTTTCCCCTAGAAGTTAGTCTATGTAGCTCTTTATAGTCCATAAACTAAGCCAGCAGCGAGACTTGTTTTCTTGAAGAGAGAAGTTGGCACTGTTGGGAGGGGCTCAGTGTAATGGTTCTGCTCTCCACTAGATGGCGCTGTTAGCCTACTGGGGTGGAGTGTTGGGGGTGGTGCTTGTCGGTGCGCATGCGCATGTGCAGGAGCTGTGAAAAAGGGCGCCAACCAGTCTGTTCTCCCCTATCAGCAATCGCGCACCGGTCCTCTGTCTTCAGCTCTCATCCACTCCCCACTTTTCCACTCTCCGTGACTAGGCCCCAGGCAGCACCTCTCTACCGCGTTCTGAATCAGATGTGGCTGTTTTCCCCGGCCCCTTACTTCCGAAGGACTGCGGCTTTGACCCGTTCCGCCCCTCTGCGGGAGGGTCTCACCAGCACTGGCCGAATGTGGGCTGCACCCAGGAACGCCCGCTGGACCCTGCTGTTGCCGGTGCCCCGAGACTGTGGCCAGGAGCCAGCCCGCCCCAGAAAAAGTTCGCGAGACAGTGTAGCAGCAGCGTTTCAGGGATTATGGAAAAGCACAACACACACCTGGCACCAGGCTTCACCCTAAAGACCTTGCTCCAGCACCAGCGGATGTGGCCGCCTTCCGGGGTCTGCTGGGACAAGGTGGCTTCAACAGTCTCTGCCAAATGTCCTTCCAGCCATGGAACCGCTTTTCCCCGTGTGGCCTGAGAACCTCCCGGACCCCACTCTGCTCCTGGGGATTCGCCCTTCCCACCGGAGCACCGCTAGGTAGGGAGCTGCCGAGTTGCAGCCTTTGCGCTCCCCTTGATTACAGTCTTAATGGAGTTTAAACCGTCTCCTTTCTTCTTTCTCCTTCCTCCCTTTTTAGTTTAGTCCCTGCGGCTCTTTCCAATTTTCACTTTCTCTCCAGCTGCTTTTCGGGAGGGGTGCTTTTCCCCAGATTCCCCACGTCTCTGTCCTCTCTCCGTCCCCAAATCACCTCCCTTCCCCGGCTTCTCGCTCCTCAAGTTCACCTCTCTGCACCACATAAACTTGCTGAATTCTGTGGTTCCGGTTGTGCAGATTGTTGTGTTCATCCTCCAATCAGTTTTCTAGGTGTGTAGGATGGTTTAGTGTTGGTCTGGCTGTATTTCATGGACACAAGACACACAAAAAACTTCCATGCTGTTCTCTAACATTTATTTTTGATTCTTTCTTAGAGTTTTCGTTTTTCGGCTTACATTCTACATTGTCTATTTTATCCATTAGAGCCCTTAGCATATTAATCATAGTTTTTTAAAATTTCTGGTGTGATAATTCCAATATTTCTGCCATATCAGCCTATTTCTCATGCTTGCTCTTTCTCTTTAAGCTATGTGCTTTGCCTTGTTGTTTTTTCCTCCAAAGCCAAACATAATGATCTGGGTAAAGTGAACTGGGGTAAATAGGCCTTTAGTAATGCGGTGGTAAGGTGCAGGGGGAGGAAAACGTTCTATTGTGTGTGATTCAGTCTCGATTTTTTTTTTTAATTTTTTTTTTCAACGTTTATTTATTTTTGGGACAGAGAGAGCCAGAGCATGAACGGGGGAGGAGCAGAGAGAGAGGGAGACACAGAATCGGAAACAGGCTCCAGGCTCTGAGCCATCAGCCCAGAGCCTGATGCGGGGCTCGAACTCACGGACCGCGAGATCGTGGCCTGGCTGAAGTCGGACGCTTAACCGACTGCGCCACCCAGGCACCCCTCAGTCTCGATCTTTTATGAGCTTTGCTTCTGGATTGTGAACATCACTGGTGCTTCCTAGTCTATTGCTAAGATAGGACAAAATGGCTGCGGTTGGGTATTTCCCTCCCTCACATGGAAGGCTAGAGCAGGCTGCAGTTGGGTATTTCTCTTTCCCTGGGTTGATTAGGCTCTCAGAAATTCTTGCAAGTTTAGGCTCTGGGAAAATGGTTTTTTATTTATTTTTTTAATGTTTATTTATGTATTTTGAGAGAGAGAGAGTGTGTGTGTGTGTGTACACATGAGCTGGAGAGGGGCAGAGAGAGAGGAAGAGAGAGGATCACAAGCAGGTTCCACACTGTCAGCACAGAGCCTGACCTGTGCTGAAATCATGACCTGAACTGAAATTGAGAGTTGGACATCTAACACATTGAGCCACCCATGTCCCGGGGAAAATAGTTTTTTTTTTTTTTTGAGGGACAGGTCTTGCTTACAAGAACAGAATGCTTTGGTGTATTTCAAAATGGTTACTTTTCTCTTTCCCAATGAAAACAGAGAATTTTCTCTTATAGACAGTATTTTCCTATGTTCAGTATATTTATTTTTCTCTGATGTTCTCTGGGAGAATCTCCTGGTAAAACTCATAAAAGTGTCCCTCTCCTTGGGGGGGGGTCCCCATGACTGGGTTCTTTTTAAGTTTTTTTTTTTTTCCAACGTTTTTTATTTATTTTTGGGACAGAGAGAGACAGAGCATGAACAGGGGAGGGGCAGAGAGAGAGGGAGACACAGAATCGGAAACAGCCTCCAGGCTCCGAGCCATCAGCCCAGAGCCTGACACGGGGCTCGAACTCACGGACCGCGAGATCGTGACCTGGCTGAAGTCGGACGCTTAATCGACTGCGCCACCCGGGCGCCCCTCTTTTTAAGGTTTTAACTCTCAGACTTGTCCACACTGAGACTCTAGCAATACACTGCGGTCACAGCTTCTCTTCTCCTACCTCGACACTGGTTTCTGTAAAGGTATTTTTTGTGGGTTTCTGCTCCAATAAGTTATTTTCTGTATTCACCTGTTGTTCTCTCCAATTTGGGAGGAACAGTTTGCCCTGTGACCTTACCTCTCCCACAAATTCAAGAAGAGTTGTTGAATTTTCATTTGGATTAGCTTTTTATTTGTTGGGACAGAGGGACAACTTCCAACCTCCTCACATGCTGGACTGGAAGCTGGTTCATTCTTAAAAAAAAGAAAAAACAACCTGAAGGTCTTTATTTTTTTTTTAATTTATTTATTTAAAAAAAAATTTTTTTGGGCGCCTGGGTGGCGCAGTTGGTTAAGCATCCGACTTCAGCCAGGTCACGATCTCGCGGTCTGTGAGTTCGAGCCCCGCGTCAGGCTCTGGGCTGATGGCTCGGAGCCTGGAGCCTGTTTCCGATTCTGTGTCTCCCTCTCTCTCTGCCCCTCCCCCATTCATGCTCTGTCTCTCTCTGTCCCAAAAATAAATAAATGTTGAAAAAAAAATTAAAAAAAAATTTTTTTTTACATTTATTTATTTTTGAGAGACAGAGTGAGCAGGGGAGGGGCGGAGAGAGAAAGAGACACAGAATCTGAGGCAGGCTCCAGGGTCTGAGCTGTCAGCACAGAGCCCGACGCGGGGCTCGAACCCGCGAACCATGAGATCATGACCTGAGCCGAAGTTGGACGCTTAACCGACTGAGCCACCTAGGCACCCCATGAAGGTCTTTATGTTTAAAATAGTTGTAGGATTTAAAAAAAAAGGAGCAATTAGCACAGAATTTCCATATACTTCCCCTCTCCCCATCTCAGTTTCCCTTATTATTAATATCTTGTAATGGTGTGTTACATTTGTCACAATCAATGAACCAATATCAGTACATAATTATTAACTAAAAACCCAAAGTTTACATTAGGGTTCACCATATGTTGTACATTGTATGGGTTTTATCAAATGTATAATGACATGTATCTACCATGTCATATAATACAGAATTAGTTTCATTGTCCTAAAAGTCCCCTGTGTTCCACCTACTCCCCCTTTCCTCCTTCCTCTCAGCTCCTGGCAACCAATGAGCTTTTTACTGTCTTCATAGTTTTGCCTTTTCCAGATTATCCAATGGTTGAAATCATACAGTACGTAGCCTTTTTAGAATGGCTTCTTTTATTTAGCAAAATGCGCATAAATGTCTCTGATGCCGCTTTGTAGCCTGACCGCTCAATATTTGCGATGAATTAATTTGACCACTATTATTAGATGCATGCCCATGTCTCACACCTGCTGGGACCAGAGACATAAAGACAGATAAGAAACTGCTTTGCTCATATGAAGTTCATATGGGAACTAGTGCTGAGACAGTGATTGAACAGTGGCCCGGCCACAAGGATGGGAGGGAAGGAGAGAAAAGGCAGTGAGAAGAGTGAGCACTGTTATATGATGTCTCCAAGAAGCAGAACCTGAGACTCTAGCAGCATGGGGGAGGAGACAAGCTGGACCAGCTTTCCATTTTGCAAGCTGGGAAGGGGAAACAAAGTGTAAAAAGAAAAAGGCATCAGAGGAAAAATTAATACATTAGAGGAAAGTGAGAAAGCGAGATAAGAAAATAAGGAAAAATGTATTTTTAGTTGTAGTGGCTCTGAATGAATATGCTGTATGAACATTTTATGGTATTTCTTTTCATAACATAGAAGAATTTTTTTCCTGGTGCCTGGAACAAAATGAATTCCTTGGGGGCGCCTGGGTGGCTCAGTTGGTTAAGCGTCTGACTTTGGCTCAGGTCACGATCTTGCAGTCCGTGAGTTCGAGCCCCGCGTCGGGCTTTGGGCTGATGGCTCGGAGCCTGGAGCCTGCTTCCGATTCTGTGTCTCCCTCTCTCTCTGCCCCTCCCCCGTTCATGCTCTGTCTCTCTCTGTCTCAAAAATAAATAAAAAAAAAACGTTAAAAAAATAAAAAAAAATGAATTCCTTTCCCCAGAACACCTTAAGTTTAGATATGGGTCTTTCTCTACCAAGAATCACAGAATTTTATAACTGGAAGGAACTTTAATGGAAATTTAGCCTAAGTCATTCGTTTGACAGATGAGGAGAGTAATGGCTAAAAATTAAGTGACTTTCCCAGTTACTCAGGGAATGGAATTGTGGGGCCAGAAGGTAGGTCCCCCAATTCTGATTCTAATGGTCCCATCCTTCCATTCTTCCTAAAGGCACAGAAACAATAAGCAATGAAATTGCCTGATGGCAGGTTGTAGAACATCAGTATAAGAAGAAAAAAGACAGGTAAAGCATTTCTTTCCCCCGGGAGAGGTGAGTCCAGACAGTTTGAATCTCCCAGATGTGACTGAAATAAGGAGCCATGAATTAAAGAGGAAAATGAGAACAGGTGAGGTAGGAAAGAAGAAAGGATGGAAACAAGACAAGAAAGGCGCAGTGGGGTGGAAAGGAAGGATCCAAAGAACACTCATGGTATTTTGATATTTGACCCACTGCTTTAAAGAGAATGTTGCCAAGTCTATAGGGTCAAAACACGAGTGCCGGACAACTTGAAATGTCAGACCACCAACTCACGGTGGCTGGAAATAACAACAGTTCAAGGAGGGAAATCATATTCCTGTTGTCCTCTGAGAAAATCTCAAGTATGAGGTCATGATTCTGAGGTGAAGACACTCTCAAAGATTTTCCCAACTTGGCCTTTTCCTCCAGTTTTCCATGTTGCTCTAGGGTACTTAGACGTAAGAACCACTGGCATGTTACTGGGACAGTTGCTGGAAAACGTATTTGCTTTTGCTGGGCCTGTGTGTCCCCATGGGAGGCCTCTTCCAGGAAGCTGCGGGGGAGCCTGGACAAGGATCTGGGAGGTTAAGGTCTGTCCTTTGGTCACTTACGTCTCCTCTTTCTCTTGTTTCCTGCCTCCATTCCTCTTTCCCTCTCTCCTCTTTTTCTTCCTTTGTCTTTTCACCGTGGAATACGATTGTCTGCATCTCTCCCAGATTGTCTCCTATGACTACAACTCATTCTTTTTTATTTAATGTTTATTTATTTATTTTTGAGAGAGAGAGAGAGAGAGAGAGAGACAGACAGACAGACAGAATCTGAAGCAGGCTCCAGGCTCTGAGCTGTCAATGCAGAGCCTGACCTGGGGCCCAAACCCATGAACCATGAGATCATGACCTGAGCTGAAGTTGGACACTTCACCAACTGAGCTACCCAGGCGCCCCCAAAACTCATTCTTTTGTTGCCTGATGTTTGTGTCTTTTCCCCCCTCCCATCCAAACAGAGGGCTTTTTATATACTCTGGGGACAAGAAATGGTGGGGCAAGGGTGGTGGTAACAGGGAAAAGGAACTTTTCTAAAATTAAAAGCCAAAGTATGACCCTGTGGCTCTCTGGGTGGGTTGCAATGACACATACATGGCACATGGTCCCTGGAGTCCCTGGCGTCCTCCTGCCCAGCAGCCTGGATGAGGATGGGTGTGACAAGGTGGGCATAGAGAGAATATGAGAATACTACCCAGTTTAGCCCACCCCATATACATTGCTCTTAATTTCTAGGTAAAAGGGTAAATGCATTCAGTGCTAAACTTCACACTATTTTCCAAATACTTTATCCATTTCAATTCTGTCCAGAGAGTGGAAGGTTATATACCTCCTATTGCTTCTTGAGTTTACTGATGTGTTCAAGGCTTTTCGTGTGAACATTATAAAATAATCTCCTTTTCCTGACCTTCAACCCTACATTCTAAATGTGTCTACCTCTGCTAGAAGCTCTGAAGCAGAGGCCAGGGTGGAATGGGATGGCAAGAGATCGGAGGCAGAGTGAAGGGAGAGGAGCTCATGTGGGCTCCGTGTTGGTGAGAACCTGAGAAGTGGCAGCTAATTCCAACCTAATGGGTCCTGGGGGGCTTCTTAGAGATTACATTCGAAGTGGGCTATGGAGGATTACTAGGAGTGTCATAACCTGGTGCCATGCTGAGGGACGCTAACCATACCTGCAGCCCACACAGCGTATGAGAATCAAGGCAACCTAAATATGGCTCCTAGAAGGTTGGGTTGTGGTGGCTGAGCAGCTTACAAGCCGTCTCCTTTCTCTCCAATGAAGGTTTTGACCTGTGGCTGAAAGGTTTCCATGATGGTATTTCTGCTCTGTGACCTGATCCAGCTACTGCATGTGTCTCTCTGGCCCTGAATACATGGAATTTCATAGCTTGAACTAAGACATAATAATGGCAGGAAGACGGAATGGTGAATTGCTAGTGGCTGTGTCCTTGAAGTAAGTTTCACGGACACTGGGGTGAGACCTAGTGGATCTCCAGTCCCTGGCATCCCAGAGTTTGGCTTTTAAACTCTTAGAGTTACTGGTCTTTGCCACTACTCTCCCAATAAATTCTTTTTTTGTTTTTTCGTTTTTTTTTTGGTTGTTTTACAAATGATTTCCAGTTGGTTTCTTTGATATCTTAGCTAATTAACTCCCCACAAATCTGTCTTTCAAAAATTGCCCCTGTGGTGTTCCTTTCTCTTGGATGAAGGAAGTGGTTCTCCAACTTTAGGTCACATGAGATCCCCCGGGAGGGTTTAGTAAAAACACAGATTGCTGGGACCCTTCTCCCCTGCAGAGGCTCTGATTCAGCAAGTTGAGGATGAGGCATGAAAATTTGTATTTCTTTTTCTAACAAGTTCCCAGATGATGCTTATTGCTGTTGATCAGAGAACCACACGTTTGTGAAAACTGATTTATGACATAATAGCTTTGGAAGGGTTCTGTAAAAATAAAAATAATCATGAGATGCATTATACTTAAGTGTTTATGATTGTCTGGCACAAATATCCAATGTCCAAATATCTAACACTTTAGCAAAAATGGGATAATAATAATTTCCAATTGGAAGAGAGCTGGTTGGGTATAGGTGTGATGGTCACATGTCCTGGTTATCCTGGATACACTAGTAACATTTATTCCTGTGGGTCGTTATATGCATAATCAAACTTAATAGTTATAAGATATAACTTATATCATAAATCAAATTTAATAGTTATAAGATACTTCCTTTAAACATTTGCACAATAAAACACTCTATTGTTAGGCCATAGTACCCTTTTATTGTTTTGTTTTGTTTTGTTTAAGGAACACCCTCACTATACCATACAAGGAAAATTTGAATTAAAGGTAAAGGGAAATGAAGGTGGGGACCACCAGACATTCCTAGGTGGGTACAGGTATAGCAGAGTGTGAGGATATATCAGTCAACATTCAACCAGAGTGTTGGGACCAGTAGAAAGGGAAGGTCATGGGCAGGATGGATCTCCACGGCACAGGCCAAAGCTGTTGTCTGCAGGTGGAATTTCTTTTTCTCTCTCAGAGAAGCCTCAGCCCTGCTATTTAAGGCCCTCTGATTAAGCCAGGCCCACCAGATTATCCAGGATAATCTCCCTTAATTAAAGTCAACTGAGTAGGGACTTAACTTAAATCTACAAAATCTTTATACAGCAGCACCTAGATTAGTGTTGGATTGAATAACTGGGAACTATAGCTTAGCCAAGTTGACATATCGAAGAAGTCATTTCAGAGGGTATGGGCTGACTTGAGAAGGAGAGTGCCAGGAAGGGTTAAGTGGTGATTTTGGTGGCCAAGAATACAAATCATCTCCCCTTTTCAATTTTGGGGTTGCTGTGTATTCAGAAATTATCTCCTAATAGACTTGGAGAGAGAGAGAGAGAGAAAAAAAAAAAAACCCTTAATAATGGTTTCTGCAAATGTGTGGAAGCTGAAATGTGAAGAGAAAAGTTGTTTTCAAGAAATAGGAGCTGGCTTACCTTTAAAAGGAAAATCAGCTGCTTCTAGCAAAGTGGAATTGCAGTATTGTCCTGGATGGCAATTTGCACTGGCTGGAAGAATTTATCACCATCCTGGCAGGGGAGGTACTGAAAACAAAAGCTTTTATCTTTCAGTGAGTCAGTAATGCAGCCTTGGATGGCAGATGAGCCTGGAAAGGAAAGTTGCCTGCCCTTTGGTCCCTGAGCATTTGATGAGAAGATGGACAGGTGGACCATGGTTTATTTTAGTCCATCATAAAAATGACTATGGGTCTCCTCTCTGCATCTGAGGGAGGTTCTTTGGGCTATTAATTAAAGATCACCCTTAATTTAAAACTCCATGATTGTCAGAGAGTCAGTCACTTAGCAATGTCAGGTAAACTCTTTGGAACTCAGAGCAAAATTTAATTTGCATCTCGGAGAGTCAGAGATCAATATGGCGCTCATGGTGGCCAGAGTGGATAATGGTATGTTCAGTAAGAGACCCCCAGGAGCTGAAGGGTTCTAAAAGGTAGATGCTATTATCAGAGGACAGCAGAAAGCAAACAAACAACTTTAATAAAGCACATCTTTCAGAGGAGAACCACCTGGGAAGGGTGGAGTCCATATGAAAACCCTGAATTATAGCACACATGAAGGAAAATACTCAGCAGGGTTAGAGGGATGGAAAAATAGCACTTCTTTGTCTCTTTGATATCTTCTTGGTTCCTGACATTTTAGCCTCCTCGTGTCATTTTGGTGCCCACTGGGTACCCAAATGTCTTTGTCAAGTCTTCCCTCTCAGGTTTTTGGTCTGCTATCGATTCTTTCCTTTCCAACCTCCATCTCTTAAGACACACCTCTCCTATGAATAATACCCTCAGAACTCTATTTTCAGTTCTTTGACTTCTGGGAGATGCTCCGATGACAGTACGGCTGCTGACTGTGGCGGAGTTCACTTACAGAATATAATACCAAGTTCCTCCTGGTTTGAAATAGAAATGTAACTGGTTTTTTTCTTCCCCCTCTCCTCTTTCCTACAGAGGAAAGGATGGAATACAAATACTTCCAATTCCTGGAAGTGACAAGATTTTTTTTTGTTGTTGTTGTTTTGTTTTTTCTTTTCTTTTTCCTCTTATGACAAGAATAAGAGGGAGGAAAGCATCTGAATAGAGAGCATGTGCACCTAGGAATGTCTGCCTCTCATCCCCACCCAAGTTCAGAACTGGCTAAGATTGAAGATAATGGAGGAAGTGAAGCGAGATATCACCTTTATTCTTATTATAGCTGACCTCGGAGGAAGTGGAATCCTGATCCTGAATCCAGGAAACAGACAGGCTTACCCTCCCTGTCCCAGGCTCTGTTGGACCAGGGCAGGATCCCCAGGGCAGGGCTGCCTCTATGGCAACTCCAGTATGGAAGGGCAGAGGAGGATGTCAAGGGGGCAGAGATGAAGGGACTCAGGCACACATCCGTTTGTTAGCTCAGATCTGTAGGGTGAATGTTTCTCATCCCCTGGGGACAGGATAGGGGAGAGGGAGGAAAATGGCTGAGAGTGTTAACAACTAGACTTCCTTCTTATGATGGAGGAATTGTTCTCCCCATAAGAAATATGAACTTGGGGAGGCGCCCCTGGATTGGTAAAAAGGAGTGATCTTTGGTTGATGGGGTAGAGGAGTGCTGAGTGCCCAGCTTCTGGTAGCACTCTTGAAAGATGCTAAGAACCGAGAAAGAAATGACTGTGTGTTTGTTTAGGGAGGCAGGACCCCAGACATCAGACCTATTAGTCTTGCCAAGGATTAATACACACCAAAACATGGCTCAGAGGTAGTAGAATGACTTGGGTTCAATTTGCCATCAGGTTATTAGAACAGGGGCTCAGAGTAGACATGCACTTGGTTTATAGAAAAGTGAGGAATGGGATATCCCATTTCCTGAACTCTAAGATGCCATTGACTGTAAGATGTTGAATTATTTTGTGTTCTACCAAGAAAGAAAATTGCTGTTAAATTGTGACATAGTGCTATCATGTCCCTTGGGATTTTTATTTTGTATTTATGAAAATGTCTTTTCTACATTTCTCTGGGCATAGAATTCTGTCATGTACTACCCCACGCATAAATAAAAATTAAAAATATAAGAAATAAATTTTAGTATAGTCTTAATACTTTCCCCATTTTAGAGTCTTGCTCTTCTGAATCTCTGTTTTGATTCAGAATTGTCGATGTTTGCATTTTGTTTCCAGTATTTTCCTGTGTGCTGCAAGAGCACTGGTCACACAGTATTTATTAAAAGCACATTGCAATATTGTCTCTTGAGACTTTCTTCCAAGCCACTTGCCACTTTTCTTCATCAGGAAGTAGAACCTCCACTGTAGTTACCACGTGATGACAATAATGGTAAGAACCTTTGATTATAAGAAGCATCCCAATTTCAGAGATGCTAAAATGTAAATTTAAAAATGTGTACCCTAGGAAATGGATGAATAGTTTTTTTTTTTTTTTTGTACATCTGAGTTTCATTCCTATTGCACTGTAGGATTCTAGGCTGCAGGGCATATTATTGGTGATTTTAACAGTTGGGGACCCTTTATGTTATATCCTTAATCACATAAAAATGCATCTGCTGTCTGTGCCTCAATAGTCTCACTGTATTGGTCCTTAAAAAGAGGCATTAAACAAGTTCAGGAATACATAAATAGTATACATTTATGACAAAATACAGTGCCTCTCAGTTTTATGATCTTTTGAATCAACCAAATGCTAAATATTAAATTGATGCATAGATCATTAGAATTCAACTGAATTGTATGATCTTGGCTGAGTATTGTATTACTTCCTTACAAAGTGGGTAGGTTAAATTAGAGAATTTTTCAACACTGCCAATCCTCTGATGATCTTCTAGCACATCATGGTTTAAGATTTAACACCTATGGGAGATAAGATATAAGTTCCATGGTTTGGCTTTGCTGGGGAAATGTAAAACCAAAATGGTTCTGACAGAATGATTGGCAGTGAATTGATTCCTGAACGATCAGTTATGTCAAGATTTATTTATGCACAAGCTGAGGACTGTTTGGTCATTCTGGACAATTATGGTTGCTATCTTCAAGTGATGTCATCACAGAGAGAACTGCAGCTTTGATCTTTTCTAAGAGGTTTAAAACAATATAGTGGGGGTTATAATTCCACATCAAATCATGACTAACAACAAGATGAAGTTCCGAGGCTCAAAAATCAGCATAAGAACAGAGAGATGAATCTGCAGCAAATCCAAAAGTTAATGAAATGCCTGATGCAGGAACATGTGTTTTCCAAGAAACGCCATTCCTGTGAATGATGTTGATCTTGACATCAGAGAAAAATAATGAGAGTCTGCAGCTCTCCTGCGGTAATCCACGAGAACACCCGTGGGCCCATTCCTCAGATGTCTGCGTATTTCTTTTCTGGCTGTTGTGGTTTATGGTCCTCTGTTCAGCCTTCTCCCCAGGATCTTCCTCGCCATATATTTTTCCTGCCCTGCTGTATTTGAGGCAAGCCTAAGACTCTGTTTTACTGTTACTTGTTTATATTGCTATGGACCATGGGAAAACATATAAGGATTACCAAAAGTAACACATCTCAGAGAAAAAATGTCTCAAAATATACCAAGGTGATTGTCTCTAGAATTTGCTGAAATGTAAACAGGGCTACATATTCCTTCTGGCAGCCTCCTTTCCAGCCTCCTTCCGTGATATTTCCCATTCTTATGTTAGCTTTCTCTACTAGTTCTGTCTGTGTTGGGTTCTAGCCCGGAATGCTCAGGGGTGGGCCCAAGTTCCAGTATATATGATAATGTTGTTCCCTGGATTGTGCTGATCCTGGCTTCCTGCATTTCTTTGTGATAATCCTTCATTGACCTGTAGGCTTTTTTTTTTTTGCTTCAAACCGACCTTTAGTCTAACTGGTACATCTAAAGGTGGGGTGGTCTTTATAATATGCTTGGGTTTATTTTCAGGTTATTATTTCCTCTCATATCCTTGATTCTTGGGAATGCCAAGTTCGTTCTCACTGGTCCCTAGTTCCACTCCTTGGTTCAGGTCAAAACTTCCCTCCAGCCCATCTGAAAGCCCAATGAGAGGTTCCTTCCAGTGCTGTGCTGGTGAATGTTTCACAACCAGCTCTTAGAAGCAGAAAAAAAAAATAACTTGTAGAGTTTGCCGATTCCCATGGTATAAATACTGCAACTATGACTGATTTCAAACTACCAGTGTGATATCACTGAACTCTGAGCTGAGAAGACATGTGTGTAGCTGGCTCTCACCAGCTGGCTTCTCTCTAGCATTCCACAGACTGGTTCTCTCTCTAACTGACTGAATATGGTGGTCGTCATGGCACATGGAGAAAGCTATTTTATTCTTATTTACGACTGCTTCTTTAAGAAACTTTTATCACTTTTTCCCCCCTCATCCCTGGAAGAAATCCCAGGCAAATCCCCTAGCTTCTCTAGTGACTTTTTAGCATTAAAATATCCACTTAATGTACTGTTCACATAAAAGAGGCTGCTGGTTGGCCTGGTGTCCAGAGCATGCTGCCCATTTTCTACCCAGGTCCAGGTGACCTTGGGAGGCCCTCTCAGAGCTAACATGTTAGGAAAATCAGAAATATTTGTTCGAGTCCATTGTGACTTTATGATGAGGGTTAACAGTCTACAATCTGGTTGGATTGTAATGGATGTTGATAAATAACCATTGACTGTATGCTGAATTGATTCAGCATTGCACATTTTTCTTTTTAAAATTTAGATTTTTTTATTTTTAATTGAAGTATGGTTAACATACAACATTATATTAGTTTCAGATGTACAACATAGTGATTCAACAGTTCTATACATCCCCAAATGCTCACCGTGATAATTGTGGTTACCATCTGCCACTTTAGTGAACTTATCCTTTTTTTATGGTACTTTTTAATCGGACCTCCCAAAAAGTTTATGGGCTCTGGAACTGGATTTCCTGGTTTTGAATCTTGGCATTGCCACTTACTTAGCAGAGTGACTTTGAGCATGATACTTGACCTTGACCTGCCTCTGTTTTCTCATTTGTAAAGCAGAGAAATTAATAGTATAGATAATACCTAGCATTGTATTGAAGATTATGCATTTACAACAGTGATGACAAACATTTGGTGCCCTATATGTCTTAGTCATTGATAGTATCACTATCCAAAAATGGTCAATGAAAACATCTGTTCCAACTTTTGAGATATAATAAGCTATGGAATTTGTAAAACAAACAAACAAACAAAAACCAAAAACAAACCTCATATATCTCTAGTCTAATCCAATTGCACATTCAGGTTAAAACTTCTTTCCTATTCCAGGTTGGACTTGTGCAGTCCACAAGCCTGTTGTACAAAAGAGCGCATGGTCAGTTTCATTCCTGTTCCCCTACTTGCTCTCTTGCTCCTGCTCTGTGCACACTAAACTGCGTCTGGTTCCTGCAGGTTAAGGACTGTGCTGGTGGAGGGTGTGGGTAAGTGGATGAGCAGGTCTTGTTTTGCTGGTACAGTGGGTGGGGATTGGGATGGCAACTGTCTATAGCTGGCTCTTTGTTTTGTGGGACACTTTTATGGCTTCTTTGGAGATTCTCCGGGAGGACCGCCAAATCCAGCTTTCTGGCAAGGAAATACCTCTTCCAGCTGGCTGCTTCATGTTCTCCCACAGAACCTAGATTCTGGTTGCTCATATTGAGCCTCCTTATTCTTATCCTTATTTAACTCTAGACATACAGCCTATTACCAATAAGACCCTGCCTTTTGGTTCTGCCTCCCAGCTGGCACTGCAGCCACTCTGTCACCTTCAGGTTTTCTATGAGTTGAAGGGACACATGTCCTCTGAGTGGTTCTCTTAAGCTATCTTCTCTCTACCTGGCTTACAGAGGTCCCTGTCACTCCCCTGGCTGTGGGGAAACTACACACCACAGCTCAGAACTCGGGGGAGATTCCTCTGTTTCCAATCTCTCCAGTCTCCTCATGAGACTCATCTTTCCAATAGTTCTTCCTTTTGAATGAATAATTCCGTTCTTGGGAGTCCACCCTAAGGAACTTTCTCAAATAATGAGAAAGCTTTCTGCACAGAGATGTCCTTTTTCTCTCCCTATTGCTTTCTCTTGTTTAGTCTAGCAGGGGGAGACTGGCAAAGTCCTTAGAACAGGTTTTTAGCCACTCCTTTGCAGATGTCACTTTAAAAGTATGAGGATACTTGGCAGGGCGTGTTTTCCATTTGGGGTCTCAGGTGAAAATGTAAGGCAGGAGGATTGCATTTTAATGGCATGCTACACAAGCTTCCCCGATGCTACCAACTTGCCCTGATTAAGTCTGTATCCCCATGTTCTTCTGTCTGGCTAGACTCATTCCCTTCTGTGACTTTTAGTGTCTTTACAATTATTTTCTGGTGACAGCCTCTGCAGCACTTCAAATATTTACCAAATATGCCTGTTTTCTGGCTTATCTAAAAATGTGTCCTTTTACAAAAATTATTTTTGACCCATACCCTGGGCTGTCAGAGTATTTTCTTCTAATCAATTAGATCTTCGTATAAATTAGATATCAAGAAGATTAAAACCAATTTTGACATAATATGCTATTACTCTGTGCATTTTACGTGTTATGATTCACAATACATTAAAGCAGGAGTATTTTTCACAAGCTCCCACCACTGCAGATTTTTATAATCTAACATACACTAAGGGTGCCAACCAGTTAGAAGCAATTGAAGTGCTCAAGAATTTTTGAAACTAAACTTTGACTTTAAGAATTCATTTATGATTCTAATAAATGGCATTTTACATGCAGTATCACAAATGGCGCTTCTTTTAAACACTCTTTATATATGGAACTTATGAATTACAAAAGAATCTTTTGCTTTACATCAGGATACTTCACATATGAATAGAAAGTTACCATTGATTTTATTTGAAATAACGTGATTTTTGAGAACATTAATTCCTATTAAATTAACTTGTAACCTCAGGACTTGAAATCTAGAAACATGGAATATCTGGTTAATACCATGAAATATCAAACATATAAAGTGTTATAAATATATAAAAAGATGAAGCATGTGATAGTATTAGAAACTTTAAATACATTGGGATTATATTATATTAATGCATTTATATATGTTTATTTATAATTATATGTGGATTGTATTATAATGTATTATATTATTAGAAACCTTAAATGAACTCAAATAAAAAACCATTAAATTTTAATATTAGATAATTTAATATTCATTAAATTTTATAATTTTATTTATTTCATCATATAAATATATTTATTATATAGAGATTTATTTATATTTATAGTATATTTTATAAAATATTAAATTTTATAAAAAGATAAATAAAGACTTGGAATATAAGGTAAAAATATTCTATTTGCTTTTCTTGGTAACTTTATAACTACTTAGATTATACGGAATAATGATAGAGAGTCCATGAACCTGAGAAAAAACACACAGATCTAAAATTATTAGAAATAATCTGAACAACAAGTGAGCAGGATCCACATTAAAAAAACCCTGCAATGGGGCGCCTGGGTGGCGCAGTCGGTTAAGCGTCCGACTTCAGCCAGGTCACGATCTCAAGGTCCGTGAGTTCGAGCCCCGCGTCAGGCTCTGGGCTGATGGCTCAGAGCCTGGAGCCTGCTTCTGATTCTGTGTCTCCCTCTCTCTCTGCCCCTCCCCCGTTCATGCTCTGTCTCTCTCCCAAAAATAAATAAACGTTGAAAAAAAAAATTTAAAAAAACAAAACAAAACAAAACAAAACCCTGCAAGATTACCAAATTACCACAAAATAAGATTTTGACAGATGAAAGACATACTATTTTATTGGTTGGAAGGGTTAAAATTGTAAAATGGTTAACTTGTCCTAAATTAATTTGTCATTTTCATATGATTATTCAAAGTCCTGATGGGATTATTTTGGGAGAAACGTTGTAAAAAGAAATACAAGTTTTAAAAAGAATAAAAAACTTAAAGAATATTAATGAGCAGTGAGGAACTCTACATTAAGAAGTGTTATGAAGCTAGAATACGTTAAGCTGTGTAGGCTTGCCATAGGCTGATCACAAGAACCAGGTAGCTTAGATGACTTCCCTGATGTGTAGGTTTCAACACGTGCTAAAGGGGGGGCATTGCAAACAAATGGTCAAAGGATGTAGTAGTCAATAAAGGGTGTTGGGGCAAATCCATTATGTATACAACAAACAATATCTTTAGATTTTTATCTCATACCATACACCAAAGATAAATTCTACACAGAACAAATAGTGTTAAGATCATATAATTTTAAACGTTTAGAAAAAACATATCAGGTCTCTAGAGGAGCGAAAATTTACTAAACTTAAAAATAATAGAACAAAACCATTGGGCAAAGAGAGATTTTAACATTACAAAAAAAAAACTATTAAACACATCAGAATTAAGAAGCAAACACTTTGTGGATTTTTTGAATCTACTATGAATCAGGTTCATTTTCTTTATTACAAAAAACCTCCACAAAAGTCAATAATAGAAACTTTGAAATCACATTAGATAAACGTGCAAAACTCATTATCACAAAATCATAAAAGCTGAGCACCAGCTAATAAATGAGCATATGGAAACAATGTCAACACTATAGTAATCAAAGATTTGCAAATTAAAATGACAATAAAATGTCATTTCTTCCCAGCAAATTAACAAACACAATTTGTTTTTAATGAGAATGCCTACTGCTAGTAAGGTAAGGGTACAATAGAATTGGGAATGTCCATACACTGTAGGAAGGAATGAAAATTATTGCAAATCTTTTGGAAAAATATTTGATAAGTTATACCTCCAAACATTTCTTCTCTTTGCATTGATAACTCCATTTGTAGGAATCAGTCCTAAGAAACTACGCCCAAATAAGGAAAACATTTTCTGTTTAGAGATGTTCTTTTCTTTATTTGATAGTTAAAATTGGAAACCATCTTAACATGCCACATAAAAAAGTAGTTAAATAGGGTCAGGTATTACCCCTCAATGGGCAATTATGTAATTATTTTAAGATACTATAAAAAAATTTATAGTAGGAGAAATGTTCATGCCATAGTAAAGAAAGCAAAGTACTTTATATATATATGTATATATACATACATATATATGTTTATATATGTATACATGTACATGCATGTATAATTTATATAATCATGAAGTTTCATATACATAATGAACACACTCATGTCAACCCCAAAAAATAAAAAAGGATAAACAAAACCCAAAATTCCATTTAGATAAGCAAAAAAAGAAAATCAATTTACCAAATCTTAACATAGAAATTGTTTTGTATAATGGGAATATGGTAGATTTTTTTCTCCCCCTTTTTTCTGTTATTTTCCATAATGAGCAAGTGTGACTTTTAGAATAGACAAAACAGAGTTTTAAAAAGGAGCACACCCACACATAATGGTTTCCCTGTATTGATTTACATAAATGTGCGATTTCATTGAACAGAAATCCATTGGTGCCAAAATCCACTTCCTATTACCATTTGTCACTTCAGGCATTTATTAAGAATTCTTCCCACCTTAAAGAATATAAACCTATTTCTTTAGTTCTGCAGTCTAAGTTAAAAGGTGGGGTAAGTGCTAACATTTCTTTTTTTTTTTTTAAGAAAGAACATCAATTTCAATGCAAGCTCTCTACCTTGCACTGAAAATGTCATTAGGAAATTGTAGTCCTTCACCTAAAAGCTTAAAATCTAAATTATATGGATGAATCAGTTTAGACTCATGAATAATATGAAAAGGTCTTTTAATCATAAAATGCCTGGACAATAAAATGAATCACTTTGAGGTTGGCTATTTTTGTAGAAGATGAGATTTTTTTTTTTGTACCCCAGCAATATTTTGAAAGAGTGAATGTTGCAGCTGGAAATCATTCCAATAGTATGGGAAAAAATAGAGCTATAAATAGGATGAAGAAACAAGTGAGCAATTAGGAAATAGAGGAACAAACTGAAGGCAACAATAGAAGCTGGAAAAACATCAGCAGTAGATTCAGAGCTGGAATCTGTCAATATTCTCTAAAAGGCCTTTACAAGCAGAGAGAAAACCCTATGTATGTATGGATTCGTGTGATTTTCAGTCATCTGATTTCATGTACTGTAAAAGATTATCAGTTAGAACTTTTAGAAATAATCTCTTGCTGCCATTGCAAGAATAATAACACGAATAGCTAGTAGCTATTCATAATGCTAATACTAAGAAATCTGGTTAGCTTCTCTATCAGTTTCTTAAGTTTTCATATGCAGCATCTGCAGATTTTAACTCTCCCTACAGCTGTGATGTGCACAGGCAAATAATTATTTTTTCTTTTTTAAAAAATGTTTATTTATTTTGGGGAGGAAAAATGGGCAGAGAGAGGGAGAAAGAGAATCCCAAGCAGACGCTCTGTGTTGTCAGTGCAGAGCTCCATGTGGGGCTCAGTCCTATAAACCATGAGATCATGACCTGAGCTGAAATCAAGAGTTGGAGGCTTAACTGACTAAGGCACCCAGGCACACAAAATAATGATTTTTTTCTAAACTGATCTGTTCTTCATCTGGAGAGCTTATCTTCTGGTCAGTGGGTAAAAATTACCTACATGTGCAAGCTAGTTTAACGCTTAGAGCAATTGGATGAATTATATAGTCTTTCTAGGCAACGCTCAGACTCTGTTGTATAATGGTTTTCAGTGTTTTAAGAGAAGCTTCTCCACCTAAGATAGAGGTTGTGTATATGGAGGGAGGCTGTCTGCCCTCAGCCATGAGTAAGAGGTAATTTGGGCCTGTCCTTGATTCTTCTCTGGAGGTCGTCTTCTTTTCAGTCCCTTTGGGTTCTGGTTTGCTCATATGGACAAGTTTGTAGCTGCAGAACTCCCAATCTCTTTCAATGGCTTAAGCCATGTTACCAGAATGACTGCCGTTTCCACTCAGTTCCCAACGGTGCTAGGCTTTGATGACATGATTTCCTTAAACTAAATGTTCATGTATATGTGCATGTGTGTTTATGTTTATGTGTGTATATATTCATGTGTGTGCTTTGGCATCAGGAAGGGGATAGAAAATATAGTTGGTAAAATCTGTTTTGTGTCTACAAAGTGCTAGGCATTTAGAGGCATCATTATCATATTTAATCTTCACAGAAATCTTTTTTTTAAAGTTTTTAAATTTATTTTGAGAGGAAGAGAGAGTGCATGTGAGGTGGGGACAGGGGCACAGGGGGAGAGAGAGAGAGAGAGAGAGAGAAAGAGAGAGAAAGAGAGAGAGAGAAAGAGAGAAAGAGAGATAGAAAGAGAGATAGAAAGAGAGAAAGAAAGAGAGATAGAAAGAAAGGAAGAAAGGAAGGAAGGAAGGAAGGAAGGAAGGAAGGAAGGAAGGAAGGAAGAAAGAAAGAAAGAAAGAAAGAAAGAAAGAAAGAAAGAAAGAAAGAAAATCCCAAGCAGGGTCTGTCAGCACAGAGCTCAATGGGGACTCCATCCCAGGAGCCTGAGATCATGACTTGAGCCAAAATCAAGAGTTGACTGCTCAACTGACTGAGTCATCCAGGCACCCCAACCTTCACAGAAATCTTACTGGCAGTCCTCACCTTTTAATCAATGAAGAAAATGAAGGTGAGAAATAATATCAGAAATGGAGCCCATGTATATTGGAACTCAAAGTTTGTGCTCATTCGATTACGTCTTGGTAAAAATGGAAAGAAAAATGTGTTATTCTCTTTGGTGTTTGTTCATTTTATAATATTGCCATTCATGTCAGATGTACCAGTTTGCAACGTTCAGATTGGACAGAAAAATTCTAGTGTGATAACATCTTCATGAAATTTGTGCATGGTTACCAAAAATATTTTCTAATTTGTAACTACAAAACAGTATTCAAGTTTGCTTCAATCTGTGTATCTTTGAGGTTTACTGAGAATGAACATATCTGCATTTATTTAAAAGCATTTGTATTTTTCTAGTACTAATTGTTACCTATTTTCAATTTTACTGTTACAGTATTATTACTATTCTTATAAATTTTAATGAGAAATTATATGCTGTGGAAAGAAATATTTGGCTTATTTGATATCAAATATTGTTCTTGTTCCTTTTCCAATTAAATTTTTTTGGAAAAAATTTTTTAATATAAAATTTAAAATTTTACATATATAAATTGTTACTATCTCTTTTGTGATTTTATTTGGTTTTTTAAACTTGAGAAAGTTATTCTGCAGATACAACAGATATTTTAATTATTCTACTTTTTTATGAATTTGTTAAAGATGATTCTTTAATGGACCTTGAGTTTTACTCGATGATATAAGGTAAATATCTAACTTAATTTCTTTTGAAATTGATTTCTTTTATCAATATAATTTGCTGATAATCTTTATTTTAACCACATTTTCAAGTTTTTTTATTAAGTTTTCATATGAAGCTGATGCAGTTTCTGTTTTATTTATTTTGTTCTGTCATCCTTTTTTCTATTTTTACACAGAAGTAAACTTTTATAATTGTTTTTTTATGATATTTTAATACCTGATGCAATTCAATTCTCCTAAAGTAACACTTTGCTTTTCCCATGTTTAAAAAACCTGAGATAATTCCATTTTTCAATATTTTTTTAATATTTCAATTATTCTAAATGTTTTTCCAGAATAAATTGTGGAAGCATTTTTATATTTTCCCACCACTTCCTACTGGGGATTTGAATGGGATTATAGTACCTATATAAATTAACTTTGAAGAAATAGTGGTATGTTTATCAAAGTCTAAATGAGAACTTTTCATTTACTAAAGTTTTCCTTTATATTTCCTACGTAACATTTTTTTCATTGTAAAAGTTCCGTGTAACTTTCACTAAGCTTTTTCATTGATTTTTTATAATTTTATTATTATTGATAATAGATCTTTTTTGTTGTTGTTGTTGTTATGTTTTAGGTACCCTTTATGGAATACAAGATTTCCACAAACTTTTTAGATGTCCTATCTTTCCATTTCACTAAGTTATTTTATTATTTCTAATTGGTAATTTATTTCTAATAGATTCATTTGGCCCTTTTAGTTATGTAATTATTCTAATAGTGTCTAATTACTTTTCAGCTCCCAATATAATGTTTATTTCTTTAAAAATTTAAGGGGCGCCTGGGTGGCGCAGTCGGTTAAGCTTCCAACTTCAGTCAGGTCACGATTTCACGGTCCGTGAGTTCGAGCCCCGCGTCAGGCTCTGGGATGATGGCTCGGAGCCTGGAGCCTGTTTCCGATTCTGTGTCTCCCTCTCTCTCTGCCCCTCCCCTGTTCATGCTCTGTCTCTCTCTGTCCCAAAAATAAATAAACGTTGAAAAAAAAATTTAAAAATTAAAAAAGAAATGTTTATTATTATTATTTTTTTTGAGAGAGAGAGACAGAGTGCAAGCAGGGGAGGGGCAGAGAGAGAAGGAGACACAGACCCTGAAGCAGGCTCCAGGCTCTGAGCTGTCAGCATAGAGCCCGATGTAGGGCTCTAATTTGTGAACCTTGAGATCTTGACCTGAGCCAAGGTCAGCCCCTTAACCAACTGAGCCACCCAGGCTCCCCTATAATGTTTGTTTCTTATTCAAATCTTAATAATAATATTTATTACTATAATTCTATTAGAAAAAAACAATTGTAGAAGAGACATCCATTAATTCTTCCTTCAACTCTCTGTTTGGCTTGCAGATTTAGTTCTGGTTGACAGTTAAGTGCTACATGAAGCTGCCCAGTCATGGCTGATAGGATAAAAAAAAAAAAATGGGCACATGATGCAGGGGAAGGTAGTTCATTGGCCAGCTGGTAATCAGCAAGCCTGGGAGTCAGATGGTATTGGATGGGAGCTATGATGTATGTACTGTTGGAGGTGGAGTTGATGCTGTGGTAACTCCAAACCTTCTGTAAACTCCAGGAGCTCTGTAGAAAGTCAGGCTTCCGGGAGTTCACACACACACACACACACACACACACACACACACACCCTCGATCTACAGAAAAAATCCAAGAGAACATCCAGCCTCAGGAAGAGAGAGACGGAGGAGAAAACAGTAGCTGTTTGATATCATTCAACTTGTGGGGAGCACTTTTCCCTTTAGATTTTAGGTGTGGCCCTAACCTATCCTCCTTTTTGTGGTCTGTTTCTAGTGGGTTCTTGTTTCCTGCAACCAAAAATTCTCTAAGACCATGATGATAACACGTATCCTTACTATTTTTCTGTATTTAATATGAATGGCCACATATGTTTTGACTTTTGATTTAATATAAACAGTTATAGTAGGGGAAGCCCTTTTATTCTTGTAAAAATATTTTTATATAATGTTGAATTTTATGAGGCATATGTGGGGCATCTGTTGAATTCATCACATTGTTATGACTTTGTTTAATTTCTTTTTTTTAATTTATATTAAAGAAAATTTTTTTAATGTTTATTTATTTTTGAGACAGAGAGAGACAGAGCATGAACAGGGGAGGGGCAGAGAGAGAGGGAAACACAGAATCGGAAGCAGGCTCCAGGTTCTGAGCCATCAGCCCAGAGCCCGACGCAGGGCTCGAACTCACGGACAAGATCGTGCCCTAAGCTGAAGTCCGACGCTTAACCGACTGAGCCACCCAGGCGCCCTTTGTTAAATTTCTTAAGTGGAGCACAGAGTGCTGAATGGTGAGTCCTGGCTCAAAAAACAGACATACAAAAGTTTATTTTTCATAGTTTATTTATCTCCTAGAGGAGATACTCTGCACCTGTCCAGTGTCCACATGGGGAGGTCAAGGCAAAGTGTGGAGAAAGAGAAGGAGAGGACCTGTGGCACATGCCTTTATTATGGGCAGAGTGCTTTGGGGTGCCCAGGTGAAGGCCAAGTTGGTCAATTCAAACCAAAATAGAGAGTTTTTTTAAATGTTTATTTTTGAGAGAGAGAGAGAGAGAAAGAGAGAGAGAGAGAGAGAGAGAGAGAGAGCGCATGCACAAGTGAGGGAGAGACAGAAAGAAAGGGGGACAGAGGATCCGAAGTGGGCTCTGTGCTGACAGCAACAAGCCTGACATGGGGCCCAGACTCACAAACCAGATCATGACCTGAACTGAAGTCAGACACTCAACTTGACTGAGCCACCCAAGTGTCCCCCTAAGTTTTTAATATGAGCTTTTTTCTAACATGTAGGGGAGTTGGAAAAATAGCACAATGGATTTAAATGCTTACCACCACTTCTTTTACCACAGCTTCTTTGTTCTCAAGTTTTAAAATTTGATTCACCTATTAATTGGCCAGCTACTACTGTCATTAAGAATTTCACGTTTTTATTCCCTCATTTCCTTCATGTACAAGCATGTCTGAGGCTTTTAAATGTGAACAATGTCTTAGCTGGAGATACTACTCTTGGGATAACATTTTCTTTCTCTTAGAACATAATAAGCATTATTCCATCTTCTTGTGGCATTCATTGGTATCGTGGATAAATCTAAGGCTAACATGATTTTTAATTCTTGTGGGTGATTTTTGTAATTTGCCTGGATGTTTGTGTATTTCTTTATTCTTGATGTCTGATAGCCTATCAGTATTGAGGGCCTCTATCACATGTGATATACTCAATCATGATATACATTCCACACTAACGCATCAGTTTTCTCTTGGAACTTCATGGTTTATTTTTTCTTGCGCTATAACTTACAACACATTTTCCAGGTCAATGTGTTGAATCTTCTCCCTCAGGGGCAGTAATTCTTAGAATGGATCATCTTGGTCCTCCATAAAATTTCATTCCTCTCTAACTGTTTGAATGTCTTTGTCTTTTCCATCCGTATTCACTGCCTTTACTTGCAACTTTCCACATGCCAGTGAACTGCTCTTTAGAAATGTCTATTCAGTTCCTTGATAGTTCTACTTTATTTTTTTTTAGCTCGGAAATGATGTTGATTTGAGCAGCAATTTCTTGCCCTAGCTATGCAAATCTGCTTTCATCTCATTCTATCCTTTTATCATCTTTCTGTGTCCATTAAATAATTAAGTTGTTTTACAGCATAACACAGTTTGTAGAGGAATTTCCCTCTGTTCATTGAGTAATGTTTCCTTCTAGGCTCGGTTCTTTGGTTTTTGAAATTATGCTCCTTTTACTACTTCCACCCTTTCAGTTGTCACATGTTTTCAGAGTTGCCCTGAGTTTCTTTTCATCTTGCTTATGCTTTGGCAGTCCCGTGCTGGCATTCTATTTGATCTGATATAGAGTTGGTGACTTCTGAACCCTCTTGCTCTCAGATATGAGAATTTGTTTTCTTCTCTAAGTTACAGTTTGAAAGCCAACTTTCTTTTTGTCTTCTACCAATCTTTGAGTACCCTAAGGAGAAAAGAGAGGAGGAGAGGAGAGATCCGCTGAGGAGCTCTCTTTTAGGATACTTCAGATCTGCACATTTCCAAGACCTTATTAAACGTAAGGTGCAATACAACTAGCTAGGAGGTATATCACATTTCCATGGTGGAGGTATACTTGACCTTCAACTTGTTCTTCAATGCAAGGTGTAACTCTGGAACCCTGATTTTCATCAGAGAGAGTTACTACATTGACTGCTTTCTCCACTTAACCTGCCTTACCCGAGAACCATTCCATTGTGTTAAAAAAGAAAAGATGAGGATATGCATTCAGTCTGTTTCTGTTCAGGTTTGGGGGTATTAATGAAAAATTTCAGGACTCTGCACACTCACTGATACTCCTTCTGGAATAGCGTGGGGTCTAGTAGGAGGGATGTGGTTAGACAGAAAACTGTACTATTACCCTTCCCTCTACTCCAGAGTCCCCTTTCATTACTTACAAAAAAATGCATATCCAAGTTTCATTCTTTTTCCTTCTGTTGGTTACTGCAGCTCTTTTTTGCTCACTTGCGTAGATATCATTGGACAGAATTTCTGTGCTGCAGCTTAAATTTGTTTTGCTCATGCTAATAATGATGCTATGAAGAGGGTATTGATATACCCAGCCTGCAGAGAGACAAACAAGGCCCAGCGATGCTAAGTAATATGTTTATGAAGGTTCATGTTAATAAGTGGAAGTCCCATAAATTAAAACCATTTCTTTCCTACTACTGCTTTTTACGTTAGAGTCCCCTAATCACTAGGTGAATTCATTCATTAATTAAACAAATGTATATTTAATACATAAATATAGAATTAATTAAATGTATATACATATATAAATATGTATATTTACAAATTGTTTTACTGTGCTTGACATGTTTTGAAAATTACAAGATGAAGGATACTTTGGAAAAGAACTACAAGTTTATTTCTATTTGTTCAAGTGACACATCCCGAATAGCTATATGTAAAATTAACTATTCTAGATGATATATTTAAAATACACATTTATATTTACTACTTATTTACTTATTTATTTTTCCCCAGATTTATGGAGACATAATAGACACACAACACTGTGTAAGCTTAAGGTGTATAATTTGTTGATTTGCTACCTTTATATATTACAAAATGATTACCTCCATAACATTAGCTAATACCTCCATCATGCCACAGTTACCACTTCTTTTTTGTGATGAGTACATTTAGAATCTATCCTTTTAATTACATTCAAGTATATGATACCATATTATCATATTATATCACCATATTATATTACATTATATTTATATTATAATAATGCATCATATTACATTTTAATTATATTATATTCATATTATATTACAGTATATAATGTAATATACAGTATATATATAATATGTACCATATATATACATATGCAGTATATATCATATTATATTACAGTATAATCACCATTTGGTACATTAGGTCCCCAGACCTTGTTGATCTTACAACTGGAAGTTTGACCAGTATCTCCCCTTTCTCCCACCTCTCCCACTCCTGGTAACCACTACTTTACTCTCTTTCTCTGACTCTAACTTTTGTAGACCCCATATATAAGTGATAATATATAGTATTTGTCTTGTCTGACTAATTTCACTTAGCATAATGCACTCAAGACTCATAACACATGTTGCATACAGCAAGATATCCTTCTTTCTTGTGGCTGAATAATATTCCATTGTATATATACACCATATCTTCTTTATCCATTCATCTGTTTACAGTTATTTCACTCGTTTCTGAATCTTGGTTTTTGTGAATAATGATGCAATGAACACGAGAATGTAGATATTGCCCTGAGATCTGATTTCAGTTCTTCTGGGTATACACCCAGAAGTGGGATTTCTGGATCATAAGGTAGTTCTGTGTTTAATTTTTTGAGGAACCTCCATACCATGTTCCATAGTGGCTGCACTGATTTATATTTCCACCAATAGAGCACTAGGGTTCTCTTTTCTCCACACCCTTGCCATGTGTTCACTGTTTCAAATAAGACCATGTAAGATATCTGATACACTAAAGAATTTTTAAATCTGCATTTTGTTATGTTTTTAGAGTGATGCACACTCATATCACAAGTTACCAAGATGCTTTGCAAACCTCTCTTGGAAGGATTTAAACCAGGATGAATTTTCATCTTGCTGTAATGCAAGATGTTATGGGAAACAGAAGACCAGGGGCATGAGCTTGATAATACTGACATATTCTAGGTCTCAAATTCCTTTAGAAAGTAGATTTCCCAAACTTTTAGATTTTCACTTATTAGGGTGGCCCTTCTCCTCCAGCCCCCACATTTACTCACTTATTTCATCTGGATTCTAGTTCAAAACCTCCTCAAAGAAAAACGTCTTCTAAGTATAGGGCGCTTGACCAGTCGAACTTGTGTCTTGTGTTGATGAAGTGCCTTCTGCCTCACACAGTGGATTACTACACACAGTACCATTCTCTTTCACTGTTGATGGCCCATGGTGATCATTCTGCATTAAGGATCTATTCCTGCTTTCCCAAAGTCATTTCCTACAGGCATTTATATGTTTGTTTCCCAATTTTACTGGGCACTGGGACATTTGCTTATAACAAATATAGAATATAGCAAGAGCCAATGTCTTTATTTTTGCCAAAGCAGGAAAATTTTGTTTTTGTTTCTTCTCTTGGTATTACTTGTCTGTTCCTAGGTGTAATGTGTAGAGGGTTCTGTGTTTTATTTGTATACTCTCTGCTTTCATCTTGTGGTTCAGTGATCCTTATACTATATTGCATATAAATGTTGCCTAGGATGCTTGTTAGAATGTAGTGTGGGCCCACCATTAGAAATTCTGAGTCAAAAGCACTGGGGTAGGACTTAGGAAACTCTTTTAACAAGGTCCCTGGATGATTCAAGGGAAGGTAGTACATTGCCCACATTTTTAGAAACACTACTTTAGATCACTTAATAGTTGGAATTTGGCTGGGGCGCCTGGGTGGCGCAGTCGGTTAAGCGTCCGACTTTGGCCAGGTCACGATCTCGCGGTCTGTGAGTTTGAGCCCTGCGTCAGGCTCTGGGCTGATGGCTCAGAGCCTGGAGCCTGTTTCCGATTCTGTGTCTCCCTCTCTCTCTGCCCCTTCCCCGTTCATGCTCTGTCTCTCTCTGTCCCAAAAATAAATAAACGTTGAAAAAAAAAATTAAAAAAAAAATAGTTGGAATTTGGTCAGCCAAGGAGCACTTCCTCAGTATGATTATCAGAGTAGTAACCATTCTTTGTGTTTCATGAATGCACTAATGGATAGAACACCTCACATAAAATGGTGCTGTAAGTCATAAAAAGGGGAATGTGGTATTATTCAAGATAGTAATTCTAGGGATAGACATTTGAATGAGTAATTTTATTTTATTAGCTCTTAATTTTATTAGTTTATTTTTTAAAATGTTTTTACTTACTTTTGAGAGAGAGAAAGACAGACAGAGTGAGCAGAGGAGGAGCAAAGAGAGATGAAGACACAGAATCCAAAGCAGGCTCCAAGCTCCGAGCTGTCAGCACAGAGCTTGATATGAGCCTCAAACCCATGAACCATGAGATCATGACCTGAGCTGAGGTCAGACACTTAACTGACTGAGCCACCCTGGTGCCCCTCTAGCTTATTCTAGAAAATGTGCAAAGGCAAACCATAAAATATTATTGAAAATAACGTTATTCATGTTTTCCTCCTAAAAATGGTAGTATGATGAATATTTTTATGTGTCACACTTGCCTAGGCTATGGTGTCCAGTCATTTGGTCAAACACTACTTGTCATGTTGCTATGAAGATATTTTTTGGATGTGATTAACATTTACAATCAATTGACTTTAAGTAATGAGATTACCCTCTATAATGTGGGTGGACCTCACCAATCAGTTAAAGACCTTAAGAGTAAAGACTGAGGTTCCCAGAAGAGGTAATTCTGCCTTAAGGCTGCAACATAGAAATTCTGCCTGAGTTTCTAGACTGCCAGAGTCCCCTGTGGATTTTAGATTTGTCAGCCCCACAACTGTGTGAGCCAATTTCTTAGAATCTCTTTCTTCCCTCTCTCTCACTCTCTCATTTCCCTGGAGAACCCTGACTAAAGCAAATGGTAGCAATTTTGTTGTTGTTCTATAAAATATTCTTGACATCCAAAAAGGTGACTTGGGTTTGGAATTAGAGGACAAGGATTCAAATTCAGCTCTATCCCTTAACAATTGTACAATTTTGCACTAGTTACGTTGTTCTAGTTGTAGGTTTCCTTGTTTGTTAAGAGGGGATAATAGCATCTTTCTAGGCTATTCAAAAGTTTTTTTTTTTTTGTGAGGCTCAATTATGATAATTCATGATAATTCATGGGCAAGCTCTCTGAAAACCATACACTGTGATACATTTGAAGAGTTTTACCATCACTGATGTTCCTTGCCATGAATGCAGGAGATGTGTGACAGTCTTGCTCTTAGAACCATTTCAATGGTTCGTAAATTGGGGTTTCCTTGTGGTGATCTTACTTGCAGTCCTTAGTTGTGTACCTGTACCTGTTCCTCCCACCCTCACCTTTTTCTCACATGCCCTGCTTTCTCTGTTGGTAATTCTGCAAGAACAACTCATGTCTCTGTTAGGGGAATATTATCAGCCATTTTCTGAAGCCCGTATTTGCATATTATTTCTCTGTGTGGACCTTATGAAGTGGGCACTAGATATCTTTTCTGCGATTTCAGCTAAAGGTAGTATGGCAATTTCCTAGAGAAATTCATCATTAGAAATTCATCATTTATTCCGGAAGGAGCCCATTTTTTGCTTACCCTTCTGGTTGCTTTGACTTCCAGTTTTATTTCCAGAGTTCAACTTACTAATACCATCTGGAAGCACTGGGAAACATCATTCTGCATATTTATTAGATAATTTGTATCACACATTCCCACAATTTGGTGCATAGAACTTCTCTGTTTTTGGAATTAACCTGAATGATTTTAATGACTGGCCGTTTGGCCTAGTTTCTGATTGCGGGTGAATCTGTACTGAAGAGGTTTGGCCATCTTTTTATTTCTGCCTTCCTGAAGTGGAAACAAATATTAAGGTGAACTTAACAAAGGATAGAAAATGTGCCAGCACTTTCTTTTTCTAAATCTGTCAGAAAGGCCCCTTTGGATTGGGGTTTAGATTGTCAAGGCATTTGCATTACCTGCAATTATTAATCTCTGGGGATAGGTGAGAAGCCAGGAGAAGATGAGTGTAGAATCAGCATAAGGCAAGATTTGGACCTCACAAAGTGAATGAAATTATATTTATCAGGAAGGAGCTGGTGTTTAATTCACAGGCACAGGTGCCCGCATTCCTCTGTGACACTGAAGTCGTTTTGCAATGAGTGATGTCGTCCCTGCAGTTTCTTCATGTTACTCTTTCCTTCTGCTCAAATTTCAGAGTTGTCCTCTGCAACTGTGGGGAAGGTGGTGTTTCTCTTGCGTTCATTCAGTAAAGGAGGGGGCACAAGTTTGGTTCCAAATGTCCGACTCTGGTATTATATCCTTTATTAAGCATTTTCTGGAAGAAAGTGTAATGGTTTTACTTTGCTTCACAACCATCAGCTACATTAAATCCTGTGAGTCTTGGTAAATTATTAAGCCATTATTGATTTTGTTGTGAACATCAAGATGTATTGACTTTCGCCCCAGTCAATAGTTTCCAAAGACATTATAAATTTTGATGTTTATTGAAACATGCATGTTAATCTCTGTGTGTGTGTTGATCTCAACCTTCAGATCTTTATATTATATTCTTGAAGATCTTTGTAAAAAAATGTTCCCCCCACCCCAAATCCTATTATTTTTTGGCTTGTTTGTTCACTAGTTCTTCACTTATTCTTTAAAATTTTAACTCATTTATCCTTCCCTTGGTTGATAACAGTAAGGAAAACTGGAGCTCATGAAGAAATCTATTTGCCTTTCACAAAATAGTTGGGGTTAGTCTTCCTGATGAGTTTGTGATTAATTGCAAAGTAGATATTACTTTCTGTCTCCATCCATGTCAGGGTTCAATAGAACAATGAGCAAGTTATAGATTTTCACTCTCCAATCTATAACTTTCTCATTGTTCTGGTTTGTGAACAAAGAATACTTTATCCCAGCATCTACCAGACCAATACTAAATCAGGGACCACAACTAGGAACACCTCTTGCTCAATCCCCGTATTTGCTGTCAATTATATGTACATATAGACAAACATAAGATCAAACTTGCATTTAGACAAAGTTAAGTAATCAACTACATGATGCAGTTTAATGAGTACCAAACAACAAAAACAAAAAACCTCTTATTGTCTCCCAGAAAAGCCTTAAGTTCTACCAGTAAGAATTTATTATAAGTGTCCTCTTAGAAAGTGGAAATTGCTCCTGGGTAGACAACAATATAATTAGCTGACCATTAACTATTTGTTGGTTATTTTCTATATGCCTTGTTCTATGCTGTCATCTCGAGTTCACACTTTACTTGGTTTACTCTGTAGTCCTTATCTGTGTTTCATATTTCCTTAGCCAATTGCTGTTTCTCATATATTAATTGGCTGCTCCGTGGCCAGTAGGGCAAATGAGGGCAAATGAAATAATACTTATTTAAGCAGTGATATTTTCCCTTCCAGCTAGAAAAGTGCATTCATCTAGGAAATGGGTATTTTGGTGGCATGTGAGAAAGGCAAGAAGGAAGGGAAAAATTTAGAGTAGTGGAAATTGCCATCCTCTCTCTCTCTCTCTCTATATATATATGCATGTTCCCTGCTGTGCTCTGAATGTGTTCCCCCCGCCCCACACAAAATTTGTATGTTGAAATTCTAACCCCTATAGGTAATGATGTTAGTAGGTGGGGCCCTTGAACGTGCTTAGGTCATGAGAGTGGAGACCCCATGAGTAGGATCTGAGCCTTATGAAAGAGAATGCAGAGAGATCCCTTGCCCCTTCTGCTATGTGAGGCTACAACAGAAAGTCTGCTGTCCAGAAAAGGGGTCTCATCCAACCATGCTGGCATCCTGATCTCAGTTTGCCAGCCTCCAGAACTGTAAGAAATAAATGTCTGTTGTTTGTAAGCTACCTAGTCTGTGGCCTTTTGTTATAGCAGCACAAATGGATTATATATATATGTCATATGTATATATATCTGAGGTAAAATAGAAAGTAGTAACTTCCCATGAGGTAATTTGCTAGGCTGACATCCCCAGGGGAGTTTCAAGCCAGCTATGGAGACTTTGAATAATAATTTCATGTCCTAATTTCCAGGGACAAATGAGGTCAAGAAAAGAGAAGGATATTACAAACATGATAGAAATCAATCCTTCTGATTAAAACAATTGCCCTGATTGATTAGTGCCTCCAAGTGTTTTATGTATTGGCAGGAGGAAAAAAAGTGCCAGGCTGATAAAATTGGTTCTTGCAGAAGAGAGAAGGTCTTTATGTGACAGGGACAGCTTGACAATGGCTAAGTCCACTTTTAAGGAATGAGATCTTCAAATGCTTTGCACAGTACTTAAGGCTGATGTGGAGAAAATAATAGCTCGCAACCTGGTTATGCAAATTTAAAAGCTAAGAACTTAAAAAATGAGATTTTTATGTTCAAATTGTTTTTATTGCTCTGCTTCAAGCTAGTGTGACTCCTGATAAAATGGTTTGCAAACACTACATGGGAATGAAAGAAAAGCCATTCTGAACTTAAATACATGGATTTTCATGAAGCCTTTATAGTCAAGGTAGCCTTTATACTTTAGACGTCTAATGTAAAGAGGAATTATGCTTAAGTAGAACTTCAGGTAGAAGCCAAGTATTGTTCCTGTGGAATTCAGTAATACATGGCAAAGTTGTAGATGCCTCATTTTTTCTTTTTTTTCAGGCTATGTAAAAATTTGGAATAGAAAACATATCTGTACAAAAGCTATTTTTTCCCTGAATACCTACAGGGATTCAGAAATGTTTTGCTGGCTCTCCTGCAGGGTCCCCATGACAATCATTTTCTTCATGGTCGTAGATTCGGTTTGATATGGACCTGGACTTGGCATTGGTATTTTCTGGAAGGTGCAAACCAGTCTTGCCTTTCATGTATCTGTGCTTGTTGTTAGTGAGAAGTTTGTGGTGGGGCTCTACTCCATTGACCCCATCACCATTGACCCCATCACCCCATTTACTCCATTACTCCCATCACACCAGGAAGTGTTTCTGCTGGCTCTTGGCAAATTCTGAGGAAAGTGGTTTGATTTCCATACCCAAAGCATCCAATATGTCCATTTCATTCCATACCTCAGGAAGCCCTGCTCTATGGTCAACACTATTCTGTTCTTCATTATGCTAATTGTACTATTGTATGTTAGTATATTTTATCTTATGCTCTCATTTATTAAAATAACATTTTTGTATAAGTAATGTAAATGTAAGCAAGTGTGTGATTTTTATAATTAAAACAACATTGTTTATATATTGTTATGCAATGAAAATATTATTCCCCATAAAAAGGAATTTGAGGGATAGCCACTGATGGGGAAATATATTGAGAGCAGGGACTTATTTTTTTTTAATGTGTATTTATTTAGAGAGAGAGAAAGAGAGCATGAGCAGAGCAGGGAGATAGAGAATCCCAAGCAGATTCCCCACTCGGCATGGAGCCCGATGCAGGGCTTGATCCCATGACCATGAGATCATGAGCTGAAATCAAGAGTTTGAGCCACCCAGGCACTCCAAGAGAGTAGGGACCTTCCATAGAGACCTTTATACCTTCATACTCATGGTGGTTTCAGCATTCAATATAATACTTTGCCTGGAGACCTCTAGAACTGGCTTCTGTAGGACTTCTCCTCTCTGGATTCTTTCCTTCTTAAGTTATGTGCTTGATAAGGACCTTCTGCAGGAGAAACTAAGCATGGAACAGTCCAGGCAGCATGGTGCAGTAGAGAGAACACAGGTCTAGTTTCCAAGAGATGCAGATTCTTCTGTGTGTTTAATGTCTGATTTGGACAAGTCACAGAACCGATTTGGACATTGTGTCTCCATCTGTGAAAGGATGATAAAGCTGATGCTGAACTCTAATACTTCACAAGCATTTGCTGCATGCCAGGGAATGCTCTAAGTTCTCAACAAGAATAAACTCATTTAACCTTCACAACATCCTAATGAAGTAAGTACTGTTTTTCCTTGGTTTGTAGAGGTTTGTTTCCTTGGTTTCCTTGGTTTTTCCTTGGTATGTCTCAGTAGACACTGAGACATAATAAGGTTACACAGTGAAGATTAGAACCATGCAGCCATGGCTCTTGCTTTTGACAGTAACTTAAATCCCTTTGAAGTCTAGGATTCTATTTTTAAGGAAAGCTGCCATCTGTAAAGAAATAGGTGAAACAATGTATGCATTCCAATGGATTTGAAGGGCACTTGATAACTACAACCATAAATTGTTTTAGAAATATATGTCTCTGTCTCTATCTATCTATCTATCTATCTATTATCTATCCATCTCTCCTTCCATCCATCCATCTATCCATCTATCACCTATTTTATTTTATTTTTAATTTTATTTATTTATTTTGAGAGAGAGAGGTGCAGAGAGAGAATACCAACCAGGTTCCATGCTGTCAGTACAGAGCCCAATGTGGGGCTCAATCTCCTGAACCATGAGATCATGACCTGAGCTGAGATCAAGAGTCAGACACTTAACAGACTGAGCCACCCAGGTGCCCTTCTATCACCTATTTTATTTATTTTTTATTTATTTTTTATTTATTTATTTATTTTTTTCTCAACGTTTTTTTTTTCAACTTTTTTATTTTTTATTTTTTTTATTTTTGGGACAGAGACAGAGCATGAATGGGGGAGGGGCAGAGAGAGAGGGAGGCACAGAGTCGGAAACAGGCTCCAGGCTCCGAGCCATCAGTCCAGAGCCTGACGCGGGGCTCGAACTCACGGACCGCGAGATCGTGACCTGGCTGAAGTCGGACGCTTAACCGACTGCGCCACCCAGGCGCCCCATTTATTTTTTATTTTTATTTTTTAATGTTTTATTTATTTTTGAGAGAGAGAGAGAGAGCGCAAGCATGAGCGGGAGAGGGGCAGAGAGAGAGAGAGAGAGAGAGAGAGAGAGAGAGAGACAGAATCCAAAGCAGGCTCCAGGCTCTGAGCTGTCAGCACAGAGCCCGACACAGGGCTTGAACCCATGAACCATGAGATCATGACCTGAGCTGAAGTCAGACCCTTAACCAACAGAGCTACACAGGTGGCCCACACCTATTTTAAATGTAAACCTGGGAATCAGTCTGCTCAAGCTACTTTCAAAATTATGATACCTAAATAATGGCTCCTAATAGAAATGAATAATCATAGCTTGTTGCCAAACACCACAGAGAAGTAGTCTATCAAATCATTTCTCCTCTAATGGCTATTGGTATCACAAAAATAACATATTTAATAAAGGAGAGAAAACAACAACAAAAAGAATGACAGGGCAATCAACTCCATTAAAACTATAATAATACATAATAATAGTACATAGATCTGGAACATTTTTTTTTCTGGGAAACACTAAGTGCTGTATAGATTTGTTCATTACTATGTTTTCTCTCTTATTCATATATTATTTATAGATCTGGTCTTGGTCTTTCTTATGTTATCTCTATGGTGTGCTTGCTGTCATGTAATCTGGTGATAAGTGGTGCATGATATTTCCCTACCAGTAGTCTCAGTGCCTTAACTTCTGTTTATTCAGCACCTGAATTGAAGGTTCCCTTTGGGGCAGGTGAGTTGTTGAAATGTTCTCCTTTCTTCAGGAATGGAGCATCCAGATTGATACCATGAAGTCTTGGTGACGGCCTGGCTTCCTTACCTCAGCTTTCTTTTAATGCTTAGAGTATAGATGTGGTAAAATCACCCACTGACACAATGATTTCCTTTTAGTGTTCTTGGAGTCATCTTGTAGGAGTTTCTTGAAAGAGGATGAGTCTGGATCTAAATGCCTTACACAGCCTTTCAATGAATTGCCAGTTTCACTCTATCCAGAATTTGGTAGTTAGGAACATGAAAACAATGTAAGAAACTTTTGCAATAGTGTACTTACAGTGATGGGGTACATAAATGTGCATGTTTCAATCTCACAGCAGAAATTAAATCCAAGAGTTAAAGAAGTCTTTGTTGAGTTGTCTAAAAAATGAGATGAGAGAGAAAAGGTGAGTTTATAAAAAAAAAAAAAATTTCATCCTGAGGCTGTAGCTATTAGGGAATCCCAGAGTTAAGATCATTTCTTTGAAAACGTCTAGTTGCATATCTAGGTCCTTTCTTGCGACATACTGAACCAATATCAGAGAGAGAAAAACCTTCTAACCTATGCCATTAAAATAGACTCAATGGCCATGAGCACTAATAGGCCTGCTAGGTGCTTTCCTAAAAGCAGGGAGTAAGTATAACGACAGATTAAGACTCAAGGTTGATATCAAGATAGAACTTGACTGTGTCTGAACAGGAAGATGGGCCAGGTCCTGTGTCCAACACTGTTTAAAGTTGTGCTATACAATATGGTAGCCATTAGCTACATTTGGCTATCTCAATTTAAGTTCATTCAAATTAAAGATATTTGAAAAATTAGTTCCTCCCTTAAACCAGCCACAGTTCAAGCAGTCAGTAGCCACATGTGGCTAGTGGACACCGTATTGAATAGTGCAGACATAGAACATCCTATCATTGCAGAAAGTTTTTTTGGACAGGAGTGATTTAGAGTCAGAGCTTTAACTGTTACAAAGTGAGAAATCTCTAACTCATTAAAAAGTGAGGGATCATCTGGGGCACTGGTTCATTAGACTGAAGGTTAATCACTAAAATTTGGCTAGGGGCACAAGAAGGGCAACCAGAACATGTTTTGGAGGATTGCTCTTTCTTGATTAATTGTTGACCCAAAGCTGGCAGACAGAAACCTTCTATAGCAGAAGTGGACAGGAGCTTTGGTTGGTTTTCCACCTTCATTTGGAATACCCTCCTGACTGTGATGTAAAGTGTGAAGCTTTGCTTCCTCCTTTGGCTTCTGCATTCTATTTTAATAAGCTACCACTTACTTCAGAAATTCTCATACCTACGTTTTATGAAGATTGGTGTGCTGCCACACAGATCTTACCAGAAACTTTAGTGCTATATGCTTCAGGCTTTCTGGCATGATGTGTCCTTTGTAGCACCGTTTTGTTTGCCTCTAGTTAACTTTTCAGAGAAAGAATCCCCCTGAAATCTTATACAGCTCCATATTAGGAAACCCAGAATTGTCCTCATGGTATAAAATACCACACAATGGTTATAATGTCTCTATAAGAAAAGACTTAGAAGAAATGAAGGGGCTGCTGCAAATACACATTCAATTGTTTGAATAAAAATCAAGGTGATGCGATGGGATAAAATTATAGGGAGGAAATTGTGGAATGGTTTTCTGAAAAACTTAGGTGGCTTATGGGATTTTTGCCCTGGAAAAAATTTTTTTAATGTTTGTTTATTTTTGAGAGAGAGAGAGAAAGAGAGAGAGAGACAGGGCGTGAACAGGGGAGGAACAGAGAGATAGGGAGACACAGAATCAGAAGCAGGCTCCAGGCTCTGAGCTGTCAGCACAGAGCCTGACGCAGAGCTCGAACCCACAAACTGCAAAATCATGACCTGAGCCGAAGTCGGACTCTCAACCGACTGAGCCACCTTGCCCTGGAAAATTTTTAATCAGAAAAGTTGAATACTTGTTGAGCATCTCTTACCTGGTTAATTGCAATCACCTTCTAAATAGTCTCCTGACTTTAGCATTGATCATGGTGGCTCCCCAACAGATATATTCACATCTTCATCCTTAGAACCTATGAATGTGACCTTATTTGGAAAAAGAGTTTTTGCAGATGTAATTAGGTTAAGGATCTTGAGATGAGATCATACTGGATCATCCAGGTGGGCCCTAAATCCAGTGACAACTGTCTTTATGAAAAACAGAAAAGGAGAAGACACAGACACACAGGGGAGAAGGTCATGTAAAGATGAAGGCAGAGATTAGAGTGGCCATAGCCAAGGAAGGTGGCATCCACCAGTAACTGGAAGAAAAAAAGAATGGATTCTCCACTAGAGGCTCCAGAGGGAATATGGCCATGCTGACACCTTGATTTTAGACTCCTGGCTCAGATTTCTGGCTTCCAGAACTGTGAGAGAATAAATGTCACTGTTTTAACCCACCAAGTTTGTGATAATTTGTTACAGCAGCCGCGAGGGAAAAATAAAACAGAACTTCTCTGATATATCCTCAAAATCACTTTCAGGGTGATCATTTTGAGGCATAAACCTTATGCAAAATATAAAGTATAAGTCTCTTAGAAGAGCTTCCAAGAACCCCTTGATCTGGTCACTGCCTGCCTTTCTCACTAGGTTGCTCTTGGTACCCCTGTTGCATTTAATAAGACCAGACTCCTTTGTTCCCTGGATGCACTGCCAGTTTCATTCCACTGTTTTCTTTGAACACAGTTCTATCTGTAATGTCCTTCTGAAGCTTGTTCATTTTGTTGTAACTCTTGATCGTCTTTCAAAACCCTGCCCGCTGTCTCTGTCCTGTGAAGATACATACGCTGACATTACTCTGTCTTTCCCTCCTTCCCCATTGTCACCTCTGCATCATGAATAGACACCCATTATGACACAGTGCTTTTTTTTTTTTTAAAGTTTATTTATTTTTGACAGAGAGAGAGAGAGAGAGACAGACAGACAGACAGACAGAGCATGAGCGGGGAAGGGGCAGAGAGAGAGAGAGAGGGAGACACAGAATCCGAAGCAGGCTCCAGGCTCTGAGCTGTCAGTGCAGAGCCCGATGCAGGGCTTGAACTCACCGACCGCGAGATCATGACCTGAGCCGAAGTCGGACACTCAACCAACTGAGCCACCCAGGGGCCCCTACACAGTGCTTTTTTTTTTTTTTGCATCCATCCATTCAAAAACTATAAGAAATTAATTTTAGTAGGTAATACATCTTTATGTTTCAAAAATAAAAATGATTTAAAAAGTGTTTGTCGAGAAGACTTGATCCCATGCTTATCTCCCCTCATCTCCTTTCTCTCCATTCCCTAGAGGTAACCATTTCAAAATACTTCATTTCTTTATGTAAATACACAAAATTTCCTTATACAATGGCAGCACACTCTATATGTTGTTCTGAACCTTGCTTTTTTCCACATAGTAATATATCCTTGAGTTGTTTTGCACATCATTTTATAGAGTTTTTCCTCATTCCCCTCGTTTATTTCTTTTTTCATATTCCACTGAGTAGGTGACCCTAGATAATTTAATCCATTCCCAAATATTGGACCCTTGGTTTGACTCCACTATTTTTATAATAAATGTTGCTTTAATGAAAACTTTTGTACAGATATCATTTTATATGGATGCAAGTGTAGGATAGATTTCCAGAAGTGGCATTGCTGGGCTGATAGTCAAGTGTAAATGTAACTGTGCTAGATGTTGCCAGATTTTTCCCATAGGCAAGGAACCTACTTGTATCCCACTGGCAAGGGATAAGCAGGCTGTGGGTGTGGCTTAGCAACACAGGGTGTTGCACACTTTTGCATTTTTGCTAACATGATGGGTGAATGAAATACCTTCCTATTGCTGTATAACAAATTACCACAAACTTAGGGTCTTAACACAGCACGTATTTATTATATCATGGTTTCTGTGATGAGCAGCCCAAGCATGGTTTAGCTTGACCCTCTGCTCAGGGTCTCACAGGCTAAGAGTCCACAGGGGCTGTAGTCCCATCTGAGGCTCAAGGTCCTCTTCCAAGTTCATATGGTTGTTGGAAGAAGTCAGTTTTTTTGGTTATAACACAGAGGCTCTCAGCATCTACATGCAGCCTGTGGTTCCCAGCCATGTGACCCTCTCCACAGATGGTACACCAGCTTGCTTCTTCAAGACCAGCAGAGGAATCTCTTGCGATAGCCTGCTAAGATGGAGTCTTATTTTCTGTAATGTAATCACAGAGTGCCATCCATTCCATTTGCCACACAACACAACCTAATTGAAAGAGGAACATTCCAAGATTGTTGCCATATTCCACTGGTGAGTACTAGCCATCCTTACTAAGGGAAGGGGAATGTCAGGCTTAACACTTGGGATGAAGATCTTGGGGACTTCATTGAATTCTGCCTATTGCAATGAGGAATACAGTTTTAATATAAATATCTCTAGTTGTGAGTATTTTTGTATGTTTAGTGGCAATTTGTATTGTTTTTTTCTTTGTAAAACTATCCATGTTCTTAGTCCATGTTTCTCCTAGGTTTTTTTCTCTTTTTCTTCTGAATTTCCAGGAGATCTTTATCTATTACTAAGTGTAGTTCTTTTTTTTTTTTAAGTTTACTTATTTATTTTGAGAGAGAGAAGGAAAAAACATGAGCAGGGGGAGGGGCAGAGAGAGAGAGAGAGAGAGAGAGAGAGAGAGAATCCTAAGCAAGATCCACACTATCAAGCACAGAACCCAACATGGGGCTCGATCTCAAGAACTGTAAGATCATGACCGAAGCTGAAATCAAGTCTGATGCTTAACTGACCAAACCACCCAGGTTCCCCAGTAAGTGTAGTTCTTTGACAGTGATGTAAACTGCAAATATTTCCCTACAACTTGTTCTTATGCTGTTTTTGAATGCAAAGTTTATGAATTTTATGTGGTTGACCTTATTAATTTTTTCTCTTCACTTCTTTTTTTCTGAGTCATAGCTATAGAGGCTTGTTTCATCTTGTGACTTTAGAGGAATTCAAACTTTCAACCTTGTTATGAATTTATTTTTTACAGATCAATTCTAAATCAATTGAAATTTTCTTTCAATATGGTGTGATTTATGAATACAATAATATTTTCCAGGTTTCTAGTTGGTTTTCCCCAACATTATATATTAAAGTTCATGTTTAACACCATAGATTTGAGTACTACCTTTATCATATACAAAATCCCCATGTAAATTAGAATCTATTTCTGGAATTTATCTTTTCTTTTTGGTTTTTTTCTAGTATTTTGTTGAGAATTTTTGCATCCATGTTCTTCTGGGATATTGGTCTATAATTCTCTTTTTAATGGGGTCTTTGTCTGGTTTAGGAATCAAGGTAATTAATGCTGGCCTTGTAGAGTGAGTTTGGGTTTCCCTTACATTTGTAGTTTTTTGGAATAGTTTGAGAAGAATAGGTATTAACCCTTCTTTAAATGTTTGGTAGAATTCCCCTGTAAAGCCATTTGGCCCTGGACTTTTGTTTTGGGGAGAGATTTTTGATTACTGATTCAACTTCTTTGCTGGTTATCAGTCTATTCAAGTTTTTCCATTTCTTCCTGTTTCAGTTTCAACTTCCTGTTGGTAGTTTATATGTTTCCAGGAATTTATCCATTTCTTTCAGATTGCCCAATTTTTTGGCGTATAATTTTTCATAATATTCCTTTATAATTGTATGTCTGTGGTATTGGTTGTGATCTCTCCTCTCTCATTCATGATTTTATTTGTGTTCATTCTCTTTTCTTTTTGATAAGCCTGGCTAGGGGTTTATGAATTTTATTAATTCTTTCAAAGAACCAGATCCTGGTTTCATTGATCTTTTCTTTTATTTCTGCTCTAACCTTTTCATCTGGCTCTAGGTTTCACTTGTTGTTCTCACTTGTTGTTTTCTAGCTCCCTTAAGTGTAAAGTTATGTTGTGTATTTGAAACTTTTCTTGCTTCTTGAAGTAGGCCTGTATTGTTATATATGTCCCTTTTATGAACACCTTTGCTGAATCTCAAAGGTTTTGGACCGTCGTGCTTTCATGCTCCCTTGCTTTCATGTATTTTTTATTTCTTCTTAATTTCCTGGTTAACCCATTCATTCTTTAGTAGGATGTTCTTTAACCTCAATTTGTAGACTTTCCAGTTTTTTTCTTGTCGTTGATTCCGTGGTCTGAAAATATGCATGGTATGATCTCAATGTCTTTGTACTGGTTGAGGCCTGATTTATGATCCAATATGTGATCTACTCTGGAGAATGTCCAATGTACACTCAAAAAGAATGTGTATTCTGTTGCTTTAGGGTGAAATGTTATGAATATATCTGTTAAGTCCATCTGTTGCAGTGTGTCATTCAAAGACATTGTTTCTTTGTTAATTTTCTGCTTAGGTAATCTGTCCATTGTTGTAACTGGGTGTTAAAGTCCCCTACTAATATTGTATTACTATCAATGAGTTCCTTTATGTTTATTATTAATTGCTTTATATATTTGGGTTCTTTCAAGTTGGGGGTATAAATATTTATAATTGTTAGATTTTGTTGCCTAGACCCTTTATTATGATATAGTGCTCTCTTTTTCATCTCTTGTTACTTTTTTGGTTTAAAATCTAGTTTGTCTGATATAAGTATGGCTACTCTGGCTTTTTTGTGACATCCATTAGCATGATAAATGGCTCCCAATCACCTTACTTTCATTCTGCAGGTGTCTTTAGGCCTAAAATGAGTCTCTTGTAGGAAGCATATAGACGGGTCTTGTTTTTTAATCTGTTCTGACACCCTATGTCTTTTGATTGGAGCATTTAGTCCATTTACATTCAGAGTGATTATCGATAGATATGAATTTAGTGCTGTTGTATTACTTGTTAAATCATTGTTTCTGGAGATTTTCTCTGTTCCTTTCTAGTCTTTGTTGCTTTTGGTCTTTCTTTGCCACTCAAAGATTAATATTTCTTGCAGGGCTGGTTTAGTGGTCACAAAGTCCTTTAGTTTTTGTTTAAGAAACTCTTTATCTCTCCTTCTATTCTGAATGACAGTCTTGCTGGGTAGAGTATTCTTGGCTGCATATTTTTTTTCCCACTCAGCATGTTGAGTATATCATGTCACTCCCTTCTGGCCTATCAAGTTTCTGTGGATAGGTCTGCTGCTAATTTTGTCTTTGCTTGTAAGTTAAGGACTTCTTTTCTCTTGCTGGTTTTAGGATTCTTTCCTTATCTCTATATTTTGCAATTTTTGCTATGATATGTGCTGGTGTTGGACTACTTTTGTTGATTTTGATGGGGGTTCTCTGTTTCTCCTGAATTTGGATGTCTGTTTCCTTCCCAGATTAAGGAAGTTTTCAGCTATAATTTCCTGAAATAAACCTTCTGCCCCTTTTACCTCTTTTCTTCTTCCCCTTTTTTTTCTTTCCCTTTTTTTTTTCAGCTTCATTATTTTCCATAATTTTATTTTCTATATTACTTATTTGTTCCTCTGCTTCTTCCATCCTTGTGGTCATTATGCTGGTTGGTTTTTGCATCTCAGTTATAGAATTTTTTATTTTGGCCTGGCTAGTTTTTAGGTCTTCTGTCTCTGAGATAAGGGACTCATTGGTGTCTTCTATGCTTTTTTCTCAAGCCCAGATAGTATCCTTATGATTGTTGTTTTAAATTCTGGATGAGGCATATTACTTACATCTGTTTTGATTAGATCCCTGACTGTGATGTTTTCTTGTTCTTTCTTTTGGGATGAATTCCTCCATCTTAGCATTCTGTCTAGGTTTCTTTCTTCTTCTCTGTGTTAGGAAAGCTTATTATATTTCTTGCTCCTGAGACTAATGGCTTTGTTAAGAAGTCATATACTGTTCATGGCCTAGTGCTTCTGGAAGTGTTTCTGGTGTATAATGTGTGCACTCTGGATTGTGTTTTGGCTGCTTTTTTCCTTCAGGTAAGTTCTCTTCAGAATTTCTCCTTGCCTGCAGTGGGGAGTGTTTGGACCTTGGCCAAAGTGTGGCAATTTTTTTTAAGTTTTTATTTATTTTGAAAGAGAGAGAGAGAGAGAGAGAGAGAGTAAAAGCATGAGAGGGACATAGAGAGAAAGAGAAAGAGAACCACAAGCAGGCTCCATGCCATCAGCATGGGACCTGACATAGCGCTTGAACTCACAAACTGTGAGATCATGACCTGAACCGAAATCAAGAGTCAAATGCTTAACTAACTGAGCTACCCAGATGCACCAAAGTGGCAAGTGTTAACTAGGTGTGCTCTGGTCTGCTTGTTAAAAGAGACCTGATGCTATTTCCATTAGAGCTGAAGCTTTGCAACACTCTATGGTTAGTAGACTTCGTACATTTGGGTGGTTTGTGTTGGTCTTCTGGGGAAGGTATGCACTGCATTTGTTGTGAGGTACACTTGCCCTAGTACAGAAACACTTGCAGAGCACAGGGGGGATGGGCTTGTTGTAAGTGGTTTAGGCCACCACTGCTGGTGCAGTTCTGCTTACTGAAATTACTTTATGCTGGGGGAGGGAAATGGCACCAGCCCTCTCCATCTACCCCTGAGAGGGGAGTTCATGCCACCACTGTCTGGGAAGCCCAAAAGAGCAAACAATCTCCCCTCATGTGTTCCAGATGTCCCTCAGATCCCTGCCTTCATCCTGTCTATATCTGGGTCATCTTCTTGCCTGGCAGTACAGAGCACCTGTGTTCTATCCCAGGTAGGCTGGCTGACTTTTAAAACTCCAAACTTAAGGGACCTGATGTGGTACAGACCCATGCTGGTCCTCTGGGGGAGGTTCTCACCATGCTAGGACTGGTGCCAGTTCACCCAGAAGCACAGTCATGCCAAAGTGCAGGAGCTTGGAGTTTGGAGTAAAGCATAGCAAAAAGCCAGTGTCCAGGTTAGCTGCCTTCATCAGATGTCTCTGCACCTGTGCTGAGGCCAGGCAAGCATAATGGCATCCACCGGCTTTCTTCTGTTGCCAGAGAGGCAATGTTACCTCTCCCAGATTCTCAGCAAGAAGGGGAAACTGTCTCCACCTGAATCCCAGGGGATCCTTAGATCTCACCATCTGTCCTTGGGCTCTCGGCCCTCATTCTCCACAGGAGCATGACAGCACCTGCCAGGCTCCACACCAGCTATGGCATAGAACTCTAAAACTCCAGTCTTTGAACTCTAATGGTTGTAAAAACTCACACACAAAAAAAAATCAGCCCCCCTTTGTTTCCCAGTCAATGGCTTTGGGGAAGAGTTTTCCTTGTGCAATCCTCTGTGCACTCTTCTGTCTCTTGCCTCTCTCTGTGACCAGGGCTCCCTTCCTCTGCATCACCATATATCCTTTTCTTTAAATCACATCTCTGTACCTTCTACCTTCTGCAACGTGGCCTCTTCTCTTCCTCTAGTTGTGCAGTTTGTTCTGTCAGTCCTCAGATCAATGTTTTGGGTGTTCAGAATGATTTGATATTTTTTCTAGCTGTGTTTGAGGGATGAGGCAAGCCAAGGGTCCTCCTACTACTCCACCATCTTGCTTTTGCACACTCCTTTTATATTCATTCCTAGGTATTTTAGCCTTGTCAGAATTACTGTTGGTCCATTTGAAATGGATCTTTTCCATTATGTCTTCTAAGTGTTGTTTGTATACATGAAATATATTTATTTCTATTAATTTTACGTATGACTACATCACTATTTTGAAAATATTTCCTATGTGCCTAACATGTGAGGAGCTTCTGTACAAAAGCGGAACTCACAATGCACAGAATAGTCATGGCCTTACCCCCAGTGAGCTAATGGCCTGGTGAGGAGGCAGAATGTAAAGAGGTAAGCAAACAAATAAATGTATAATGACAACTTGTGATCAATGCTATAAAGAGTAGTAGTAATATAGTTTAGTAATCTAGAATAATTATTTAAGTGAGTCTTATAGAAACTTTGAGGATTTGGTCCACACTTTATTTATCTCTAGGTCTCCTCAGAGCCTAGAGCAATGACCAGGAAACAAAAGGCAGCAAATATTTATTGAACTGAAAAGACCTAATTTGCTTGGAGTTTAGGGGAAATTAAGTCTTAAGTCTGTTAGCATGATGACTGCAGAGCCTAGATTTTTCAAATAGTTTCATATTTTATGTTTTCTGTTTCTATAAATATATTATCACACCATGGGTCTTAAGCATTCGTTCAGAAATTGTCCATCATAGTTAAAGCTTTTATCCAAAAAGTCCTTGGGGCACCTGGATGGCTCAGTCGGTTTAGCATCCGACTTCAGCTCAAGTCATGATCTCATGATTCATGAGTTTGAGCCCTGCATTGGGCTCTGCTGTCAGTGCATAGCTACTTCAGATCCTCTTTCTCCCTCTCTCTCTGTCCCTCCCCTGCTTGTGCTCTCTCTCTCTCTAAAAAATAAATAAACATTAAAAAAAAAAAAAGAAAAAAACCCATAAAGAGTTCTTACATGTCTAAGGCCCATGAGCTGAGTGGACTTTCAGTCATTGGCATAAGTATTTTGGAAATTTGAGGATAGGTTAGCTGAGAGGGATACCCCCTTTTTAAAGTTTTAATTGAGATGTCAAAAATTAAACAAGTTACTGAGCCTAGTTGGAACTTATGTGTTGTTCCAAGCCTAGATGTTAAGATTTACATTCTTTATACTATTTGGAAAGAAAGAAATATTATTATGGAGAAAATTCTACTTATTTTTATAAGCTTTTCACTGTTGTTTTATTTTTCCTCTCCAAATGTTAATAGAAGGTAACTAAAAGGTCTAGGGTTTAGTCTGTTAATTTTTATTTATTTGTAGCTTTCATGGCTCTGAAAAAGAATTTAGATCTGCTTAAAGGAATATATAAAATACATCAAATTTACATACATTGAAAAAGCGTGAGAAAGAAATTGGGGACAAAACAAACTTGGAGACATAAGATAGACTTGCTGTCAGAAGGCTCTAGTTTGGGCTGTTATCTGTTAGAAAACATATTGAGCATTAACACAATTTACAGTCCAATTAAAAATTTTAAAAATTCCTAATAATGCAGAAATATATTTCATGCTGCCTCTCTTCCAGGCATCATTTTAAGCTTTCAGAAATTCACTACCTAATTTAATCCTTGCAACAAGAACCTGATGGGATATGTATTAATACTATTCTATTTTATAGGAGAGAGCCAACTATTACTGATATCAAGATAAGAAAGGAAATCGAGAGGATTCTTTTTTTTTTTTAATTTTTTTTTCAACGTTTTTATTTATTTTTGGGACAGAGAGAGACAGAGCATGAATGGGGGAGGGGCAGAGAGAGAGGGAGACACAGAATCAGAAACAGGCTCCAGGCTCTGAGCCATCAGCCCAGAGCCTGACGCGGGGCTCGAACTCATGGACCGCGAGATTGTGACCTGGCTGAAGTCGGACGCTTAACCGACTGCGCCACCCAGGCGCCCCTGAGAGGATTCTTATAAAGATGATGCTGTGAAGTGTAAAGAGGAATATTCCCCACAATATCTCTACAGTGGATGCTGCAGTGAGTTTTCCATGTGTCTTTTGTAGCCTTCCTTGATCTAATGGCCTCATGCTGAGCACAGAATGATTCTATGAGGTGGCCAGTGCATTAAGCATAAGCTATGCTGATGTAGCTTCATTCAGGGCTGCATTTAGGAATAAGTAGAAGAATATTCGTTTTTGAATATCAGGTAGACAATTCTTTAGACATGTTACATCTTCTAATTAAGTGACAGGTGGAAATGGGAGGTGTTGACTTTGAGATGGTTTTAAAGTTGGATTAGAAACTGTGGATATGATATCAATGTCTGAGTCTGATGGCCTTTGACCTCTAAGCATGAATAGCAAACTTCCTTTTTCAATTAATGGCTGTACCAGACAGGTGAAATAAGGTATATCAGATAGGATATGCTATGTGATGTTGCGGTAACAAATAAGTGCCTGAAGTGTAGTGGCTTTGTATACAAATTCTTTTTGATGCTCATATAAGGTCCAGTTTGTGTCTGACAGGGCTTCCATCTTGTAGTACGGACACTTAGAGAAAACAGCCTCCAACGTCAGTGTAGTAGAGGAAAAGAGCCATGTCAGAAAAGGAACACTCACTCTTACCTTTCTCAGATGGGAACCAACATATTGTTTCTGTTCATGTTCCACTGATAGGAATGAGTCACATGACACCACTCTGATATATGGGGTTGGGAAACATGGAGAAGCACATGGGTGTTTAGTGAGCACTGACCATAATGTCACGTAAGGAACAGATGTTTTCTTTTGCTTCTGCTGAGAATTTCTCTCTTGCTCTCTTTATTCTTTCTTCTTACCCCTTCAGACTTCTTGTTTCATGGATCATATCCTCACGATTCCTGATTCCTTCTCTTTAAGCACTTTGTCCTCTTTGGAGGAGGTTCTGTGAGGGTGGGCAAAGAGGCAGAACAATAGGAAGGAGAGAGAAAAGGGAAGGGGCGTCCCTTCACCTGTCACTTCTTCTTTTCTCTACTGCTGGTTCCCATCTCCTTTCCTTACATCCCAGCTCTGGCTGATGGTTGCAGGATTAAAGCAAAGAGACAGAATCCCATTCTGCTGGGTGCCTGTTATTTCTCCTCCTTTTAATCTCTTTCTTTTCACTTTACTTAATCAACATTTACCGGTTGATCACAATCCATGAGCCGGTGACAGGCCTTGGGTATCTAGAAATGTACAATATATGGTATCTGTGCCCCAGGGGTTCTTGGATCACTGGTGAACGCCAAGAGCTGTAAAGTGATACAGATAGAGTGCAAAGTAGAAATAAAATTTTGAAAAAAAATGAGTGAAGAAATAAATGAATCATTTAATAGTTGACAGAACAAGATGCTCAGGATTTTCACCTTGTGTGGAGAGGTCGGAATTTTCACCTTGTGTGGAGAGGAGGCTTGCTTCTGAGGGCAGCACTAAGTTGGAAGGCAGGCAAAGTGAAGGGAGATGCAGAAGTTACACATCTCACCAGTGCATTGTCTCCAGTCTCTTTCTTGCCCCTTCCCTAACCCATAACCCATTCTTCTCTTACCCTAAAACACAAATCCTGACCTGCTCCCCACAGCCTCATCCATCTTCTTGTCCTCAACCCTGGGGTGCCTGCACATGGGGTAGAAACAGGGAATGTCACTGCTTGAGTCTTGGGGATTTAGGAGATGTGACCGTGTAGGCGGCTCCCCAAACTGGAACTATGATCAGATCCCAATTTTTCCCATAAAAGCATTATGATACAATTCGGAAGGATGTGGCTCTACTCTGTGTTTACTGAGTATGCTGAACTGATTTATGGTATAAACACAATTGTGTAATGTAATCTGGAGACTTAATTGCCATTTATAACATTATTTGCTTGGCAGGGGTGATGTAAGAGGTGATTAACTCTCTGAGCTGTGCTTGACCTAAATGATCTTTGAGGCTCCTTCTAACCCAGAGACTCTCTGATTGTGTGGGAATATGTGCCCTAAATTCTAAACAAATGATTTCAAAATGAGCCTCTGGAATATGAATCAATGATTAAGAGAGAGATTGCTTGCAGTGTAGTAAGTTCTCAGTCCTCCAGTTTCTCTTCATTCTTAAATATTCACATATAAATTATTCTCTGAATTTTTTCAGCTCTTTCTGCATATTAACACAGAATTCTTTCTTAATCTCAAATTGCTGCTTTTTGATTACAAGCATCTCTGAATTTTCATTGGTTGTTTCATTAAGTGAAATAAATATATTTCCAACAAAAGAGTATAATTCCAAATGAATGACAAGGGAATATTTCATTAATTTGTTTCTCAGTCTTTGCAATCATGTACATTAAAGTGTTTAATTCTTTTTTTTTTTCAACATTTTTTATTTATTTTTGGGACAGAGAGAGAGACGGAGCATGAACGGGGGAGGGGCAGAGAGAGAGGGAGACACAGAATCGGAAACAGGCTCCAGGCTCTGAGCCATCAGCCCAGAGCCTGACGCGGGGCTCGAACTCACGAACCGCGAGATCATGACCTGGCTGAAGTCGGACGCTTAACCGACTGCGCCACCCAGGCGCCCCTAAAGTGTTTAATTCTTATCCTCTAATGAAATGAGAAGTGGTTGTTAATTTTTTATCACTGCCCTAAATAAACTGTACCATTCCTAATGGTGGTATAACCAGAATTGATCTCAGACAGAAACCACCAATGTCATGCAAAGAAGGTTATGTGAGTTTCTTACAGCATTTTATCAGGAAGTATGTTTTCCTGAAGTCAGTCTACATTTGCATTCAATTTTTGTGCTTTCTGCCACGTGTCTTGAATTTTTAGGAGTTTGTACACAACTTGGGCACAATAATATTGGATAAAATTAGACTTACAGAGGTCATTAACATCATCCCCTGCTTCCTTCATTTTGAAATTTCACCCATTCAAGGCTTGGAACTTTGCCATCTCATTTGGTAACTAATTTTAATATCTAACAACACTTTTGGTCGGGATTTTTTTCTCACAAACCATGGAACTGAAATGCCTCTGGTCGTTTTCCACTTTTCTGAAGGAAAAGGTAAACAACGGACTATGGTTTTCATAAAGTGATGAGTTTATAGTAAAATCACGAGTTTAAAATCCTAAGTCTTTTATTAAACTCATCAAACTTAGGTTGCTTTTTAGCATTATTTATTCTTTTTAAAATTTAAATTCAATTTAGTTAACATACGGTGTAGAATTGGTTTCAGGAATAGAACCCAGTCATTTTCACTTCCATATATAACACTCAGTGCTCATCACAAGTGCCCTCCTTAGTGTTCATCACCCATTTAGTCCATCCCACCACCCACTTCCCCACCAACAACCCTCACTTCTTTATATTTAAGAGTATTTTATGGTTTGCCTCCTTCACAGTTTTTATCATATTTTTCCTTCCCTTCTCCTATATTTATCTGTTTTGTTTCTTAAATTTCACATATGAGTGAAGGCATATGATAGTTGTCTTTCTCTGACTGACTTATTTTACTTAGCACAATACCCTCTAGTTCCATCCACATTGTTGCAAATGGCAAGATTTCATTCTCTTTGATCACCAAATAATATTCCACTGTCAGTTTCTTTAAAGTAATCTTTTAAAATCACTTCAAGTTTTATCATCAAGGCCATATTTATTAATATTTATATTGTAAATACTTATACAGTATTTAGGGTAGATGCTGTCTAAAGGGTTGAATGCAGAATTTTGAGAGAAGGCACTTTTAAAACAGAGTCTTGTTAGAAGAGAATTTTATCCAGAGCTTCCATTAAAAGAAGGAGGAAGGTGTCATGGGCCCAGGGAAGAGATCAATAAAGAGGCAACTGGACCGAAGGGGCTAAAGTTAAGCAAACCACATATTCTAAGATCATTGTCATTCAGAAGTGGATGTGTATGGGACGTGGCCTCTGCAAAACCAAGGCTGCTTTCACCCTTGTGAGAAAAGAGAAGTGTGTGGAGGCAGAAAGCAAAATTGCAAGCAGCCTGTGGATGAAAGACCCATCTCTTGGGTGAGGGATGGGGAAGGCCAGCTCAAGTTGGTGCACTCAAGAATTTCTATAATGAGCTGAATTTATGGTGGTGTGCAAGGCTGAGGGCAGTTGTTAGTAAATAACTGGGAGAATGTGGTAGTGTCCCAATCACTGGTCTATAATCAATCAGAGCTTTGTCTCTGTGTGTAATTCTCCTAGGGGATTGTTAGGAGGAAAACATCGCCAAGGCCAGACGCTGACTCATGGGGGCTCCATTAGTTGCTTACTGGGGACAGATATCCTATTTCTGTACACGTAGAAGTTCTATTTATTAGGGAAGCAGGAGAAATGCCTGAGAGACCCTGTGTCCTTCTTTTGTGGTCTGCTTTCTAAAAGCAAATATCTCTGTGCAAGTTAGTTTAATTGCAAATATTTGGAAGAAACTAATGAGATGATATATTCTCATATGAAAGGGTTTGATGGCACCACGCATAATAGAAGGAGGCTCCATCTTTTTTTTTTTTTAATTTTTAAATGTTTATTTTTGATAGAGAAAGAGAGCATGAATGAGGGAGGGCAGAGAGAGAGGGAGACACAGAATACGAAGTAGGCTCCAGGCTCTGAGCTGTTGCATAGAGCCTGACACGGGACTTGAACTCATGAACCATGAGATCATGACCTGAGCAGAAGTTGGAGGCTTAGCTGACTGAGCCACCCAGGCACCCCAAGAAGCAGGCTCCATCTTAAGAACATAATGCATTTACACAAATGTGCACGGGACTCTATGTATAGAGACAGAACAATAGATTTATATATTATGAGTGGGTGGGTGGTGTGGTTTATTTGCCAGCATGTAAAAAAATATGAAATCATGATTTTTTTTTTTCTAGCCTTGTAGCCTCAACACTTGACAATCTATTTCTGGTATCTGGTACATATTATTTAATTGTTTTCTTTTCATACAAAGCTAAAGATGCTGGTAACTGGTTTGCATCCAATACAGGGCAGATTGGGGCTAAATATATGCTACTTTCTCTACGTGAAGTAAGTCTCATCTGGTTCATTGTACATTGCATTGAAGAGACTGAGCTTTTTGTCTTTAGTGTTGGAAATCTTTTCTTTTTTTAATGTTTCTTATTCAATTCATAACATGACAAAGGCAATAAAAATAGAATTCAAGATACTTTGACAAACTCAGTAGTTTTGTTTTATTGTATTTTTTTCCCTCCCTTTGTTGCTAGCCTTAGTCTTTTCAAAATATTTTTATTTAAATTCTATTTAGCATACAGTATAATATAGTTTTAGGTGTACCACATAGTGATTCAACACCCAGTGCTCATCACAAGTGCACACCTTAATCCCCATCATTTATTTCACCCATCCCCCCACCTCTCCCGTGGTAAACATCAGTTTGTTCTCTGTAGTTAAGAGTCTGTTTCTTGGTTTGTCTCTCGCTTTTTCTTTTTCCTTTTGAACTCATTTGTTTTGTTTCTTAAATTCCACATATGAGTGAAATCATATGGTATATGTCTTTCTCTTACTGAGTTACTTTGCTCAGCATTATACTCTCTAGCTCCATCTGAGTCATTGCAAATGGCAAGATTTCTCTCTTTTTTATGGCTGAAAACTCCGTAGTTTTGATCAAGACAATGCTGTTGGTAGAACTGACCTGTTGGGCAGGGGACAGGCACCAAGCCTTGTTCTCACTGATCTGTAGAAGTAGGAGAATCACTATTTGTCATATAAAAGCTGATCTAGTGTGATCAATACACAGTGCATGAAAGTGAATGTTAAGTGAATGTCCAATATATAAAAGTCAGGAGCTGCCAATTTATGAATCCTCAGTCCTAGCAAAACCAGATTTCCCATGATCCAGTGTGATGATGAAATAAGTTCCCAACTACTTTCTGTACTTTAGGGAGCTTTGCTACTCCTGAGCTGGTAGTACTTCCCTCCTCATTATTATTTTGTCCTTGTTTGGTATTTTGCTGCCCTTTCCCTTTCTTTCCAGTATTTAAATACCAGCAGGTATGTCACGAGGTGCACATGGTGATTTAGCACCTCCTTCCGTCCAGGTAGAAGTGTTTACATTAAAGTGTATTTGAGGCAGAAGTATTTACTAAGTTGTCTACTGTGTCTTTTCATCAGGAGTCAAGATGGGATGGGGGTGCCAAGAACAGGGGTCAGATTTGCCAGCAAACAGTGGGGCTGCAGGTGGCTCTCTTTCTTTAGTGTCGAGCAAGATGGAGCTTGGATGTACTTAGTGATATATTTTTGTTGAATGCACATCATTGCTTGTTCTTTCAGTGTATAAGAATGAACCCTCCGGTAAGCAACTGAAAATCTGATTAGTTGGATATGTAGTTATTTCCTACAACAACTAATCTAGACATAGGTGCTTCATGGTGTGGGGCCACAGCTCAGAAATATCAGGAAGGAAGCTCAGACACTGTGTCAATCTTTCTCCTTCTCCATATCTGGTCTACAGGCTTTTAGACCCAGTGCTTATTTGTTGCAAGATGCCTGCCATCCTGCTACAGTATTCTAGGCATAAGATGGTACTTGAAGGAACAAGGGGGGAAGGGTGAAATCCTCATGTGATTCCCTCTTGTTCTATCAAGGAAGAAACAGCTATCCAAAAGGACTTGCCTTTCCACCTCAATGGCTAGAACAGTGTGGCACGGCCACCTCTTCCTGCAAACTGCAGGAGAGGCTGGAAAAGAGAGTGTATGAAAGAAGGAGACAAGACATCATGGCTGGCCTGACCGATTGCACTGGATTCTGATTTTGCATCCCTGTAGCTCTGTGCATTGGCTGTGCTATTTCTCAGAGCTGCTAGCACTTCTTCTGCAGATGTGAACGAGCTCCCTCATACAACTGCCATAGCTGCTGTGCCCATCCCATTGGATTGTCCCAGCCACAATCTTCCAGCATCTTCTGTGTATACTATGCTTCTCACCTCAGGCCCTGCCTGATGCTAGTAGGGTAAGCATGGGGGATGCTTCCTTTCTCATTTCAAATAATGAGAGAGTGTGTATATTAGGGTTCTCCAGAGAAATGAAACTAATAGAATACATACGTGAAAAGAGAGAGAGAGAGAGAGAGAAAGAGAGAGAGAGAGAGAGATTTTAAGTAATTGACTTATTTTGTTGTGGAGGCTGGAAAGTTCAAAATCCATAGGGCAGACTGGCAGACTGGAGACCCAAAGAAGACCTGATGTTGCAGCTCAAGTCAGAAAGCCATCTGGAGACAAATCTCCCTCTTCTTTGGGCAAGGTCAGTCTTTTTCTTAAGGTTGTCAACTGATTAGATGAGGCCTACCCACATTATGGAACGTAATCTGCTTTACTCAAATTCTACTGATCTAAATATTAATCTTATCTGAAAATACCTTCACAGTAACACCGGACTAACATTGGATTACATATCTGGGGACTGTGGCTTAGCCAAGTTGACACCTGAAATTAACATCACAGTAGAGGCTGCTGGGAAGGGTTAGTATGTGACCTCTGGATTTTGATGGGAACACAGTGGAGAGTCTGATTCTTCCATGGTGAATTTAAAAAGTGATAGATGGGCGGAAGTGCCCTAGACACTCTTAGGGCAGAAATGAGAAGAAATCCTAGTTGCCTTAGGGTTGGCATCTACCCTTTTTTCTTAGGACAATGAGGGCAAGAGTACTTGTCACAGAGCAGCTGTGGCCACGTCAGCAAACACTAGCATGACATTCTTTGAGGTCTTGTACAACAAGGCTGCCTGGAGAGGCAGACAGATCTCTGCAGATGAGAGCTGTAGGTATTGCTGCCTTCTTGGTGCTGGAGAATGAGTATGAGACCAACGGGAATAAAGCCACATTCACCCGATGTCAGTCTACTTGGGCCCTCATAACAAAGTACCATAGACTGGGTGGCTTAAACAACTGAAATTTATTTTCTCACAGTTCTGGAGGCTGGAAGTCTGAGATCAGGGTGCCAGCGTGATCACGTCTGACGAGGTTTGTGCCCCCTCAAAGTTCATATGTTGATATCCTAACCCCCTTTCAGTCTGAAGCACTCAGTCTGAGCAAATACAGCTGAGAGATTCCTGGTGGGGGGGAGGGGTGGTTTCCCAAGAAGGAACAGCCAGAGGGCTACCAACTAAGGAACAACTTCTTTGCTTTCTCTTCCTTCTTGGAGCCTCAGCCTTGGAGGGGTTGGAAACCAAAATGAGAAAGATGGAAAAAGAATGGGAAAATACATCCTCTCCTTCCCTAAGAGCCAGCTAGCCAGCCCAACATGGCCCAAGCTGAGGTTGGCTAGCCTTCAAGATTGGCTAGAAATTCCAGCGGCAAACTATTCTAATTACTATATTGCAGCAATGTTTCTTATAACTAGAAGAGTTTTGGACAGCCTGAGTTTTCATCCTGGAGCAGTCTCACTCAATAAATTTTAATTTTTTTTCTTTACATGTATTTATTTTTGAGAGAGAGACAGACTGTGAGCGGGGAAGGGGCAGAGACAGAGGGAGACACAGAATCTGAAACAGGCTCCAGGCTCTGAGCTGTCAGCACAGAGCCGACGTGGGGCTCGAACTCACGAGCTGTGAGATCATGACCTGAGCAGAAGTCCAACACCCAACCGACTGAGCCACCCAGGCATCCCTATAAAATCAGTACATTTTAAAGGACAGAAGGACAAAAGTAGATTTACTTTTTATGAGGCATGCTCGTTCAACTTAACCATCAGCTTTATTTTGCCTCCCGATCCATTTCCAAGGGAAAAATTATAATTTGTTAGAATGGTGATTTGATAGGGCTATTAAAAACTCCTGTGGCATGATCGCTAGATTTGAGGATTTTTACACTTAGTTTTCTCTGGCGGAATCTTGGAATTAAAGCATTTCAAATACCTGGAATACCCATAGTGGCCACTAGGTGGCGGCAGTCTATGAAACTGTGTCCTGCTTGAAGAGGTTGAAAACCCTGGGTTTCTGGGTTTCTGTGTGAATAACATTTTTTTTTTTTTTTTTTTTTTTTTTGGTCTTAGCGCCCCCAGAGCAGTGCCTCTTTGTACTTTTGGTGGAGGCGCTGTTTTCCGTGACAGTGTTTGTTCTGTGGTTGAGCCCTCGTTGGCTCCGTGAGGCCAACTTTTGTGATGCTTTCTGAATATCATATATTCTGGTTCTGTTTATGTTAAAGCAGTTTGGTGGAAATTTAGCAGTTCGAAATCTCTGTTGGTTTGGAGGTTTCTTTCTTTGGTCCTCTCATTTAATCCAAACACGAACGGACATACTGAGAGTGAAAAGCTGCTGTTACTTTTCCCTATTCTAATTTTCTCAGACTTTCTAAAAATCCTTACACAACCAAAAAAAACCAGAGACCATTTCGTGCTATCTCTACATCTTCATTTTTCATATTTGCACATGTCATTAGCAGGGTGAGTTTTCTCTAGATTTGTGCCACAGGGTGTGATATATATGCATATAATATATAGGAAGGGGCATGGAAAGTTCCTTCATTAAAATCTACAACAAATTAATCTTATCTAATTGATTCATTTCTTTAATAACAAAACCTCATTTACAAGGATCCAGTAGCCAACTGAGTCTTCAGCAGCCAGGGGGGGAAATGTGATTTTTGCAAACAGATCAACTTTCTATGGTTCTTTAGGAATGAAAGTCAACTCTGGATGGTTGGAGGTGGTGATGTGGAGAGTTAGAAAACTATGAGGGTTGGGGTTCGGGCCAGCTGGTGTCTAAATCTGGACCCAATGTTTGTGGATCTGTTTGCTGTGTGTCCTCAAGCTCAACAATGAGATTGCCTGTGAACTTTATATGAAATCATTCATTCAGACAATGAATGCTCCCTTAGGGTAGACCGTGCACTGTGGGAACTCTGTGACATGACGAGCCCAAGACGTGGTCCCTGAGTCCTCACAGCACGTGTGGTGAACAAGCATGACTTCAAAGGAAACAGGTCAAGAAGCGTATGTGTGATCACAGCCTGAGGTTAGTGCTCAGGAGGAAAAGAACACATTATAGAAATACAACAAACAAACAACAGCACAACTTGATCCAGGGTGAAGGTCAGGTAAGACCTACCTAAGAAGTCAGACTTAAGCTAAAGTTGAAACGTCCTTACATTAACCAGGGGAAAGGCGGGGGGCGGGGGGCGCGGTGCGGTGGAGAGGGAGGCAGTGTGGGTGGAAAAGAATGAGCAGGTGCGGAAGCCGGAGGTGGGAATGAGCGTGGTGCTTCTGAGGAATGGAAAGAAGGTTCTGGAAGTTGGAGCACAGAGAGTTGTGGATGAGGAAGGGGAGGGAAACGGACTGAGGGCTGCAGCTAGGGTGAGGAGCTGTTTGTGGGCAATGGTGGTGGCCGTGATGCGTGTGGACATGAAAGTGTCTGCAGCAGTGGAGCGTGGGAGTGAGGTGTGCTCCAGGCTCCACAGGAGTGAAAGGGCAGCCATGCTAATCCTGGCACAGGAAGGGGCATGCAGCCCAGAGGAGAGAGGGTCGGGAGCCAAGAGACAGGACCCAGGAGACATGGATGGCCTAAAAGGGGCTGAACGTCGAGGGAAATTGAATGGGAAGGGGATATGAAGGAACAAGAAAGGCCCAGGTCTTTCTGGTTTGAGTAACTGCAAATCTGCTGTGTCTTCTTTACTGAGCGAGGAAACACAGGCTGGCGACCTTTTGAGATAAAGCATGATCTGGATGCCTAAATGCAGGGACAGAGAGAGGCTGAGATCTCGCCAGACAGGTGCAGTGGAGAGAGAGAGAAAGGCAGTGCAGTGTAGGGTCCTAGGAAACCATACAAGTCCAGTATTCCTTAGATGATGCCTTGCTCACAACGAGGACTTTAATCACAGTTATTTCCTGCCCTGCCCAGTCTTGTCCTCTTTTTCTCACACTGTCCTTCTTCTCCTTCCTTCTTCTTTTTTGGTTTCCTTTCTCCCTTTGCAGAGTTTTATCCAAATTTGTCCATGTTGAATTGTAGAACGTCTCAAATGTTTCCATCTTATGGATCTCAATGATCTTTTCCAGAATTTTTGGAAAGGGTTTGTACCTATTTTGGTAGAATTGAGTAATATTTCTGACCAGCTGGTAATTTGCCAGTTCAAAAATATTTTTATTTTTATGCATCTTTCACTCTTTTTGTATTTTATCACATCTTTTAACTCTAAATAATTTACAGTGTGATTTTTGGCAAGTTGTTAAAGCTTCCCTTTGTTTTAGGTTCTTAATTTGAAAAACAGATTAATAATCTGACGATATAATAATTGTGTTCTCCTGATGGTTTGAGGATTAAAAACTTGTGAAGTGCATTATCAGCACATGATAAATGTTAGCTGTTCTTGTTAGCTCATATTATGGGATGGGGAAGAGTAAAAAACTGTGAGATTCAGGGATACAGCTAGAGCTTAAGCAGGGGAGGTGATAACTACTCTTAATGTACCCATGAGGGGAAAGCCAGTGTCTCCTGGAGTTTAGGATATGATTTGCATTTTACAGAGGAGGTTTGAAAGGTTTTCCTTGGCCAGTGGAGGGTAAGGAATGGGTGTTCCTGGAGCTTGTATGGTGTGGTGGCATGATACTTTCGTTTATTTTGTGTCTCTGTGGGTGGGCCTTCTCTTAGGTGAACAACATCGATGTAGTGACTTCATCAATGAATTACTTCATCCTGACTTTTTTATGTTTTTATGATTTTATGTTTTACGATCGAAGAAATGGATGAATTCAAAGAAGTTGATAACGACAGAGGGGATAAACACAATTGTGCAATCAGATCCCTGCCTGATGACTGGTCACCAGGAGTAGGAAAGATATCTAAATGAAGGAAGACAGAACAGTCAGATTCCCACCTTCCATGTTTGAAAATTTATTTATTCACTGTATATAAACATATTAAGTACTTCCTACAGTCTAGGGGCTTTTTTCACATCAGAACCCCCATCTTTCTGATGCTTATAGCTTCATGGAGGAGAAATGTAGAAAAAAGACTTTTAAAGTACACTGATAACAGAGCTTTCTTGACAGAGACAATGTGTTATGGGAACAGGGAGAATCCATGTCTGACGAAGTCTGGTTAGTCCAAAAGAGTAGGTCAACAGTGGTGAGGAGTGTGAGAAAGTAGAGGTGGATTTGCAGGACAAACAAATATAAATGGTAAGAACAGAGGGAGCTGTTTCTGGCTGAGAGGAATGAAGAGAAAGTTCTGCGGGGAAAGGAAGAGTGGATTTGAGGGATTCCTGACTGCACGGGATTGGAGACGGATGCAAGAATTTCCTCTCCTCCGTCTCTTATGACACCAGGCAGGTATGGAGTCATGGCAAAAACCTTGTTGTCAAAGCTAACACAAAAGACCAAGGCAGAATTACAGACAAGAGTAATCAGGGGATGGAGACAAGAGGACAGAAGGTGATGTATTTCTCACTACTGGCATGGTCAGTGTTCTACTGGTAGTCTCTAACACCATTGTGATTCTGCAGGGACAACAGCTGCCTTCCCTTTTATAACTGCAGTGCTCGATACAGAAGTGTGAGCTGGAGGTGTCCATAAATGGGCAATTGCAGGGGAGGTGGTGAGGAATGTAGCAGCCTCAGTCTGGTCAACGAGAAGGAATTTATAGCTCTCTCATGTAAAAAGGAGAACAAACATGTATCCAAAATCTAGTATTTGTTTCCCGTTGAGTTTTTTGGTTTGTTAAAAAAAAATTTTTTTTAATGTTTATTTATTTTTGGGAGACAGAGACACAGACAGAATGTGAGCAGGGGAGGACAGAGAGAGTGAGGGAGACACGGAATCTGAAGCAGACTCCAGGCTCTGAACTGTCAGCACAGAGCATGACGCGGCGCTCAAACCCACAAACCATGGGATCATGACCTGAGCCGAAGTCGGATGCTCAACTGACTGAACCACTCAGGCACCCCTGTTTGTTTGTTTCAATTTACTGTGTTCCTTTGGCCATGTGAGTTTGTGCTGTGTCCACGGCAAAACTCAGGACTTTGTTTTTCATTCATCAGCCTTTCTAGAAATGGGAATGTTGATGAGCAACATTTGGGTTTTCCTACCCTGGCCTGGTATCTGAAATGAATGTTTGGAGTCAGTTCATTTGGGCTGTATGAAGGACACTTGGTTGCTAATGAGACAACTGCCCTAATTAAGTTTTTGAGAAGCAATTATCTCAGCCCACAGAGTGGGCTACCTTTGCCCTCATTCGCAGGACTGGGCAGATGGTGGGTTCTGGGAGATTTGAGACTGATTTTCTTTGGAGTTTCAAACAGAATGTTTATTAAAAGTAAAGGGTTAGCTTTAATAGGTTTATCCCTGCGCTTACCAAGGAGCAGGCTGCATGGGTCGTTCAGAGCAGTGGCATCCCAAGGCAGGGGAAGGTGCTGTGTTTGAAGGGGTAGGTACACTCTTTGATTGGCTGGTTTATAATCTCTTGACACTTTGATGCTGAAATTCATGATTCCACCCCTTTGCCCTCAGAGGAAATGAATATTTTCCTAAAGTGGATTGCTACTTACTGGCCTCCTTTGTGCTCTTGTGACCCCTCAGGGGTCCTTACCTTTTCCTCCTCTCTTAGCTGACCCTTGATCTATTCCTTGTTGACTGCCATTGCTTTGCTGAGACTCAGAGGAAGATCCTGTGCGGAAAGCAAAGCAAAGCAAGCTCTGTTACTCTGGGCATAATGGTATTTCTCCAACCCCATTATCCTTCTAGTGAAAATTTAAAGAAAAAAAAAAGAAAGCAAACACATCTGCTGATAATCCATCTAATGTGTCTGATACCTCGTTAATACCCCTGTGAGGTACATGTATATACATCGTGTGTGTGTGTGCGTGAAGCAGATAAAATAAGCCAGCCTGCTTTTCAGGCAGGAATTTGGTAGATTGTAAAATAAATAAAATCAAATGGCTCTAATAATCTTCTGGAATAAATTGATTTTCTTTCCTTTCGGCAAGTGGCTGTGTGTACGGTGGCCTTCCTCTGAAATAGCCACTTGATAGGTCATTGGCTGCAAGGGCCAGCCTTACTGTCTCCAGAGACCCCTTTTGCCCATTGACACATATGAAGGAAAATGTAATAGATGCTTCAAAGCTAGTATAATGAGGGTGACCTAGTTGAGAGAAGTGCTAAAGTATCTCCAGTGTAAAACCTTTTTAAGTCTCACCAATGATAAGACAAATCATGTGGAGTCCTGAGTATTTCCAATTAGCAAGTGAGAGACGCTGATTAAAAAATCAAGCCCACTGCATGGCAGAGTGTGTTTTGGCTCTTTATTTTGATAAGTGGTTTTAAGTATTTATTATAATAATCCACAGTCCATGGACTAATGGGCTGTAGTATGTCTTTTAGCTGCAATAAAGTCTTGAGAAAATGGGGCCTCATTGTAAGTGCTTGCTGTGAAATCTTGCTTGGGAAGTAAAATGAGGCCACTTTTTGATCACAGTGATCATGTTTTCTGATTAATGAAGTGAAAAATAGATCATTTTACTATATAGAAATTACAATACCCTGTATATAACACTACAAACAAAAGGCATTAATTGCTATTAATGGTCTTGATGTCTATCCTGCAGCATCACATTTAATTGCTTTCTTCAGTTGCTGTATTCAATTATGTGGATTTCTCTTTCATTATGGAAGAACAATTCTCCAAATTTTATGGTTAGGTCTTCCAACGTCAGAATGGGAGTTGGATTCTCAGGGTTGCGTCTTCTGCTGTCTAGTTTTGTCATGTCAGAATCTTGTCCACCACTCGCTCCTCTTGTGTCCCTTTCTCCACACCTACAACTGGCTGACTGTCAAGGTTGGTAGGGCAACGTGCTGGTGTGTTCATGGGTTTGCACCAATCGGTATCACTTCAGCCAGTTGTATTCAACCTGTTGCCCTGGCATTGACTCAGTACAGGTTATGGAGGAAAGTACTCGTGTGACAGGCAGTAAGAACTCCTCAGTGACGCTAACAATCTGCTAATGACCTTCTTAATTGGTAGACCTAAGCAGAACGAACATGAAGGCAAATCTCTTGGCCTTGAGTTCTTTCAGACTGTACAAGAGCCTTTGTAATTGATGTTATTAGTTCCTTGTTCAGGACAACAGGGAAGTTAAAATAGCTCTGCCTCTCAGAAGTTCACCAATTACTTGAGAATGATATTCTGCTATTACCCTTAGCTATTAAGATCCTTTCCAGAATTTTTTGAGTTCCTGTAAATTACCACTGGCTCAGCAAGCACTGGAGGGCCGGTTTTATTAATAGACTTTTGTGTAGAGTGTTGCTGGGAATAGTGATGCCTTCTTTAGTCACAGTTGGGTCTTTGAGTACAGACTTCTCCCTAGGCTTTTGGTCCCCACTGTTCTGCAAGTAGTCCTTGATGTGGTGGGTCTTTTGGAACAAACTTCTCTTAGTTACCTGCTTTGGCTTCCCATGCTCAACTCCCAGGTGTTCATAGCCCCTTTACCTTTGAAGATCTCACTGAAGGTAATGCTATCTCCAGAGACCCGTGATCTCCAGAGGCAGTGAGGCTCTCACCTATCCACGGGCTCACTAGGATATTGTCAGTAGTACCCTCCCAGACATAGCCCAGTTTCCCTTGCCTCCTGTGCTGGACTCCCACCCTATCCTCTAGCTACTTTTAGAGAAATTTAAGGAACATTCTTTGTTCCTGGCTAAGACTTCTTACCCCAGATTCCTCTCACCCTCATCCCCAAGAAACACAACCATACCACACACAGGCATGTGCCCTCTCTCCCTGATCCCATCACTTGAAGCCCAGAGAGAGTCCAGCCGGGCCCTTTCCTCTTTTTTTTCCATTTGGGCTTCTTTGACCCTCCTAAGCCAAGAACTTTCTGATCTGAAAACCTAACCAACCTGTGTTCTAAACCCTAGAAGGAGAAGACACCAGGAAGTCTCAAGAATGCCTTTTATCCTGCTTTAAGACCTGCATCCACAGCATTTTCTTCCGGTTGATTTTTAATGATCAAAGCTGCAGCTTACTTATTTAAGTCACACTTTATGTCTTGGAGAGACATGCTTGCAAATGAAAATGCTACCTGCCGCAAGAGGCCTTTTAACTTACCTTCAGTGTGTCTTGCAATCCTTTTCTCTCAGTCACTTGGATGGTTGGTACTGGTTTACTGGCAGTTTCTAGCCTGCCTCAACTTAGAACTCATTCTCTGCCTTTAGAACTTGGGTAAGTAGAGATGAGGGTATAAAAAAGTGGTTCAGGGACAAATTTCCAGCATGTGTGGAGGTGGGGATGGGAGTGGCTCCCCATACCAACAAGAAGCAATTCTCAGACACCAGTTGGATGCCCTATAATTCAACTCAGCTCTGAAACTGTCTACCCAGAGATAACCTCAGATTTCTTCAGGTTAAGGGCTCAGTCCTACAAGACTGTCCTCTACTTCAGACACCCCTCACAAGTCCAGGTTGTCACCTGTGCTTCTGCCCAACTGGCTACAGACTGGATGTTCCCATGCCCCCCACCCTCCTTGGTGTTTAATTTGCTAGAGTAGCTCATAGAACCCAGAGAAACATTTTACTAGATTACCAGCTTATTATAAAAGCATATCGCTCAGGAACAGCCAGATGGAAGGGATGCATGGGGGCAAAGTATGGGGAAAGCTCAGAGCTTCCATGCCCACTCTCCATATCTCCACGTGTTCAGCAAGCTAGAAGCTATCTTGCCCCCATTCTTTTTGAGTTTTTCTATGGAGGCTGCATTAATAGACATGGCTGATTAAATCACTGGCATTGGACTAACTTCCAGAGCCTCCTCCTTCCTCAGAGATGGTGGTTGGGGGTAAGAAGAGTTCCAATCCCCTAATCACACAGTTGGTTTTCCTGGCAACAAGCATCACCCTTAGCTCACCTGGGGGCTTTCCAACAGTCACCTTGATAACAAAACAAATGATACCTTTATTGCTTTCATCACTTAGGAAATTCCAAAGGTTTTAGGAGCTCTATGACAAAAGAACAAAGACCAAATAGATATTTCTTATAATAAGTCACAATTTTCACAGGGTACCATTCCTGACCATGGAGTACAGCCAAAGTCCTGACCTTGGACCCAGTAGAACAGGGCTGTAATCAGTTGAGCCCACCAGCCATTATAAATACATATGTAATCTATATAAATATCTATCTATCTACACATATATGCACATACTTGATGTATGTGTCTACACCGGAGTTTGCAAAGAACATGAACAGAAAAGCAAATGCATATGATGATTAATGAAACCAGAATTTTAAGTGGTTCCTCATTATATATTTGCTGATGACAAAATTTTTCCTTTCTGGAGTAGAGAGTGTAAACCTCTGGGTAGGGAAAAACCATGAATTATTTTCCTTCTAACTACAAAATGAGAGATTCTAAAACTGTGCTTTCCTAAGTTTACCATGCAAATGGTCACCAGAGATAGAATTATTATAGATCCAGAATATATATTTAATAGCAGCTGTTGCAGGACACCTGCTTTCTGAATTCAATGGACCAGAATCCTTTCACCCTGACCACCCCTCTCCCTCAGTGTTCATTTCTTGAGAGTAGTCTACCTTCTGCCTCAGAAGCATGTAAAAGGATTTATTTCAATTATAAGACATTCCACATCTCTTTCCTGCTTCTTTTAGGGACTCTTTAGAAAATTAAAAATAGTCCATCTGGACTAGAGATGGTAGGTATAAGTTTATACATTATAATTGGGATGTCTTGTCATTTTTTCTGATGGTAATAACAGTGTAAATCTACTTTTTTTTTTTTTTTTTAGATAAAAATGTATCCAATAGGCCCTTGTTTTCCTTTTGGTGGAGGGTTTTAACTGTGTTATTATTAGGCCTTATTTCCCAAATCACAAAGAAAAAAAGAAAGTTAGCGTTAGTTTCTTTATCTACTAGAATCTATCCCCATTTCCACCCATAAAATTTAGCTGGAACCCTGTCTGTGTCATTCAGTGACCTTTCCTTTTGTTAGTCCTCTGTTACTAGAAAATGTGTAGGCAAGTTAATAGATAATTCACTTTTTGTTTATAAAAACAATTCAGTTGCTCAACACAGGACTGTGTTGTAGCTGTGGTGATTAGCAGGCAGGATGGATAAAGCTTAGAACATTATTCAATGCCTAAATGAAGGTCACATTCCTTGTGCCAGCTTAAGTGTGCATGCAAATGATGGCAATTGCCTTGCTCTTTTACTCTCACAGAAAAAGGCTTTGTTAAATATGATAATTAGTTGGGAAGGTAAAAGTTTCCTACAAATAATGTTGAAACATTTAGAATAAGTATTGTTATGAAAAAAGGGTCCACTCTCATTTATTCAAGTAGTATTTAACTACAGACAAAGTAAAACAGATTGTAGAAGCTGGTACAAGTAGAAATCAGGATGAAATTCTTGATGTTAATAATAATAATAATAATAATAATAATAATGAAGGAGCCACTTAGTGAGCTCTCTAATTTACCCAAAGAAGCACTTCCAGGCTTCCACAGAAAACTAAAAAGAGTTTAAAAAAGAAAATAGATTTATGGTGATGTATTCATTTCTGTGAATGTTTTAATAGCAGTGAACTGTGAGGTGGGAGTGAGTGGTCCGAGTTTGAACAATCAGTATAGTTGCTTTTTTTTAATCATAATGATGAATCTCTCCCTTTGTCGACATAGAGCTGGTCATCTCAAGTTATCTTAATGATATAAGGCTGAGTGTGCAGTTGTTTTGTGCTTGAAAAGGTAAAACAGTTAAACACTCAAACTGACTTAATCCTGAAGGCCAGCAGTGACGGAAGGGTGGCTTTCCTGACAGAAAACTGGGTGGTTTTTACATCTCCCAAAAGGCTGAACTAGTGCTTTATGTTTGCGTTGTTGCATTACTTACATCTTAGAAGTTTAACAAATAATTACATTGTCAAAACACAAACATTTAACTAAGTAAATTTAGAGATCTAATTGCTTTTATTCAACGATTCATGAATCTGTCGCATCTCACCTAGCAAGTAGAAAGGAGCTCCAAAGGGTTGTACAGAGTGAGAGGCTATAGGCAGAAGGAGGCAGTTACTCTAGAAAAGAGCTGATTGTTTTGGGCAAAGTCACCTTTCATTGGGGGACAGCTGGAGTCTATCAGACAGGTTACCTCACTAGTGTTGACTAGGTAATTCCAGACTGACTGGTTAAGATTGCATTCCTGGGAGAGGCTAAAACTGCAATTAGGTTAGGTATTAAGTTTGGTGAAATGGCCTTAGCACAAGTGACTCCATTTTGAGCCTGTTGTCTCTTGTAAAATCGTATTTAAATTATCCTCTAGGGAGAATTCTTATTAACTCTCTATTAAATAATGTAGATGCTTCTGTAAAAGAGCTATTTATGCCCCATTTAAGTTCTAGCTAAAGTGAGGTAAATCTCTGCACAATTTCTCGCGCTTTTCTGGACAAATACATAAACACCTAAAGACCATCAACCAAACGTCAGCAAACCAAAACTAAGTCCCAATATCTCACAATAACAGCTTTTTGTAAGGACCCAAGTAGCTGAATCAACAGGACGTATGTTCTAAATATTCATCACGATCTTAGCAGCAGATTGTTAACAACTTGTGGACAGAGATGCTTTTTTATCCCCCTTGTCATATTTCCAGAGCTTAGTAGAGTATCTATCTTAAGATAGGCATGTTAGAGGTACACGTGAATGATCTCATGAATGCATGAGTGAAGCTATTCTGGAAGGATCTAAGGTTGAGGACACATCTTAAAGGGAGCATTGGCATTTTCATGTGGGTGGGATGTGATTCAAAGGAACATCAAATGCTCTGTATAAAATGGAGCTAATAAGAGCATCTCCATAGAGTTTTGTGAAGATGTATATAAAACTCTGAAAACCATGCCTTTGCATATGGTAGAAATGTAAGTATTGGTTAGTATTATTTTATTAAATTGAAGAGGAAAAATTAATCCAAGTGTAATTTTTCACCTGAAAGGGTTTAGAAAGGCAGACCATATAGCTTTTACTGTCAAAGGGATGTTGTCTACTATGCTTTGACTTCCCTGGACCTGGGACAATTTTGTCCGAAAGATCCCTTCTTCCACTAGAAAAATTACATTTTATGATTGTGTTGGTATAAAGAGGAATCCAGGTTGGATTCATTATTATATATGTATTATATTCATATTTTTCTTCCAATTTTAAAGAAATGCAATTAGAATATTTTCGTGGGCCCCTAAAATTTCATGGGCCTTAGGCACTCTGTGTTCTGTACCTAATGGATTAATGAGCCATGCGACCAGGGTGTGGCTGGGAGTGAGGTTGTTGGACCTAGAACAGTGGACTAGGAAGACAGTTCTTAGATGTAGTGACTCAGACCCCAGGATCTGGGGTCATTTCCAGGCTCTGCCACGTACCAACTTCGTGACTTTACATGATTTATTTAATCTCTCTAAACTTTAGTTTTCTCATTTATAAAATGGGTTAAAAATAATAATACAGGGGCATTTGAGTGGCTCAGTCAGTTAAGTGTTGGACTCTTCAAAAAATTTTTTTTCATGTTTATTCATTATTGAGAGACAGAGAGACAGAACATGAGCAGGGGAGGGGCAGAGACAGAGAGGGAGACACACAGAAAGAGGGAGACCTGAAGCCGGCTCCAGGCTTTGAGTTGTCGGCATAGAGCCTGATGTTGGGCTTGAATTCACGAACCATGAGATCATGACCTGAGCCAAAGTCGGACATTTAACTGCCTGAGCCAGCCAGGTGCCCCCCAAAATGGGTTCATAATAATAATACAGGGGCATCTGGGTGGCTCAGTCGGTAAAGCGTTGGACTCTTGATTTCGGCTCAGGTTGTGATCCCAGGGTTGTGGGATCGAGCTGAGAATTGGGCTCTGGGCTGAGCATGGAGCTTGCTTAAGATTGTCTGTCTTTCCACCTGCCCCTCTTCCCGGCTTGTGCTCTCTCTCTCTACACACACACACACACACACACACACACACACACACACACAATTTATATAGGATTATATATAAGAATTAAAATGGGACTATTCATATAAAGTACTTAATGTAGTTGCTGGGACCTAGTGAACATTCAATAAATGTGAGCCACTTTATTTTTAGCTAATGTGTTGGTGTATTTTAAGCATCAGTATCTCCTCTGCATTCTACTCCTACTGTACCCTTTTGGGGTAACTTTCAACCTTCTGTAGATTTGGGAATATGGCCAAGATTCTCAGTACCCTAGCAATGGTTTTTATCATTATTCTGGAGTTTTGGAAGGTTCAAGGATATCAATGGTTTGATTCCAGAATCCAGGGTGTTTATACATCTTTCTGGGAGCCTTGCCCTTCTCTTAAGGCTTGTATATCTTTCTGTCAATCACAAAAGCCTGCCCTGTGCTTTGTAACCAAAGAATACTCATTAAATGTTTTCTGAATTGTAGAGGCCCAGGGCAAGAAGAACACAGTGTCACCTCACAAAGTTCTAGGGCAGTATGGAGCAAAGCACTCTTGAGCAAACTAGGTAAACATTACAGCTATACCAGCATTTTGAGATTTTGAATTCAAACCCGTGATTGTGACAGAACAGAAGGAGAAAAATGTTCCCATGATATCTCATCTTGGGGCAGAACCTCTGCTGTTAAAAGGTGCAAAATGTAGAAGTTGTCTGGAGGGTTTTTTTTAAAATGTTATTTATTTAGTTTTGAGAGAGAGAGAGAGAATGAGCAGGGGAGGAGCAGAGAGAGAGAGTAGAAGAGAGAGAATCCCAAGCAGGCTCCAGTGTCAGTGCAGAGCCCGACACTCAGGAACCGTGAAATTACAACCTAAGTGGAAATTGAGAATTGGACACTTCACCAATCGAGCCATCCGGGGGCCCCTGCCTAGAGGTTTTGTTCCTCATATGCTCTTCTCAAAACTATCCTTTTGCTGGAAATGTTGTCCATTTGAGCCACTGTTAAAATACACGTGGAGGGGAAAATGGAGCGGTCACACTGATCAAGCAAATCAATCCTTGTGGCAAAGGGAGTGACAGACATCACAACCAAGTTGTTCTCTCATCCAATAGAAGATCATCCCTTTGGCAATGCCCTCCCACTGCAGGGTTCATATGAAAAAACAAAAGCCAGAGGTAATTAAAAAAAATTAATTCAAACTTTGCTCTTCCCTTTTGCTAAAATTGTAGCCAGAACTAGTTCCAAGGAGGAACATAATATCATTAGAATCATATTGTGACACAATTTACTTTCTTGAGTGAAGTTGCCCAAATTAGCAAGTGTTAAAACAAAGGATGTTTATGATGATCAAACCCAAGATCAACTTAAGAGTCAAGGATAATTATTTGCAAACCTCCAGTTTTTTTGTTTTTAACGTGGAATTGTATTTGTGGTCAGTGTTTTGCAATGAACCTTGGACATTTTGCCAGGAGTTAAAAAAATAAAGAGATCAGCATATCACGATTAGACTATAAGATGAGATTCTGTAACCACCAGTGAGTGGGTATTCTTGCTGCCATGACATATCAGGTTCTATCTTACCAAAGATACAGAAATTTAGATGTTTCAAGGATAATTAAAAAAAAAAACAACCTGTCATTATTGTGACCACATTGTTGTCAGCATCCATGACACCATTTTGACCTTGATTTTCTCCTCCCTTCTTATGGCTTCTCCTCATTCTCTGTTGTCACTCCTCTCTACAAAATCCTTATCTACTGGATTGCCCATGATTTTTGTCTAGGCTCTCTTCTCCTCTCACCCCATAGGCTTTCTTCTGAGGTCTCATTCTCTCTTGTGCTTATGACTCTTGAAACCTCGCCTCTAGTCCAGACCTCTCTGTGGAGTCCCAAAGAGAATATCCAGTTGTCTGCTTGACATCTCCATGTAGGTTTGCAGAAAACTGAAATTCAACCCAGTCCAAACTTGATTAATTATCTTCCTTCTTCCCCTCCCCTTTCAAAACCTAACTTTCCTGTTATTTCTGTCTTAGAGAATGGCAGTCAACATCCTTCCTTGTCAGACAGTTGGGTTTCAGCTTTCCCTGTCATTCATTCCACATCCAAACACTACTGGGTAGCTGGCTCTCCTGCCAGACATCTCTGCCATCCATCCTCTTATCTTTCTCCCTACCATAGCTTCCTGCTCCAGGCTACTATTGCTTCTCTCCTAGATTACTGCAGTGGCCTCCTGGTAACGTAACTAGACTCCTGGCAACATTTTTTTTTCCTGCCCTTCCTTTGTAAAGGAGAACACACTGAAATAGAATGATTTTTTTTTCCAAAACTCAGTTCTGATCACATCATTTCCTGACTAAAGAACTCAACAGCTTCTCATTACTCTTATAAAAAAGAACATGTTCTTGCCATAGTGCAGGAAAACCCTCTACCTAACTATGCTCACTTCCTGTGGAGCCTGGAATGGATACCCTCTGTGACACTTGGCAGTGGGGGATGTTCAGTAGTCATACTTTGCCACATCATCCTCCTTCATCAAATGTTCTCCTCTTCTTTGTTCATTTGTGATAGCCATCAAGGCTTTTTTTCACTTTCCTGAGGATGTGACTTTGCTCAAGTATAGATATTCCCAATTAAGCTACTGGTCACCTTTCACATTTTAACTTCAAGGGGACTTGCATGGTAGAACTTTTCTGAACTCCCTTTGTTTACTCCCTGTAATACCTTGTATTCCCCCACTTGGTAGAATTATAATTGTAATTATTTATTTAATGTTGTCTCCATGAGGGGAGAGACCATTTCTATACCCATAACTTAGAATCAGGTCAGGCATGTGGCAGTAGCACAGTAACTTTGTGACATGAATGAAGGAATAAATGAATATATAATGGAAAGAAGAAATATAGCATGCGTTTTGGGAAAGGCAGTTGAGCATTCTGCATTTAAATATAAGGTCATCTGTCTAGCTACATATGTCTTCAGTTTATGGATGCCAAAAGAACAATTTTCATTTAGGGTAAGGATATTATTGCAGTTATATCTAGTGGAATGGGTGTTTGTCTAGTTATTAGGAGGCCTGGGTTGTATTTGTCTAGTTATTGGTAGACACTGACTAACTGTGATCTTGGTTAAAACACAAAACACTTTTATACCTTAATATCCTAAATATTAGAAATGGAAATAGTTAAATGCCTTACTATCTGAAATAAAATTACAATTATGACAGTACTTTAAAAAGACAATATAGTAATGTAATTATATTGGAGCAAGCCTATCTCAACTCATAGCATCTCTTTGCATTTGCTGTTGTTAAGGAAAGTGGGAACTGCCAGTCTTGCTTATTTAGGCCAATGTTTTTCAAAGTGTGGCTTGTACTCTTTTGGCTTGTCCTCATTTGGGTGTATGGGGGACAATTAGTTAGAAATTCAGATTTCTGGAACTCACCTGAAGATTTTGTGAATTAGAATCTCTGGCAATGGGTCCCAGCGCAATCTATCTATCTATCTATCTATCTATCTATCTATCTATCTATCTATCTATCATCTACCTATCTAATCATCTACCTATCACCTATCAACCCTCTGTCTATCTGTCAAACTATCTATTATTTCTATAAAAACTCCTAAAGTAATACGTAGGCGTACTAAAATTTGAGATTACCTGTCTGCCTTCCTTCATGGTGTTCCCCATAGTTGGGAGTTCTATATTTGTTTCCTAAGTAGCAATAGTCTTTACATTTTTCAACACTCCTCTTAAGTTACTCACTTCATCTTGAAGCTTTTCCAGATTATTCCAGGAGTTCTCATTGAACTTCCTCTTGATGATATTTTAAGGTGCTTAAACTTCACCACATTTAATACTTAACTATGCATGTTGGTATGTTTTGCAAACTAAGAGTTCCTGTGCTAGTCTTAATCCTTCAAATAGATTTGAAGTTTCCTGAAGTGCAGAAATCTGGTGTATTCCATTTCCACATGCCTCTGAGTATCTGGCAAATGTTGAGTTCAGAGTAGGTACACCAAAATTTGGAGGGAGATGCCCAGAAGAGACAGACCTTTCAGTAGATGAAAAATCTAGAAAGTCCTTTTTTTCCATTCTCCTCTCTGTTGTCGTCCTTGTTTTCGCTGGCATTGTTTTAGACATCCGCATCATATTTAAAACTCCCTGCTTAGCTCTTTCTAAATCTAAAAAACACTAAATATAACACAGATTTGGAGGGTCTGCAAATGCAGATTTACAGCACATAGGAAGATTGCCAGGAGCTTTAGCAGAAGGTGCCACATCTTGGGCATTAGTTTTAGAGACTGATTACAAAAGTCATTTTCCGGTTGTGATTTTGTAATCTTACTTTCAGGATAAGTGTGGTCATTTCCGATAGGCCAGCATGCCTCACCCACATCATAATGTCTGTCTTCATCAATCATGACTTATTTTTCTTTGCTGCGAGTTTTAAAAATCACGTTGAACCAAAAGGTAAAATGGGATTTATACAGACCTGGGAAGCAGATAAAAGAGTACTTTCAAAAATCTGTTCAGAAGGGAATACAAGAGGACAAAAGGTCTTCTCTTTTCTTGTTTTAAACATATTAAAATTTACCAACGTATTCTATTTAGGGTTGCTGTAGTCTGTAGTGAAACAGATGAATTTGAGACACCTATGAAGTGCGTGTGTGTGTGTGTGTGTGTGTGTGTGTGTAAGTGTGAACTGAAAGTATTTTGAGGAACTCAAACACTGAAATGGGAAAGTCTGGGAATCAGCAGGATCCAACTGCTCTTGCCATTTGTTGTTTTGCTCTTGGCAAAACCTCCTCCAAGTAATAAGCTAGTTATTAAAATTTTAATCAGAAACTTTCTGTGTACCTGAGGACCGGCTCACAGAATTTTCAGCCCAAGTGTGTGGTTCCCACATACATTTCTTTAAATTAAACATAATAGGGGCACCTGGGTGGCTCAGTCAGTTAAGCTTCCAAGTCTTGATCTCAGCTCAGATCTTGTTTTTGGAATCATGAGTTCAAGACCTGCCTTGGGCCACAACCAGTGCGAAGCCTCCTTAAAAAAAAAAAAAATAACAGTAGTGCTCCTTTCAGTTTGTGACATCTTAATCGTGTTTTCCTTTTTCTGATCTCATTTTGATTTTAATCCTCCTAACACTCTTGTGAAGCCAGGAAGCAAGAATGACTCTCCTCAGGTAAAACCACAGCCCCTGTTATCATTCCCAGTTTCTCCCAGGTGATTTGTTTCATAACATATTGCCAGTGCCTACCTAGAAATACCAAAATTATATATAAAATGCACATCTTTTTACCAACACTGTGTCATATTTATAAGTTTAATTGATATAAAAGTTGTATTACATGCATTGTATACAATTAAGGATCTGTCTTGCCAGTCCAGGGGGCAAATAATATGCTCCAGTATAGCCTGATATTCATCCATGAAACTCACAGGGTTTTCTCAAAATCTGGCCCAGGGGGGCCTTCTGTCCCAGGCTACATAAAGAGATCCTGAACCATTTTTGCTAAAGAAGAATAATCTTTGATAGGGGGCATAATTACACAAACGTGATATCTATGAACTGGACATGGCCCTTGAGAATTCTCAGGGAATCCTTGTTTGCAAAGGATTGCCACCCAGGAAGCCTTGGGATATAAACTGATTTCTGTAGCAGTTTTCCTGTTATTGTCAAGTACTCTTCATGTGCCACCTTGGATTCTTTTCCAAATATGCTTGGGACAACTATATATGGATCCATCTCTCTTGCCCTTGGACATCATATGTTCTGCTCCCTGGATGTAGGAAGAAAACTGTCCCCGGGACCTGCTGTGTCTCTGGCACTAACAACAGGATTCTAGGTACTTGGACTGTGATCTGTGATAAGCATAGATGCTTCATGGAGGGCTGGTAGCAGTGGCTGCCCAATCAACCTCTGCCAACTCCTGGTGCCCTGGCAACAATCCCTTGCTGGCCCAACTAGAGGGCCTGGGGTCATTTAGGTGTTCCTTGGACTTCAAATCCTTCTCTCCTTTCCTTTTTCCTGGGCTTCACTGAGACTTATTTCTGCATTTAAGTATTTATTTTGTTTAATTGAGATATGATTGGCATATGACATTATGTCAGTTTCAGGTGTACAACATAACAAGTTGATATTTGTATGGATTACAGAATAAGCACCACAATACACAGAGACTCATTCCTGGTCCCCAGCTGTGCCCTAATGGCCTGTCTACCCGCTGAGTCCTTCAGCCTGTCTCATCTCATTGTCGTCTTGCGCTGGAACTCTGTGACTCTCTTACACTTGAAGAAGCAGGAAGACCTGGATACAGCAGCATGTTAAATTATGGACCTGAAATTCTACTCAGGTTCTATCCAAAGCCAGCATCTGTGCTTTTAACCACAGCCCCAGCAGATTATTTTCTTTGAAAAGATTATCTGTTAAGGATTGGGGGGTGGAAAGGGATAACTAAGAGGAAACATGTGGAGGAAAGGCTTTTGTTGCTGGTGGTGGTGTTTTACGTTGGAAGGAATTTAAATATGTTTTTGCTCCAGAGAAGAGCTGAGAATAGGGGCTCGGTGTCAGTCAGGACATGGGAAAGATCAAGTGATCCTTGCTTTGGTAATTCAGGCATAAATCAGAAGGTCAGGCCCACTCTTCTCACCTTCCAGATGGTAGGTTTGGCATCTTGATAGGATACAGCAAATTGAGTTGTGAAATGAGTTGTGAAGTAAAAAAAAAAAATCTATTAATTTTGAGTAAAATCATAGATTGTCTAACTTGTGTCTATCATATCAACAAGCAGACTCCTAAAAAGTATAGTCTTTAACTTTGAGGAAGGTAAAAAAAAAAAAAAAAAAAAATGGTTGTGCAAGAGAAACCAGCTCAAACCTGGGATTGTGCTCAGATAGCACTCAGATGTTTGTGATTAGAGGTCACACTCTGGCCCCTGGTTTCTATTTGCCTGAGCTTGTATTGTATTGTATCGTACTGTGTTTTTGGCTGAATGAAGTAGAAGAACAGGTTGAGGATTCAGGAGTGAGATGGGGCTGTATTCATTTTCTAGGGCTACCACAAATTACTGCCAACTTGGTATCTTAAGACAACAGAATTTTTTTTAAGTTTATTTATTTATTTTGAGAGAGACAGAGACAGTGCAAGTTGGAGAGGGGCAGAGAGAGAGAATCCCAAGTAGGCTCCTCGCTGCCAGTGCAGAGCCCAATGCGGGTCTCAAACCCATGAAGCTGTGAGTTCCTGACCTGAGCTGAAACCAAGCGTTGGATGCTTAACTGTCTGAGCCACCCAGGCACCCCAAGAAAACAGAAATTTATTCTCTCACTTTTCTGGAATCCAGAAATCCTAACTCAAGGTGTTGGCAGGGCCATGTGCCTTCAAGGCTCTGGAGGCAACACTTCCTTGCCTCTCCTAGCTGCTGGTAGCCCCTGCTGTGGCATCATCCCCTTGAATCTAGGTCTGTGTTTTCACATGGTCTTCTCCTCTCCTGCATCTCTAAAGACCTATCAAAGATCCATGTCTAATTCAGGTCATTCGCATGTGTACTGGAGGCAAGGGCTTGGACATCTCTTTTGGGGAGGACATCATAGATCCCATTATAGGGTAAAGGCATTTGGAGAAGAGAGAAGGAAGGGAATAGGTGTATGTAAGCAAGTGGTGGCATATGTGTCCCACTCCTCTGTCACAGTTTGTCAAAGTCAGTTCTTAACTCTTGTAAGGGAGCAGTTTAAGCTAGAAGCTTAGGGACTTTTTACAATTCTGAGCATCAGCAGAGCAACTGTAGGGCTCCTGTAGAAAAGGTGACAGAGGTATCACCCTAGCATCCTAGGCAGACTAGGACCTCAGGATGGCCATCAGGTGAAGGCTGTGGTACCCAGTATTATGATGGGAATACCTTCAACCTCTCTTCTCTCAGAGAGTCTGTAAGCCATGGAATGATAACTCCTTAAGACACCTCCATCAGTATAGGCAGTGGAGGGCAAGTGTGGCCAAAATGGAAGCCCACAGCAGATTTGTCCCTTGTGGTCATGGGAGGCAATCCTGGAATGCCTGAAATAACTGAGGAGGCTTTAGGGGGTTCCCTTTGGTTCTGCCATTAAGCAGCTAGGAACTGAGAGCTACTGTGATTTAGGTATTAATTTTAATAAAGCCTTGGGGTGCCTGGGTGGCTCATTCTGTTGAGAGTCTGACTCTTGATTTCGGCTCAGGTCATGATCTCACTGTTCCACATAGGGCTCTGCACTGACAGTGTGGAACCTGTTTGGGGTCCTCTCCCTCCTTCTCTGCCCCTCCCCTTATCACATGCTCCCTCTCTGTCTCAAAAATAAGTAAACAAACATTTTAATTTTAATAAAACCTCATGGGTTCTCCCAGGCTGAGGCAGTCTGTGAGGGCCAGTTTACAGAAGTCCAAGAAGGATTAAAAGCATATCTGTATGAAGCGTGCAATGGGTTGCTGCTGGTTGTGAGCTCGAAGCTTCCTTTGCCTCATTTCAAAAGTCAGGAAGAAACAGCCTCTGAAGCCAGTAGTGAGAGGTGGTCCAGGCAGAGCTTTCAGGAGCCCTGGATGAATTACATTGGGAGGCATTGACTGGGAGAAGTGGGGAAGGAGGGGGGAGGGGCAAGTCGTGAAAAAAAGACAAGTAGAAAGTGATTTGGGGAATAGTAATAATAGGCGGTCTAATAAAAGCACACATTCCTGCAAATGATTATGCTAATGAGTGCACAGGGGTCCTGGCAGGAACAGTTGGGAGGAAGCGTGGTAGGATCCGTGTTCCCTGACCTGGTGCTGCCATTAAAGAGAGAACAAGCCACAGACTGTGGCTGACCCGCAAATGTGGCTTCATGTGTAGCTGAAGACTGATGCAGGGGTGATGACTGAGGGGAAGCCTTCCCAAATGGGGGTCGGGGGACCAACACCCTCCATCAGGGCCTCATTCTCCGCCTCCCACCCAGAAGGCTGTGTCTTCCAACCCTCCAGCGTCTACACTCTGCTTGTATTCCTTATTCTTTCAAGCAGGAAAGAGACAAAGAAGTAATTGGCTTTGTTGCATAGAGAAAATAGGAAACACTAGCACAGTGTTGTTTTTTTTTTTTTTTTTTCTTAAACCACTACTGTTACTTTTCAGAAGACATGAACAAGATGTCTGTGGGTCCTAGCGGGGCTCAGGAAAATGTTTTCCTATAGGACACATGGAATCAAGGTGGTCACTTGTCAATGACCCTGATCAGATCCTAGGCAAAGAGGTCAGGACGCACTTATGGCTCGTTGAGTGACCCACTTGGATCCCGACTTGGGGTTACATCTCTGTTTCCCTCCTGTGGCAGTTGCTTGGGTTCAGGGAGTGTCTTTTAAATAACGAAGCGTGCGGTGCTGTTTTTTCCAAGAACATGGCCCCAGGAATAAATGAGCCCATTTATTGAGGGCAGAGTGCAGGCAGCAGGCAGGGCCGCCTAGGCAGCTCCAGACCATCGCGTTCCCATCCCTGTTCCCAGTGCGGGGAGCGTGGACATCTTCCAAACTGGATGGTGAAGAGCAGAGCAGGGGAGTCTGGATAGACAGCCCCTCCGTAGTTACTTCTGCTGCCTTCCGGAGGCTCTGAGAAGTCCCTGTCTCCAAATGCACCTAAGACATTATCATCACAGTAATGATCCCTGTAATAATAATAATCACATGATGCCTCTTCCACCTGACTGCGAGCCACCCAAAGGCAAGGCCTTCTTCCTCATCTTTATGTCTCCAGCTCCAAACATAATTCCAGGCACACGGTAAGTGCTGAATAAGTGTTTGTGGAATGAAGACAGGGATGGATGAACTGGCAACCCGCTTTAGTACTTCTCCATCATTCATGATCAAAAATGCAAATATCTGTGGTATATAGCATAGTTCAATTGGATAGAAGAAATAAAAATGACCAACTCCAGATATCCTAAGAAAAATGGACTTAGACCTGAGCATTTTAGTGCCTTCTCACATCTAGGTAACTGGACAATAGTGTCATATTCTGTTATCCTGTTGAGTAGGGAAGGCCTCAGTGTGGTAAATGGGGAAAAGTTAGAATAATAATACCAATGCATGACTTTTCAGGCCTATGTTCCTGTGGCATTGGTGAAAATGGATCAAACTCTGCCCATTTTACAATGCATCTGAGGGGCACATGGGGATGGCTCAGTCAGTGAAGCATCTGACTTGGCTTTTGCTCAGGTCATGATCCCAAGATTGTGAGATCAAGCCCCACACTGGGTTCCACGCTGAGCACGGAGCCGGCTTGGGATTCTCTCTGTCCCTCTCTCTCTCTGCCCTTCCCCTTCTCCCCCTGCCTCTCAAAATGAAATAATAAATAAAAAATACAATACAATACAATACAATACAATACAATACAATAAAAATGCACCTGAGATATCCCTGTCATAAAGGTTATTTATAAAGCCACCAATCCCATTTTTCCTTATGGAGAGGACTGGAAGATGCTGTTCCAGTGAGTGGAATGATATTGACCCATTACAGATCCGCACAGGTGAGGAGATACACTGGCAGAGATGCTGAAGTAGTCTACTGCCAATGAGGCTTACCGTGGATATAGCGAAGGCTCGTTTGGGGTTGAACAATACAAAACTGTCAACTGCGCCTCAGAGTAAAAACTTCATACTCCTTCCTGTGACCACACAGCTTCTACTGAGTTTTCTCTCTGTGCTTCCCTATGTGGGAGAAACACTGTGTATTTTGGTGAGAGTACAGGACTAGGTGGTTTGAAATATGCTACATGTCCAGGATAACGTTCACGTGGTATCTCATCTTTTCCACATTGTCCATTTTTAATTTTCATTAAACCGCCAGTATTTCTCCTGTGAAAATGAATCCTTTGATTCTTCATCTTGGTGTTAAACTTTTCTTATTTCCTTAAAGTTTTCTTTCCCTGAGAAAATCTGTTGGCACAGAAATATTTTCTGTTGCACTTATCATTTCCAGTCTTCCTCCTGCGTGTGTCTGCCTCATAGCTGCCTCATTAGCTCTGCATTTCTTTTGAGAACTCAGCTTGAGACTATCCTTTTCTTTCTTGCCTGATACCAGTTCATTTATGCCTCATCACTGTTATTATTTGTTTAACCCAGAGTCATATTTTTATATGCATTTTGTGGGAAAGATGCGGCACGACATAAAGCGTACACAATCACGTTCAAAAATCACAGAAAAAAACCTCTCTAGGTGATGGGTAAAACTGGAGATGCTCTTGACCTAATGTCCTCAGAGTACAACAATAATGGGTGTGTTACACAATGCAGCCATTTTGGTGAAGAAATAGTGAAAACAAAGTTAGACACAATGTTCTCAATAGACTTCCAACAATGCCAACAAGGAGAGATGATGGTGTATCCCAAGCTGTTGACGTGTCGTCTTGCTTGTAGGCTTTTCTTCATTAGTCATTTATAATGTCTGCTTACATAGATCTTTTATTAGGTACTTTATGCATTGTAATTTAGCAACCGGAACCTCCAAAGATTCTGTTCTTCAGAACACCAGCTGGGTTTCTTTTCTACTAAATGGGCATCATGTTCCAGGAGATAAGGCATCTAGTATGGAAATGTGCCCTCTTTGTAGAAACCGTCCAAATTTGAAAATGACTTTTTCAAGTATCATTTGTTGCAGCAGGAGTGAAATTTCACTATGGCTTGTGGAGGACTATGAGTAGGGGAAATTGCAGGGTGTTACTTTCTTAAGAGCACAGAAGATGATAGACCTCCCTGAGGATTTGCTGTGTTCTTTCTCTCTTTCACTTTCTAAGGAAGAAGGCAGATTTGTTTAGTGGATAAAGGACTGCAGTGGTGTCATTCCTGAGGTCTGGATGTCCCACGCTGGCTCTCAGGGACTTCCCAGGAATCACTTCTGACTTCCTGCTCCTCAGTGAGGAAACTGAGAACTACTTTTCTCTTTAATTGCTAAGGTTGTAACACTGGTCTTCTTCAGTGGAATATCCATGCTGACAATATCTACATGTGATCAGAATCATGGGACTGGAGAATAATGTAATTAACACACAGAATAACCCTTCAACCATCATAAATAAGGCAGAATAACTCTTCAACCATCAGAAGGAAATAACTCCATCTTATATTTAAAGATTAAGAAAAAGTAAATGCCATAATGGGGTGCCCAAGGAGGAAAGAATGCCATTCAAAACATTTTAGGTGGAGAACTGCCTTTTTTAGGGTGGAGGTTTCTACTGCTTTTAGTTTCTGCAGATAGAAACCTGTAATCCCTTGGAGTCAAAAGCCTTTTTTTTTTTTTTTTTTGGTGCAACATCCTAGGTTGGGCTGGTAATTTTACCAATTACCAAAATTACCAATTTACCAATTATTGGTAATTTTACCAATAAGAGACCACTAGCCATCTATGATTCTTGGAGAAAACCTTGACTTTTCCTCCTGTCTCCATCAAGATTCTGCTATTTGCTCAGGTAAATTATTCTTATCTTCTTTATGTTGTAAAGAAGACTTTTAATAGTTTTCTTCTAAAGAAAAATTAACTTACATACTTATTATCTCCCACATGGGAATATAGATGATAGGACAACCCGCCCATTTTTTTTGAGGGGCTCACAAAATTGAATCGTGGTATAGAGAATGAAGTATATTTCATGACTGAATGCAGGGACTGAGTGTGTATGTGTGTGTGTGTGTGTGTGTGTGAATGTGTGTGTGTATTATGTACATTTGTATGTGTGTATGTGTATATGTGTATTGTGTGCCTGTGTATATGTATGTGTGTGCTTGGAGAGCACAGTTATAGGTTGAAATCAGCAGTAGATAATGAAAATTTGGGAAACTAATCACAGTGCCTGGTAATATTAACCAAAATGAACCCATGTGTACTCACATCAGCCAATGTGAGTGCTCCTTGGAGATATCTGGGGAGAAGCAACTTTCCAAAATTCACTAAATGGTGACTCGGGATCAAAACTCACTGATGTCTGGGGTCACGGCTATAACCATGTTACATGATTGTGCACATGCAAGAGCAGGAATTTTAAAAGTCATATCTGGTTTTGGCTACAGAAGTAAACTGTAATGAGGTTGAGATTGACAGGCTGTCAAAATCTGTGGCCCTAAATCCCAGCAGATAGGGTATACCTAGCAAAATATTTGGTGTGTGATAACAAATTTTCTTTGTCTGCTTGTTTTTTCTCCCAGTATTTCATCTTCTATCTGCTACTTCCTATAATCCAATCAGATCACTTATTGCCTGAGGGGATAGAAGGAGAGCTAAATGTTTCAGAAGTTTAATACCTTAGGGAAATTTGGAGGATTTGGAGCAAAATGTTATGGAAAACACTATCAGTAAGCCTTTGGTGCATGACAAACTGCTCCAAAATTTAGTGACTAACACAAAAAGCATTTATTGTTGCCCTAGTTCTGCTGTTCTGTACCACGTTTGGTTGATTGTTGTTGGGCTTGCCTGTAGTCAGCTGGCAGTGATGGCTGTGGTGAGCTACAGCTTGGAGAGACTTGGCTCTGTGTCGCCCACCATCCAGTGAGCTCTCGTCTCAGTGGGGTACCAAGAGAGAGGACAAGCATGTGAAACACCTCCTTAAGCCTGCATCAGAGCTGGCACAACATCACTTCTGCCACATCTGTTGGCCAAAGCAAGTCACAAGGGCATCCCAGGTTTCAAGGAGTGAAAAAAGACCCTCCACTCTTGATGGGAGGAGCCACACAGACACATCACAAAGGGGTTGCTTCAGAGACCGGGAGGGGTGGGGGGTAGAATTGTAGCTGCCTTTGTCATTTGCCATACTGTGATAATGGATTAGGGAACACTGTGACCAAGAACAGAGTCTCAGCCTTCTCTGCACCTGCTCACACAAGAAAATACAGGATTTTCTTCTCCTGTTCTAGGAAAGGTAAGAAGCCAGAGGGTAAGTAATGATGGTAGTGCTTGGAACAATGCTTTCAGGACAGAGTCCTAGGAAATCTGCAAAATCCCAGATGGGTTTGTGGAACCCAAGAGAGAAAAGTGCCTTGGGGAAGGAGAAGATCCTAGAGAGGGGATGACTGAAATGTGATGCTAGGCTGATGGACCACAGATACCTACAAGAGATCCCTGATTCCCAGCCAGCCACATAGAGCAGTGGGGTGAGTCTTGTGTCTGCAGGTGTGACAGGGAACCAGCACTGAGATAACTGAGCCTGAATGAGGCCATGCGGATAAGAATGAAGCCATCTTGGAAGCTCCCAGATGAACTTACTACTGAAGACAGAGAGACTTCCTCTCTCCTTTTGTCCATCCCAACACTTTAGCACTAAGCAAGCCAACCCTCTCAACATAAACATCTGCAGGTATGAGATAAGAGATACCCTAAGATTACATTTTTGTCACTCCCAACAGGGTAGGAGCTCAAAAAAATTAAAATGAAGTCTAGAAAATTTTTTTAAAAATATGTATTTTTTTCAGTAGTTGAATTTGGAGGCAAGATTCAGGTCATTTCCTATACAGGAAATGAGAATGCATATGAAACTACTTAAGAGCTTTAAAACACCCTCTTATTCCCATTAAGATATTAGAAAAGGACAATATATGGAAAGTCCTCATCTGGGGCTCTGGAGTAGCAGGAGTGGACATTGTGATGTGACCAGGTTCCTTGGCCATAAGAAAAGCTTCAAGGCCCCAAGTCTGATCATTCTTCTATAGGTTAATACATGTGGCCAGCCGTGTAGAAGGCTATTCATCTCATGGTAGAAATAATGAGGTATTTGTGATGGTTAACTTTATGTGACCTGACCAGGCTAAGGTATGTCCAGAAACCTGGTAAACATTGTTCCTGGGTATTTGTGTGAGTGTGTTTTCCAAAGAGATTAACATTTGAATTGGAGACTGTGTAAAGAAGACATACCCTCACCAATGTGGCCAAGCAGTCTAATCCACTGGGGACCCAAATACAGCAAAAAGTGGAGAAATGGTAAACTCTTTTCTCTTTTGTGCTGGGACAACCATTTCTTCTGCCCTTGGACATCAGAGCTCTTGGTTCTTGGACCTTTGCCCATTGGGACTTATACTAGCATCCACCTTTTTTCTCAGGCTTTTGGACTCAGATTGAATTATAGCACTGGCTTCTCTGGTTCTAAAGCTTACAGATGTCATAGAGTGGCATATTTCAGCCTCCATAATTGCATAAGCCAATTCCTGTAACAAATCTCTTATCTATCTATCCATCCATCCATCCATCCATCCATCCTATTTGTTCTGTTTCTTTGGAGAGCTGTGACTAACACTATGCACAAAACTGAAGTTATATATAGTTGAAGTTCTAGGAAGTGTTATTTCAGCTTTGGAAAGGAGTCTTTGAACCATGGCTGAGGCCAACTCTTGTAATGGGGCAGGACTGGAGAATTCCAAATGGAAATGGAGAAGGTCGTGATGAAGAGCCTCAGTGGTGCCATGTTTGAAGTGATTTGTACTCTCAAAATGACAAAGTTTTGAATCCTGAGGCCAAGGATTTACAGAATGTAGAAATACCACTGGAAATGTCAACAATTTTTTGCTATTTTTCATTGAGTGGGAGCCAAAGTGTCTGTGTTTGTGTTACGGCTTGAGATAGTGCTGCTAAACATGGGAGAAAATGGAGCAGTAGATCAAGGAAACATTGAACAGACCCCATACAGCAGGTGAAAGTTGGGGATGCACTGAGACATATGCTTTTGAAAGCTTCCCAGAATCTTGTAGTTATTGAGTCTGGTAAAGGGGAGGTAGTGGCTTGAATTAATGAGAAGCAGTTACTGAGTTGAATGGAATTCTTTGGCTTAGTATAAATTAAGAGTTTGGTGAAAAATAGAATGCCTTATGAGGGCCCTGAAGGAATTGATGAAAGAAGGAAAAGGAAATGAGTGGAGAAAAAACAAAACCAACTGCTTTTATAGATGTGGGGATAACGGGCCCATGGGGAGAGCATATCGACACAGAGAAAAATCAGCTTTTATGTTTCATTGTCTAGCTGCGAATTATTTAATCTCTTTAGGTCTCACTTTCATTGTCTGTGTAATGGGGATAATAATAGTACCAACCTCTTAAGAGTGTTGGAGTCACGTAAAGCATTTCGTATTGCGCTAAGAATTCAATAAATGTTATCTCTCATCGTTATTACTTGAACACTGAACAATAACAGAAAATAGGGAAGGAGATGGGGTTTCAACTCATCTTTCCTCTCTCCTTATTGCCTCTGTTGAAAAGATTCTATCTAGTTTAAGCATCTAGCCCTTTGGATTGATGTCGCAGTGGAGAGAAATAGAATAGAAGGGATTTGGTGCTCAGTGGTGCTGGATTGAGAACTTAACTCCCCATTACAAAAATGTATAGAACTAGGGTGGGCTCATTTGGTTAGAGAAGTCTGCTCACATATTTGTTAGGTGATTGTAAGTTAGATTTCATGTACGTCTGGCAGAGGTCTTGGGTGAAGTGGATAGTAATAATAGCCAAAATTTGTTGAAGTACTTGGTAGGTGTTGGGCACTGTTCTAAGTACTTAGTGTGGGCTAGGGTGAATTAATACTAAGATTAATACAAAAAGCCCATGGTGAACAAAAACACCAAAATTTTAAGTGATGATAGGATCACTAAAAGTGCCATGCTGAGCTGTGTTGGAGCCTGAGGCAAAGAAAAATATCAGCAATACTGATCTTGTCTTTATTTAAAATTTTGATAGTTTGTTCACTAAGGATTTTTTATATTAGTTGTGACTTTTTTTTTTAAGATATGGTGCACTTGAATATTATTTATCCCGATTACTGGCTTTCTGGCCCCTCTTTCAACTTTGTGCCTCATGTTCTCTCCCTCCTCCTGCTGCTTCTGTGTGTAAGAATTTATGTGACCATTCTCAAACCCACTGGGGCAGATCCTATCATTACCCACGTTTTTACACGTGAGAAAAAAACAAAGCATAAGGCAGGTGCATGTTGGTTTCCTATGGCTGCTAAACAAACTACCACAAACTTGGCGGCTTAAAACAGCACACATTTGTTGTCTTTGGTCCTAGAGATCAGAAGTCCGACATCAGTTTCACTGGGGCTAAAGTCAAGGCGCTGTTTTGCCTCTGGAGTCTCTAAGGGAGAAGCCCTTCTCTTGCTTTGCCAGCTTCTAGAGCTGAATTCGTCGCATTCTGTGGCTCAGTGCTGCTGCTTTTGGCTTCAGAGCCAGTGGCATAGGAGCATGCCTCAGCAGACACATGATCTCTTTCTGTTGTGGTCAAATCTCCTTCTGCCTCCCTGTTGTAAGAACACTTGTGATTACACTGAGGACTCACCAAGACAATCCAGAATCTCTACCATCTCGAGGTCTGTCCCCTTAATCACATCTGCAAAGTCTCTTTTGCCCCATGATGTGACATTCACGGGTTCCAGTGATTAGGACGTGGACCTATGTGAGCACCGTTAATCAGCCTCCTGTCATGGTAAGTGGCAATGGGATGGTAAGTGGCAATGTTCAGATCAGACTGAGGTAGACTGGCTTCTGTGCCCCTTTGCTGGAGGCAGCTGATGTGTCCTTAGGCCCAGGGGGTAGTTAAGGAGGAAGCTGCATGAATGAGGATCAATTTCAATCTCTTCAAGGAGGGGCAAGATAGTGGGAGTCCTTCTCATCTTATCCGATACACCTAATCCTACCTGGAAGACAGAGATAGTGTCTGAGGCCATATTAATTTGATTCTTCCAGGTGACAAGACCTTACTTTACACCCTGAGCCAGAGATGCAGGAAGTTTTAATAACAAAGAGAAAATGGATGCTTAACCTTATTTCACCCCATGTTTTTCCTATGTGTCAGGATATTCTTCTTTAATGTATCCTAAATCCTTACTGATTAAGTCCCATTTTCTTTGTTCTCTTGGTGGGAAGATGGAAAATAATCACCTTTTACCATCTGAATGATAGTATTTATGATTTCAGTGACAAATTTTCAGCCTATTTTGTCTTATTGTACACAAAGTAAAAAGTAGCAGATCTGTGGGATAAACATTGTGATTTATTTGCTGTTGGATCTCAACATATATAGTGAGGATTATCTTTATTTTCTGCCAGCAACTCTTTGTAAGTTATACACAGACATAAAGGACTCTACCATGTAGAGTAAGGTTGGGCAAACTTCTCCTGTAAAGGATGAGAGGGTGGGGTGCCTGGGTGGCTCAGTCAGTTAAGCATCTGACTTCGGCTCAGGTCATGATCTTACCGTCCGTGAGTTTGAGTCCCATGTCAGACTCTGTGCTGCCAGCTCGAAGCATGGAGCCTGCTTTGGACTCTGTGTCTTCCCTCCCTCTCTCTGCCCCTCCCCTGCTAACTCTTTCAAAGACAAAATAAACATTAAAAAATTAAAATAAAAAAAGAATGAGAGGGTAAATATTGTTTAGGCTTTGCCAGCCATACTGTGCATTCTCTGTTACAATGCTCTGCTGTTGTATCCTATAAGTAGCTATAAACAACATGTAAAGGAATCTGTGTGGCTGTGTTCCAATATAGCTGTATTTATGGACACTAAAGTTTGAGTTTCATATGGTTTGTATGTGTCACTAAATATTTTTTTGTGTATTTTCCACCAGTTATAAACCATTCTGCACACATGGACCATACAGAAATAGGTGGTGAGCTATAGTTTGCTTATTTGGGACCTGGCAGTCCTCAAATTTTGTAGCTTATTTCTGGATGATATCTTGAGATGAGATGAAGTAGGTTGGCATGACATCATTCTACTTGGAGGGTCAGGTATGGATAGTGTCCTACCCATGATCTTGTCTCCTCTCCTCTCCTGAAATCTGACAGTGGCTTTAAAGTAAACCGCTGAAATGAGATTTCCCCCTTCCCCCACCCCGCAACTTTTTTTTAAAGTAAGCCCCACACCCAACATGGAACTCAACATGGGGCTTGAAATCACATCCCTGATATCAGGGCCTGAACTGAGATCAAGAGTTGGACACTTAATCAACTGAGCCACCCAAGCGCCCCCGAGATGGGATTTTAAAACAGCCTTTCATTCACCTAGTTTATCCTTCTCTCTCTAGAGCTTGGTTCAACTCTGACATCCATCCTGTTCTCAGGCTCCTCCCCCTTTTCTCCTCTTATTTTCAATAACCTCTATTATTTGTGTACATTTTGCCTCTTTCGTCTACCCCACTGGAATGTAAGCTCTTTGAAAGGTGAGAGCAAGGACTTAATTTTTGCCTTTTGAATGTACTTAGTACAGTGATAGCTGCAGCTCCATAATATGTGACATATGAAAACACAACAAAGGACACTAATTCCCCCCCACCCCAACCCCCTCTCCTGCAATGGCTCTCCACTTCAACACATCATTTTGGAGAAGAATTTACATGTAAGAGATAAGCTTTCACCCAATTAAAGATAAAAGGTAACAGGAGGAATGTCTGCATTTGGAGATACTCCTTTTGGGAAACAAGTCTTCCTTCTCTCAGCCCTGAATCACCCACTACGCTGGCTCTCTACTCTGTTAATCTGAAAACAAAACAAAACAAAACAGCCGGTCTGGAGACAAACCAGAGTATCAAAGAACACACAATCAGATGGTAAAGAAATGGTGAACTGCTGTCACGCTGATTCATACACTGGCGAATTAATGGTGCCATTACATTCTGACTACGAACATCTACTTCCATAGAAACTACTCTTGATAAAAGATTCCCAGTGCACTGAGCAGGAAAAGAAGTCTCTGAATGCTTAAAATGACTTCCTCATTATTTGGAAAATATTTTCCCGCAATGCTGAGGCCTTGCAACAGCAAAGAATTTATTCATTAGTGTAAAAGGATTTAGAATTTCTTTAGTGCCCTTTTCATTCTGTTTAAGTTATGGGCCATGTCTTTGAAGAATTGCTATCTATGGGTTGTCATGGGATGGTTAACAGTGTAAGAGCAGTTGCTACATTATTGATGGATCCACGTGTCATCAACCTTTGGTTCCGGTGGCTGTAGCAATAAGACACCTACACAAAATATTGTGTCGATGTTAGGCCAAAGATATCAATGAACAATTTAAAAATTTGGCTGCTGTGCTAAGGGCAGTCACCCTGCCATGTGAGCAGTAGTGTGTGAGGGCCAGGAAATTAAAAGGCTTAACCACATGCCCAAAACCATCCAAGCTACTTTATTGTTCAAGTGAAATGAAATACAAACACAAATAGCCAGGAGGGTGAAATTTAAATTAAACTTCAAAATCATTTTATGTTTTAACCATCTACAATGTTCTCAGTACTGCAAGTAAGTCTACTTTCTTTGGAAGCCTAGAAAAATAATTCAATACAAAAAACTCCTCTGGCTCTACCTTCTTCCTTTACATGCTCTGCACATGTTCGCTTTGAAACAAAAGTTTGACCAAATTCAAAGGAAGGCGACATAACTACGAGGGAAGAGTGACAGCCATTGCTGATGGCATTCTCCAAAATGAAGTCTGGTGTGCAGCCAGATTTCGGGCCAAGAAATTCCCTTGTTAGGTGATTGCATGGAGAATTGCATTGCAAAACAGACCTCTGCGATGGAATCATTAGGAATCCTCTTGACTGCTTTCTGGCTTTGTGTGCTGGATAAACATTTCTGTAGACTGTTTTTCTCTTGGCACAGTTGTGCTACTGATCTCCAGTCAGGAGATGGATGTAAATGGGCAGGATGTTTCTCTGAAGAGTTCAGCTTTTATCCTTTGAATCAGAGACCACCTGTAGAAATTCCCCTCTATGAAGGGACTTTGGGACCCATACTGGAGCCAGGCAAGAGGCTGACTAGATTGGTAATTTCAGGCTTTCTCTCTGAGGCCAAGAATCCTTCTGAAAGGTTTGGGGGTAATTCCCAAAAGGAAAATTCGATTTTGAAGTGTCTGAAATTAAGGTAGTGAGCTAAATGTAAAATGTTGAATGAAATAAGTTAAAAATCAATTGTTCATGGGGGGAAATAGCCAGGTTATAAATGTCATAGGCCATGAAGTAAAGGTCTCATGTCCCTTTTCTGTTACAATTCAGGTACAAGCAAGTATTTTCTTGCAAAGACATCTATCATGTTTGTTCTATAGTTATATAGGTATTATTTTTTTTTAAAGGACTGATGGCATTTAAGGAAGGTATTCTACAAAATTCTATACATAGGGTTTGAAGTAGGAAAAAAAAAACATGAAAAAGGAGAGAAGGGAGTCCAGTTAGCAGGTTTTACAAACAGATGAAGTTCCTTCAGGCAAATCTGGTGAAAGGGACCAGGGTGGCTCAAACCCTCCTGGGGAATGCTGGGTTCTCTGGATTGCCTTGCTCATACCAGGTAGCAGTGCCACATCACTCAAATGAAGCTTCTCCTCAGGCCAAGAGAAGTTTCTGTGTTTGAGCATAGACTGCATTTTTGCCTTGAAAGAAGAATTCTGTGTGTTTATTTCTTTTGACCTGAAAGTACTTTTTCCTTAGGCTGAGGCTTTTGAAATCATACTAGTCATTGTCTCCCCATAGGACTATATTTGAATTTCTGCAGAATGGGTTGTACAGCACTATTCCAATGGACCATTTATGGGTTCATCATTTTGTTTGACGCCATGTTCAAGTGATTTGGCTAATAATGAAACCAAATATGTTTTCAGATTTTCAGTATAGCTTTGAGGACAACATTTCTCCCCATATTGTGGCTCTGTGATGTTGGCCAGCAGAACACTGACATGTTTTAACTTCTCATCCTACCCTCATGGCCAGGCAAGCCATTCATTCATTCATTCATTCATTCATTCATTCATGCATGCATGCATGCATGCATGTATTCACTTGTGTTTGTGATATGGTACACTGCAAAAGATTTTTTTTAAAACTACAAAAGACTATGTGTGTACCATTCTGGACACTGTGACCCCTCTTTTCTTCTGTGTTCCTCAATCTGCTGCTGCCCCATCAAAGGGTCTGTCCCCCAAGGGGATGACTGCAATGTTTCCTGAGAGATTTGGAAGGGCAGTTGTGGCTTCACAAGAACAATTCATATTTTACTTAAGAGGTTTAGAACTACTTTGGTTAGTAAGTGACTCCATTTATCAGAGAAAGGGGAAGGTTTGCTGTTGAATGGATAAATGCACAGGGAGAAATTTCAGAGGCTGACAATTTTCCTTAACTCCCCTTTTCCCTTTATATAAAGTATAAAGCCTCCTATATAAATTAGGAATCTAATCAGAATGGTATGCGCCACTCAACTGGGACAGGCTTAATTGGGAAATCCGCTTAATCAGGACATCTCCCAGGGAACTGATTTAAGCCCGATGATACATAATGGCTATGATTGCAGCTTAGAGGGGGTGGTAATTCTCTTTAATTGAGACGCTTTCAGGTAATTTAGTGCTGCTTGAAACTAGGTGTGTGAGAGTGTGTATGTGCTTGTGGCCTCTCTGATTTGGTTTGTGTTTTGTTTTTTCCACAGTAAGGTGTGCAGGATTGACTGAGACAATGGCACTGGCCCAGGTACTCATCCCTATCCACAGGCGAAGCAGGGTGGACTCCTTGGCAAAGAAATGCCATACTCCTTTTCAGCAACTTGGAATTGGCACTTCAGCCTATTTTAGGGTGTGATTATGGGCTAATTAGCATTTTTCCTTTATGGTTAGTTTCAGGGAGATTTGTTCAGGCGGAAGAAGAGACATCCTTTCCACTATTTGATTCTTCTTCCTCCTTTTCTCCTGAGAGGACGTCCTGATGGGATATTATACAAAATTCTGTAAGTTGACCTAACTTCTGTGGGGTTGAGCAGCATTGGAGAATAATTGCAGAAGCTATGGCCTGAATTGTGTCCCTGCAAATTCATATGTTGAAGCCCTACCCCTCAGTGTCATAGTATTTGGAGATGGAACATTTAGGAAACTTTTAGGTTTAGATAAAGTCATGAGGGTGGAGCCCTTGTGATGGAAGTGATGCCCTTTATAAAAAGAGACACCACGGATGATGTCGGCATCATCACTGGTTTTTAACATCAAGAAGACATCACTCATTTTCGTCTCTCCTGAAACAACAATGATTTAGCATCCATCCTTAACACTGAAGTGAGTCTTTTGTAGGTAACATGTATTAACTTCCGGAACTGTAAGGAATAAATATCTGTTGCTTCAGACACTCAGTGTATGGTATTTTGTTGTGGCAGCTGGAGTTGACTAATACAGGGGGCAAGGCCACATGCACCCAGTTCTTTTTTTTTTTAAGTTTAGTTATTTATTTTGAGGGGTGGCAGAGAGAGGGAGAGGGAGAGGGAGAGGGAGAGGGAGAGGGAGAGAGAGAGAGAGAGAGAGAGAGAGAGAGAGAGAGAAAATACCAAGCAGCTCTATGCTATCAGCACGGAGCCCGATGAAGGGCTCAATCTCACAAAACACGAGATCATGACCTGAGCCGAAATCAAGAGTTACGTGCTTAACTGACTGAGCCACCCAGGCGCCTCATTTGGTTCTTCTTTTAAAGCTTTATGTGCATAAAAAATAGGAAATTGGACTGAGGAAACAGGATGGTCATTATCAATAGTGATCAGATTTTTCTTCAGTTCTTTTTATTCTTATAGGAACTGAGTACGGATCACAGTCCTTAGTTCATGTCACCCTGTCCCTATTGGTCTATGCGTAAACTCTACACTTAGGCATTTACTTATTCAGTCACACATTGACTTATTCCCTTTTATTTCATACACTCTGTAATTTTTCTTCTCTTTCCCCCCTGTACAGCCAACAGCACATCATGCTTAACGTATAAGGTTCCTGGTTCATAGATAGCCATCTTCTTGCTGTGTCCTCACATGGTGGAAAGGGCAAGAAAACTCTCTTGGGATCTCTTTTATAAGGTCGCTAATCCCATTCAGTCGAGTCTGCTCTCATCACCTAATCACATCCCCAAAGCCCACCTTCAAATGCCGTCGCATTGGGGATTATGTTTCAACCCTTGAACTCTGGGGGAGATACACACATTTGGTCTATTGCCTACTCAATGGTGTGTATCTACCACATTTTATCTATTGTATCAGTTAAGGTAATGCTACATGTGTAACAAGTAAATCCTTCAAATTTCAGAGGCTTAACAGAACATCAGATTGGTTAATGAACTTGAAACTAAATTAACAGCCTGAAGTGGGTGCTCCAAGTTAGCTGATTTTCCACCGAGGGGTGATTCAGCAACCCACGCTCCTTCCATCTTCCACAACCTTGAACACATGGATCCCATTCTGCTCCAGGGATTTCCTCCACTCGAGCCAGGTGGAAGGAGGAAAGAGCAGGGAGGTTTTCCCTGAGGAGTTTCTTACAGCCAGGTCTGCAAGTGGTCCACTAAACTCCAACCAAACATTCCTTTTTCTAGAATTCAGACATGGGTTTACTTACTGTGACTCTGAAGTATATCAATATCAGGTACATTAAGTTTCTTCTTCTTTTTTAAAAGTTTAGGGGCGCCTGGGTGGCGCAGTCGGTTAAGCGTCCGACTTCAGCCAGGTCACGATCTCGCGGTCCGAGAGTTCGAGCCCCGCGTCGGGCTCTGGGCTGATGGCTCAGAGCCTGGAGCCTGTTTCCAATTCTGTGTCTCCCTCTCTCTCTGCCCCTCCCCTGTTCATGCTCTGTCTCTCTCTGTCCCAAAAATAAATAAACGTTGGAAAAAAAATTAAAAAAAAAAGTTGATTTTGCTATTTGTTGGATTTTATTCTTCTATGTATATATTGATGTGTGTTTATTCAATTTTTCAAAGAAATCTAATTTTGATTGGGATGCTCTATGTTGATGAATTTAAGGACCTTAATATCTTTATAATTCTAAGTCTTCCCCTCAACTCAGGAGTCTGGACTGTCTCTCCATCTGTTTAACTCACCTTCTGTGTTCTTTATTAGCATTTTGACATTTTATGTATTGTGTTCTTATGAATTTTTGGTTAACTTAGTTTTAAGATACTTTACAGTTTTTATTGCTATTATGAATAAGATCCCATTTGTATTACATGTTCTAAGTAGTTCTTGCTGGTACAGGACAATGAAATTGAGTTTTGTAGTTTGGCTATAATGAACTCACTCTACTTACTTTTAATCATTTGTCTGTTGAGACTGCTGATTTTTCTAGGGAGGTGATTACTACATTTACAAATAACATTTTATCTCTTTTCATAATCTCTGTATGTATAATTTTTGCTCTCTAGACTAGATTAAATAGTAATTCTATTAGTACATATCTTTGTTTTGTTCTTATTCTTACAGTAAATAGACCTAAAGATTCTCTTTAAGCATGTTTGATGCCTTTAGTTTTGATATTTAATCTTTATTAAACAGTTTCCTTCTATTTGTCTCATATAAGGGACTCTTAAAAAATACCATAATAGAAATAGAATCTTACTTGATGCTTTTATCTTGCATTGCTTGAGATAATCATATATCTTTTTTTCACTAGTTGACTAATGTGGTAAGTTGTATTGATTTATTTTATATTTGAGAACTCCTTGAATTCCTGCGATAAACCTAGCTTGTTCGTGATGTATTATTAACTTCAAAGATGAAGCAAGTGTTATTGGTGCTGGATGCAGGGCTCATATTGAAAATCAGGCCTTACAAAAAGGAGCCTTAGTTCATCCCAGTCTGTCATTTTATCTTCCATTTCCTCTCTACACAAACTTCCGTTTTTCTTTTTAGGCACCTACATAAAGAACTTTTGCCATGTAGAAACTTTTAAGAACCCTAGGATTCAGTTAAAAAAATATTATTTTTTTCATCCTGGAATATCCGAAATTTTGGAAAATATAGTGAAGCAGGAAGAGAAACAAGCACTTCAACACTGTATCCAGATAGAAGCTCTCCTAACATGGAGCTCAAGTAGCTGCAGCATGAAATGCTTTTCCAGAACTATATTCAGACAGCAGGTCTACTAAATAGGGAAACACTGCCAGACCCTAACACTCTCTGCATCAATGAACACTGCAGGGAAGAGGCTGTTCACTGAAACCCTGCAGAAGCTGTGGATATTCCCTTTTTTTTTTTAAATAAGGTTATTTTTTATTGGACTTTATGAGTGTTGCCTATGCAATCTAATATTTATAAAACTCAAAGTCAAGAATTATAAATGACCAAGAAAGGCACAGAGAAATAATCACATTTTATACTGTGGTAGTACTTCATAATTTCACATGTATTCTCTTATTTGATCCTAAATTTCCTGGAGATAAGATAGAAATATTTTTCTCTATTTTATAGAAGAATAACCTGAAGATCAGTTTAATGAGTGATATATCCAAGACATTAGACATGTCGGAGTAGGCTTTGAAACTAGGACCCAAATCCAGATATACTGTCTCTAAATATTGTTCTAAATATTGTTTTAACTGAGGTATAATTGACATTAGAATAGTTTCAGGCACACAACACCATGATTTGATATTTGTGTCACTGCAAAGTGTTGATCACAATGTCTGGTGACCATTTGCCACCATACAAAGTTATAATTTTTTTTCCTCATGACGAGAACTTTTAGAATTTACTCTCTTGGCAACTTTCAAATATACCCTATGGTACTATTGACTGTAATCACCATGCATCATTACATCCTGTGGGTATCACTTTTGTGTCTACTGCATGATGTAAGCAGTGAGAAATCCTAGTTATTGAGCCAAGTGGCTAGAGAGGTTTAGGCTGAACTTCAAGTCATATATCTCTCAAGTACTTTAGTAGGGAATAAAAGAGACTTGGACCATCTGGTGAGGCCTGGAGTGAGCTGGGGATTTGGAATGGGCATTGAAACGAGGCCCAGAATATTCTGAAATATCTGTTAAAGAGGCAGAGTATTATGAAGTCCTTTTTGTTGTTTGGCCATGGGCTTCAACCAGCTCTATTAACATGATGGTGTCATTTCTTTGTGTTCTCTCAAGAATGAGAAATAATTCTCTGGGTATGGCCTCCATCTTTTCTTATGGATAATTTTGCACCCTGTCTTAGTTTTAATTTGATTTCACTGAGCATGTGCTGTGATGGTTATTCTCCATCATCCCTATAAAAGTGTTCTGTACACTTCTCTGCCAACCCCCGTGTACTAGAAGGAGGCTGACCCCTCAGACTTTACCACTCACTCTAGCTCCATATGGCTTCTAGTTGGGTCTATCCAACAGAAGGTTCTGTTGCATAATAGTCCATAATACCCCTACAGCCATAGCTTCTATTAGGTGGTTTCTCTCCTATGACTAATGCCCTGATTGGGTTCTGGTAACATAACTCACTTTCACTCTCCCATCTGGCTTCGGGATGATAATGCCAGCCCTTATCCGTTTTCCTCATTCTTGCCTTTACCTCTGTAAACAGTCCCTTCAATAAAAGGTCTTTTACTAATTCTATCTGTTTCATGCTGGGACCTTGAGTGACACTTGCTGAAAGGCCCAGTCATGTCCCACAAACTGGTATATTTTGGAGTTTTGGGGGATACTACAAACTTAGGATAAAACTTTCTTGTTCTTTGTAATCTCTACACCCAGCGTGGGGCTCAAACTCATGATCCCAGGATCAGAAGTCGCATGTTGTACTGACTGAGCCAGCCAGGTGCCCCACAAAACCTTCCTGTTCTTTGGTACAGGGTTATAGCCTATTTGGCTTTGATGTGCCTCAGAAACGAATGTTGCAATTTACAGATGGCAATGAGCACGAGGAGTCTCTGTGTGAGCTTGCAGAAGCACCACTTTATAACTGTGGAGCGTGGGTTCCTTGGCCACTGAATATGGCAGCTTAACTGTGAGGTGCATATGAAACCTCATGGCTGCCCGTTGTATTTCTCTATGATTTTGTTTTGAAACCAGACAGAGATTCTCTAGTGGAGTTTTGTTTTCTTCACCTTAACTTCAAGCATGCATAAATAAAATAAAATAAAATAAAATAAAATAAAATAAAATAAAATAAAATAAAATAAAAACTTTGTGTCAGGCACTGTTAACAGTCTCACTGCTGGAATGAGGAAACTAGGGTCCAGGGAGAAGTAAAGTTACTCAGATTCACACACATAGTAAACAGCTGAGAAGATACTCACCCCAGGTCTCCCTAAACTCCAAATCCTGAGCCTTGTACATAGTTGTTTCCTTATGTTGACTTTATTCCACTCTTTTTCTCACTCCCGGAAACAACTTGTAACATCGGATCTTCCATATAAGTTAAAGCAGGTTTCAGGAGGTATATTGGATTTCACTTTGAAATGTCTAATGATAATATTCTAGATTTGAATGGTACTTATTACTTACTGATCTACATAAATCCTAACATAGAAGAAAAATAGTGTGCTGAGTAGTCTCTGTACCACCACATGCATTTTTCAGTTTGTCTCTAGGAGAGTGACTTTTTGATCAGAATCACTGGACTGTTCTGACCATTAGGTTAAAGATGGATTCTGGCTGACTTTAACCAATATGAGGCATGACCAAAAGATCAGAGTCTTGAAAAAGAGTTACATTCATAGTCCTGCTGGCTTTATCCCATCTGGATCTCAGGTTTGAAGTGAATGCATTTCTCCCCTCAAGGCCACAGCCCTTGGATGGGCCTTCTTTTAGAGGACTCTGCAAATTCTGGTAATTGGTCCTTTCCCTTATTCCTTAAGACTTGGTGCTGGTAACATCTCCCCATTATTGCTATCCTTATCTCTGCTCACTACTTAGGAAATAGGCCCTCATGAAACTGCCTTATTTGCCCCAGATGGCTGTGCCAGGGGGTTCTTGCCATGATCCTCAGATAAGAAAATTTTATGATTTATCCAAAGCAAAGCCAGGAGTATGTCAAAGAATAAAGCTCAGCTTTAATATTCATCTTGAAAAAATTTTTTTTCACTTGAAAAAAAATTGGAGGGATCCAGTCAACCAGAAAGAATCAATCCTGTTGGGAGAAGTAAAGACAAAAATTCCACCTGAAAACTTAACAGCCCTTCTGTGGTGCCCCCTTCATGTGATTGATGATGGCGGAGGGGACCACATCTCTCCCTCATAGGGAAAAGGTACCACTTTCCAAAATGGATAATCTGAAATGTCTCTCACACTTTGTCCCTTGTAGACCTCTGCTTTCATAGATTGGGAAGTAGGTAGGGGCAGCAAGGGCATGACTGGAGTGATAACTAAAGGGACCTGAAAAGCATACCTGGCCACAGGTTTTGTGGCATTGGTTAGAAAGTGAACTACTTGATGCTTCTTTGTTCTCAGCTTTCAGCTCTAGGTGCTAATTCACAGGTAAAAGGAACGATCACTTTTGATAAATTTTAAATAGCATTTAATGCCATATAGAGCAATATAACTAGCTGGGTATCTGGCAGATCGTATAGCCTAATTTTCTGCCTTAAAGAAGCACAGGCTCTAAAACATCTCAAACAAATTAGAACCCTTGTAATCCTTTCAGAGAGCCAGCATTTATGTCCTTTGATAATTGATACTAGCCTTTTATCACTGCTATCAGTAGTTTCCAACTCATGACCTACCTCTTTTAGATTACAGCATAAGCCCCTCTCTCTGCCTTCCTCAGTGGAGGAGCAAAACCATCCGTCTTCATATCCCAGTCCATAATTTTATAAATGTGAAGCTGCCTTTTAACTGAACTCAGGAACTCACCCTTCCCTCCCTCCCTCCTTCCTTCCATCCTTCCTTCCTTCCTCCCTCCCTCCCTCTCACCCTTCCCTCATTCCCTCTTTCCTTTCTTCCTTCCTTCCCTCCCTCCCTCCCTCCCTCCCTTCTTTCCTTCCTTTGTTCCTTCCTTCCCTCCCTCCCTCCCTTCTTTCCTTCCTTTGTTCCTTCCCTCCCTCCCTACCTCTCACCCTTCCCTCCCTCCCTTCTTTCCTTCCTTTGTTCCTTCCCTCCCTCCCTCTTTCCTTCCTTCCTTCTCTCCCTCCCTCCCTCCTTCCCTTCTTTCCTTCCTT
>NW_024412403.1:15624695-15636897 GCF_014898765.1 Herpailurus yagouaroundi | reverse complement strand
TCCTTCCTTCTCTCCCTCCCTCCCTCCTTCCCTTCTTTCCTTCCTTCCTTCCTTCCCTCCCTCCCTCTCACCCTCCTTCCTTTCTTCTGTCCCTCCTTCCCTCCTCTCCTTCCCTTTCATCTATTAGTCTTAAATTTTTGAGTAAATGCATTTTGTGGGTATCTAGTCATCTTTGCTAACATGTTACATATTTTTAAAGGGTCTAGGTTATACTTGTATTTTTTATTTTCAAAATTACTTCTGAGGATTGCCAAGACAAATGCAAACATTTCCACCCAAGAAGAATCTCTTCAACATGGATCATTGCTTGAATGATCTGATGTATTCCATGAGTTTCTGGGAACTTGCAAAATTTTGTTACATATTTTGGGGCAAAATAAAATTTAGAAAACATAAAGAGGGAGGTAAGGAGGAAAAATATGAATCCGAGTTCTCTCCAGGAAAGCTTAAGAATGGAAGAGATGAGTAAAGTTTTATATTTTGGGGGAGCAATTTAATGGCTTTGGTTGGATTCATTTGCACATTTAATATGTGTAGCATCCTGCATCACGTGAGCCAGTCTTTGGGAGTGGTGGTGAAGAGGCTGATTTAGGCATGCAATAAAGTGCTACACAAGTTACCAGCATCGACCAAATAATGTTAAGGTCAAACTGCTCAAGGGCAGATAAAGGTCACAGGAGAGAGATGGGAAGAAATCAGGAAAAGTTTCATGCATATGTGGCATTTGACCTGAGTCTTTAAGTGAAGTTTGGACAGTTAGAGATGGAAGTGGGGAGACAGGAGGAAAGAAAAACGTTCCATACAAATGGGAAAACATGAGACAGGCACAGGTTGTAGATGTTGGTTGGTTTTGGTTTGATGAAATTAACCTGGTGTGTGGCTTATCTAATAGCATCATTTTTTGGAGGAAGTCAGAAGGAAATCATCCAGGAAATCTATGATGAGATCATTAAACATTTCAGTGAAAGATACCCTCACAATTAATTTCATTTGCAATATGCATGCTTATGAATCATTATATTTGTTGGGATGTTGTAAAAAGGTCAAAACTAATTATACATTTGTTATGATGAGCTTAAAATTCTAGCTGTCATTTGTTATCTTGGTTCCCTTGAGACAATGTAGACTCAATTCCATCCCTACATTAGAGTTTTGAGTGTCATTTTTTTTAAAGCTTTAATGAGAATGTTTCTTTCATCACTATAATTTGGTTTATTATGCTTAATGCCACTAAATTACTTTTAAATCTTGGCATGGTTTTATTAAAAATGGTCTCATTTTAATTTGCTGCTCTAGGTACAGAATTTATCATGAAGACAAGGAAAAGCAGCCTGCCTCTTCAGAGATATTTTGGAAATAGCTTAATGACAGATCTACAAGTACTGAAGACATTATCAACACATTTAAAATTCTCTGTGATGTTGGTTACTTGAAAATCTTTATCTTGTGTGTGTGTGTGCGGGCGTTTCCTGAAATTGTTATACTTCTTGGTCTCTTGCTGAAGAATTTGCCAACATATGTTCCTTGTGGGTAGTTGGGAATATAAATCCTAGAAAACTCAATGGCATTCACAGTTATTGTCTCTAAAAAGCAAGTGAGCCAACAAAATTTCACCCTTGAAATCTGACCTTTTCAATTCTAATATTCTCAAAGGCAAGGGCTATATCTTATTTTAAATTTGTGTCAGGTGTCTACATGGCATATATTCCAAAGGTTGTCATTAATTACTCAGCAAGTCTGTTCATTACCCACTATATGTAAGATGCTAAACAGCTTGTATAGAGTGATTGATGTTGAAAAGAAATATTCTGATTCACCTTCTAGAATTTTATAGTCAACTGAGAGTTTACAGCCTAATGGTGTTTTGTGAGATTGCCAGAACATGGTGAAGCTTTAGATGTTCACAGGAACTATCACGTTGTGCCATTCACATGTTTTAATTGTGATTTGGCTTGCCTGAGGAACAAAAAATGTTCAGAGAGTTATTTCAAATCAGTAATACAACTAGTCTGCAGATTTGGTGGAGAGTTTAACTATTAAAGTTTAGAAATGACTTTTTATTATTTAAGTGCCATGGCAAGGCACTGGTATCCTTAGATATTGCTTCTTGGAGATATTAATAGCTACCTGTGTAATTATTCTATGAAATGATAGTGGGAGATGACCAATTGCCCTATGATGCTTCTTTAAAAATTGAGTCAAGAATGTGTTTGAGTACAAAACAAATATTTGTTTTAATATAAATGAAACAAAAGTATTAAATACAGAAGTTCATTTAGTGCTGTGGTTGAGTGTCTCTGGACTCTGATTGAAGTTAGAATCTTGGTTCCTCAACCAACAGGCAGTCTGACTTCAGGGAGATACGCTCTTTTCTTACAGTTTTCCTTTTCTGAAATGGAAACAATACAGAGTGCCAACTGTGAGATCAGGTATGTTTGGAGTGAGGCCTGAGGTTGGCCAATAGCACTTCATCTTGAAGAGTTGGGAGGGAACAGAGTGTGGTTGTGATGATATGGCTGGGGTTAGGTTGCATCATTTGCCATTTTATAGTTAAGTGACCTTGGGAAAGCTATTTAACCTCTCTGAACCTCAGTTTTTAACTCTGTAAAAAATGGTATTGACTTTAGACTTGCTAGAACTATTACAAATGTTATAAAGTATATACAGTGCAACCAGATTTAGCACATCCTTGTTAAATAATGATTAGTAACACCTGATGGCATGGCTTTGATATATACTAGGAGCATGAGCATACCAGACTAAGACAATGGGATCTACCTATCTATTATCTATCTATCTATCCATCCATCCATCCATCCATCTATCCTCTATCTATCTATCTATCTATCTATTGATCATCTATCCCCTATCTATCTATCTATCTATCTATCTATCATCTATGTATCTATCATCTAATCATTCTCATAATATCCAAATGAAATATCAAAGTCAATTGGACTCCTTCCAGATTATCCTGGATTACTTTGATGGTGGATAGGGGGTCCTTTGCCTTCCATTTAGATGAGGGTTCTCTATTACCATCAGTAGAATTTTCAACTTTGTTAGCAAAACTCTGTGGCTTCCAAGAAGAGGAAGTCTAAGGACTAGTGAGCAAAATATCCTATGACATATTATCCATGTTGGGATTCTTTTGTGAGGGAAAGGGCTAGTTAACCTATAAGACTTCACAATTTCAAGCTTAATGAAGAATTGTTCAGAGCAAACATCTGGGCGTTCTACCAATGAAGAAAAAGGGATGGGAAATGATGGAGAAAAGGAAAGAAAAAAGGATATGAATTAAATAAACAAACCAGGGGCACCTGGGTGGCTCGATCGGTTGAGCCACTGACTCTTGATTTCTGCTCAGGCCATGATCTCACTGTTCATGGGTTCAAGCCCTGTATGGGCTCTGCGTTGACAGTGTGGAGCCTGCTTGAGATTCTTCTGCTTTCTCTGCCCCTCCCCCGCTTGTGCTCTCTCTGTCTCTCTCAAAATGAATAAACAAACTTTGAATAAACAAACCAGACAAAATATTCCTTCACATCCATTTTGGAGTCTCACTTAATTGACTAAGCTGTGTAAAAACACAGTAACTTCTTTAATTGGTTATCTTGTGGGCAAAGCTTACAAGTAACCTCTCTGGTGTACCTGTGACATAGTATGAGGATTCATACTACGCAAAGCCTCATCTGCAAAGTCAGCCCACATGTTTCAGGATTTCTAAGTGTCAACATGTCAGTATGGTTTAATGTTAGTCATTTATTTCACTCCCAAGGCTTATGGCACTTTGAGTTACTACTTGTAAATACAGCGTATATGTCTCTACTCTGGTGGATTTACTGTTTCTATTTCGTCCCACTTTTTCCCTCCACACAGCCATTTTTTTAAGAAATGTAACTGGGAAAATTGTCCCTTTATATATAGGACTAGACTGAATGAAACTGAGACCTGAGTGTGCCTTCGAAGTCCCAGCCTCACTTTTTATGACCTCTTCCCCAGGCCAACAAGCTTCTTCTCCAAGCACTCCATCACTTTCGGTGGAATGGCTTGCTTATCCTAGCCCTGTAGGCCCATGACACTCCTCTGGACATCCTTGACCAGTGAATACCTGTTTTTTCTTCTTGTTCCAAGATGAAGGAGTCAACTAATAAATGCCTGGGGCAAGTGGATTGTAACTTGCGTCTCTTTTAGACGATGCTTTAGTTTGTTACTAAACACATGAGCCCCTGTGATGTTGGAGAGAATCTGCTGGACCATATATTTTGGGATGGGTGGACTTTATGTTTCTTTAAAAATCACACTGTATGGGTAGCTGCTAGAAATACCTCTCCTAGAACAGTCACTCTTACATTATTCTTCCTTTGAAACAACAATCCCAGGAACTTCTTGGTTAAGTCTTTTTGGGCCAGGGAAAGAGTTAAATTAAAGTAGGAACTGCTGAGACAGAGAACAAAAATGCTGGTCACAGATATTTGATCTTCATCTAGATTTCTTTTACCTGCTTCCTCCTGATTTCTCTCTCTCTCTCTCTCTCCAGCTTCTTCTAGGCTAAGAATTGAAAAATCAGGGCTCCTAGATGTGTCAACAATCCCACGAGGTCAACACAAGCAATGAATTGTTGCTTCCCTTTTCTCTGTACTAAAGGCAAGAAGGGCCCAGATTTGAAACTTGAAAAGAATAAATCTTAACCATAAACACTATCTTTCAATCAATACTGACTTCCCTCTCTCTCTTGCTGAATATCTCACCTGGACGATCCGTGTCTATTAGCATCAAGAAATTGCCAAAGGAAGAAATGTAAGATCTGGTTTTTAATTAACTTTGCCATTGATTTCCACATAACTGTGTATGAGTCACTGTTCTTTGGTGAAAGGGATGAAAATCTCCAAGATGAATGGTTGTTCTTGGGGATTTTTCTGTACCAAGTTCTAGATATTCTACAATTTCTCCTTTTTCTCCCCTCTGGCCTCATATCTTACTCTGATCTTTGCCCTAACACACAGAGACACACAGAAACACATGTACATCTGTTCACACCAAATGTGCTTTCCGAATGAAAATATTGTTGGAATGGGGGAGGTGGGGAAGAGAGGTTATTATGTACATTTAGTAAAAGTCCTATGCTGTGGACCTAGTGCTGTGAACCTAGTCCTATGCCGTTTCACCTAGTTCATTATAGTTTTTAACTAATTTATTCATACCAAGTATTATGCATTGAATGAAAATGTAGGCATGGGTAAGTGAGAAGGAAACTGGTTAGTGGGGACCTTAAAATGTCTATCCAACAGATTGACACACAATATATTTTAGATATTAGAAACTGAAATACTTATTTTCCTACTCTACTTTCCCTGCTCTCACAGTCTGTGAAAAGATATAGTAATAGTGTCTGAAAGGAGAGAAAAGTATCATACTGTTACATTAGAAATGTAAAATAGAATGCCATTGGTGTGATTTCATAGTGAACTAAATACACTGCACATCTCCCCTCTAATATGTTATCACTCTAGTTCATCTTCAGCTGTTGGATTAACCATATTTCTATCTGCTTTTCTGTTTCTATCAGTAAGCATATCTGTATCTCTCTATATTTATCTCTATCTATAAATATTTTTAATTGTATGAGAGAGAGAGAGAGAGAAAGAGAGAGAATATCTTAAGCAGTTCCATGCTCACTGCAGAGCCCAATGTGGGGCTTGATACTACCATCCTGGGATCGTGACCCGAACTGAAATCAAGAGCCGGGTGCTCAACCGACTGAGCCACCCAGACGCCCTTCTCATTTATGTAAATTGCAACTCCATTTTTTCCAGGCACGCAGGGACTGATCCCGTGATCCTGGGATCATGACCTGAGCTGAAATCAAGAGTCAGACACTCAACCCATTTAGCCACCTGGGTACCCCAGCAAATTGTTTTTAATGTCACATCTTCATGGATTTTATGTAAGATCTTAATGCATTGTCTAATGAAATACATTATTTTCCAGTTGTGATTGATCCAAAATTTGAGCACTGATCACAATCATAGGAAAATATCTGGCCAGTACCTGTTATTGCTATTTTAAATGTGACGTTATTTTTCTTTTTATGTCTGGATATGTTTTTGTGCTTAAACTCTACAGGGACTAGATAACAAAATTTGTTTAGTTATAGAACAATCCTATAGAAACCAATGGGATTTAATTATATGAACTATTGATCCAGTGCTGCTGCTTTCCCATTGGTCCCCCAAATAATGAGTGCTACCTCAACTCCGCAGTTAAGCCTCCCTCTCCCTGCCAACCCAAATCCTAGACTTTCTCTGGACCCACTCTTCCCTCCCTCATGACCACTGTCTAAATCTCTGGCCCCATGAGTTGTGCCTCCGAGTTACTTCCATCATCCACTGGTCTGGCTGCCCCTGCTCTGGCCTGGCTGCAATGTCCTTTCTTTGGGTTCCTGAAAGAGCCTTCGGGTGACCCTGTCTCTTCTTCCTCAGATTCCTTTCCTTCAATCCTTTGTCTGCTTTCAGCCAGAGTGGTTGTCACCTGTCAGACCCTTCGTATTCCCTTGCATTTTAGCCACGCTAAACTCCTGTCCCTCCACCATCCTGGCCCTATTCGCTCTCCTTTTGGGGCCTTCCAATATGCTGCTTCCTCAGCCTAGAATGCCTGCTTCTCCATCTTACAGTCCTCCCTTCACCTGATTAAGTTGTCATCGTAATTTAGCTGTACCTTCCTCCAGGAAATCTTCCTTGGTTGAGTACATGTTCCTTTGGCTTCTGGCTTCTACTGAGGAAGTGCTCATCCTTCTTTGAGTACTCAAATGCTTTTCTTTTTTGTTTAACTATAAACTATGTGAGAGCAGGGACCATATCTGTCTTCCTCACCATAGTATCTCCAGAACCTAGAATGATGCCCAGAATGTGATGGACACTTTTATTTTTTGAATGAATTTTCCTTTTTTGTTTTTAAATCCTTTTATCTTATACTCACCAATATTCCAAGTGCTATTTTAAAGTTCTTTATGAAGTCAGATTTTAAAGCACAAAGATGAGTAGTTTTATTTTACTATAATAACTAGGTATTTGGTATGAACTCTAAGTATTTTTTTTTTTTTTTAATTAGCCAGAAATGATTCTGTGTGTCTGAACCGGTTAAGAGGACTCATCAAAACAGCAAACTGGAAAACAGATGACATTTGACAAACAAACATTGTGAATGGGAGCTGAGTAATGGAGAACAAACCAACACTCAAACTTGTTCTGGAAAAAAAAACCCTGTTGATTTATTATTATTTAGAAAGCACACACAGCAATTTATCGAGAAGAAGGAGAAAAGGCAAAATAAGTGAGCATACAAATTCATTTTAAAAGATCCAGTGGCACTTCCCAAGTAATATCTGTCTCTGTGAGCTTTTTAAAGCTGTTGTATTTCGCATATCTATATGCATACCCAGAGTTATGAATATAGATACAGGGAAACACATCACACACTTGTCAGGAATCTTTCCTCCCCAAAACCTGTAGTGAGCGTATCGTTTTCCTTCCTGAAAGCTGCCTGCAGGTGTTTTCTTGGATCATGCCACAGTCTCTTTCCTCTGAGTTCGTCTCTGATGACAAGTAAGGATACTTGTGAAGGGAGATTTCCCCTTAGTTCTTGACTTTTTCTTTAGCTTTTTCTGATTTTTGAGTGAGATTCCCAGTTCTTCCATGATGGCATTGAAAGAGAGACACTAGAGAACATGAAATAATAGAGCATCAGTTTAACCTAACTAGCTGCCCCCTCCACTGATCTGTCTCTCACCAATACAAGATATTGGTCTAAGGTAACTCTGCCACACTGAAAATTCCCGGCCAGTTCCCACACCTCCTCCTCCACCCACTGGCCATTCATTCGCCTTTTCTACTTGGGGAAACGGAGGCAGCAAGCTAGCTGGGTAGACTTTGGGTTTTCATTCACAAGATGCAGTATTATAAAACTACCCAGTTAGGCTCTCGAAATAGACAACTTACCTTTGCCGAGACACCAAAATAGAGTTAAGTTAAGTCATTTCCCCCATTGAGATGATCCAAACATTGATAGGTTTATCAAGGCATACAGGACACTTCAGTAATGCTATAGAAAATGAACAAACCTTCTCTACACCAAGGCTTTGTTTTTTTCTCCCATGAAACCTTACTTTGTTCCTAAAATAAAATCTAATTCTTGATGACTTTCCTTTCTGATAAAAAAAAAGAAAAAAAAACAATTTTAAATTGTATATTTTCTCCAAAAAACAGAGATCTGGCAGCAGCAATGATGCAGCTGTGGTTGAAATGAAAATAATATGGTACCGAACCGCACAGCAAAGATGATGGCATAATACGAAGAGAAAATGGAGTGATGATCATGAAACGTCACGTGAGCGCAGATGGCGTATATATGTACGTAACTATTACAATTCCACTGTTATGTATTCGCATGCACAGTGTACAATGGTGTAATCAAACATAATTTGCTACCAATTTTTCCAGCCAATATCAATCTTTGAGTGATACATTCCTGCTAATAGAGATTTCCATAACTTAGTGTTGTTCTTGATGAGGTAACCCTTAAAACACCCTTAAAATCCTCAAGCCTTTGGTAAGGTGTAAGCAAGTGCAAGCATGGGACTCCTTTGTCATGAACTCACAAAACGGATGGGTTGAAAGTCATATGACCACGTGCCACCCAATGATTTCTCTAGGCTGTGAGCTTCTGACAGGAAGGAAACTGGTGTTTCCTGTGTTCAAAGTAGGAAATGTCTCCTCCGGTCCTTGCGTATCAACGTGCAACATGTATTTTTGAAAATTTACACTCCAGTTTTGTTCCACAAAAAAGTTGATGTCATTTAAATAAGCAATAGTTTTAATTTTTCTACTTGATTTGAAAGCTAGACAGATACATTTGGTTCCTAGATATACATTGCTGGCCTACCAGATGTACACCTCTGAAAAAGTAGTAGTTTTTGTATGACTTCTTGTCTCTTTTGCACGTGTTTATAGACTTTGAGTTTCATTTTCATTTTCATATGGCTCTAAGAATTCATGTCATTCGTGTTCATTTTCTTTCAAATCATAAGTTGTGGCTTCAATGAATTGAGAGGGGGATCATGCCACCCAAAGAAAAACTTCAGAAATGTTTTCTATGAATTATACTTACAAAAAGTGTTATAGCACGTATGTCACAACGGAAATTTAATGTTTTTTGATAGCATTTTGTGATGTGAAATTTTTCTGTTGCTACCAGATGAACTGCATATTTTATAGTGCCATATGACACATGGTATTGTATCGGGGTCTTGCAAATTTTGGTCAGAGAGATATTTCAATGGAAGAAGTGTTTTTGTGTTTTGGGTTTGTTTTGTTTTGTTTTGCATTTTGCACAGGACATTTCTAATTTCAGGAAGATCATTAAAATGGAAGGAAGAGAGGGAAAGAAGGAGGAAGTGCAAAGGACTTTATATACACTATTACAAACAAATCTTACAGCAACCTTATAAGGAAGGAATTCTTATGCCCATTATATAGGTGGGGAAATTTACTATTGGAAATGTTAAGTAATTTGCCCAGGAAATGTGGTTCGTAAGAGCTTGCATTTGAACTCAGTCTATCTTATTTCACAGACTCAACTGCTTTCACTTGACATCAACACCTTTTTTTTTTTTTTTTTACTTAACTACTATAAAGAGCTTTTATAGATTCTTTTCTCATAAATGCATGTTAAGAAATTGCAATATTTCTGTTTTACTTGAAGCCTGAAACATTCGAGTTTAGACATTTCTCTTCATTTTGCACTGAAACCACCAAAGTGAGTCTCCAAGTGTGGCTCACAACGAGGAAAGAACTTGATGAAACTCTCTCTTTCCTGTATTGGGTAGACGGGTAACCACAGTTCTTGTCTTGACAATATGTTTTAATTATGTTTCTCTTTAAAACACAATCTTCCTTCAACTTTTATATTGCCTTAAAATGCAGCAAATGTCTATTCCTTTCATTAACCCTAGGTATTTATTTTTTGCTGCCCTCATGAAAGTAAAAATATATATAGTTTTATGAGTGGTCTGGTTTCTCTGTCTTTGGTCACAAATGATGATTTCTTTTTGATTCTCACTTTGTCTCCAACTGTCAAAAAGAAAATGGCAAGACATTGGGACTGACCTTTCTGCTTCCAAGTTTTTGCTGTAGTCATAAGGAAAGATGACCTTTAAGGTCGCTACCAGCCATGAGCTCAAGCAAACCATACACTCTTGTATCCACAGGAAATGAAAATGTGAAGGTCATCTCTCAGCACAGAGGGGCCTGGGAGGGTTTCCTATTCATTCATTGATTTGTCTTTCACAATCTCAGAATTAAAGATATAGATAGATAGAGAGATAGAGAGATAGAGAGATAGAGAGATAGATGGATAGATAGATAGATAGATAGATAGATAGATAGATATAGATAAATTGAGCGTCTGAATTAGGATAAAAATCTAAGTAGCTTTCCAAAGCTTCTATTTCTGGACTTGGTTTTTATGAACTCCCTTGTATTTGCAGAGCCGTAGAAAAATTATGGTTAAGCACAGATGTTTAAATTTCTAAACTAATTTCATTAGAAAGTATCAGACATGTTGATGACCATCTACCACCTTGCTCAGGAGGCAGGGACATTAGGGGTAGGGTGAATAACCCCAGCAGAATCCTCTGGTGTTTGGCAGACTGGAAATTACCCTGTAGTATGCAGCTGGGGTCCTCCTATTTTTCTCTGGTGGATGGAATTCATGTTTTCAATGGATCTACATATATGACCATGAATCATACTTGTGAGTTGACCCCTGGTCTCAGAATGCTGGAAGTGAAATTTCAGCTGTGCTGCCTAGTAGCTGGGTTACACTGGGCAAGATGTTTATTTTCTCTTTGATTCAGCTTCTTTATCTATACAATGGAAACAATAGTAGAATCCTTTTCATAAGAGTTATTTTGTGAACCATTGAGTGGGTGCATGTAAAACAGCACAATGCCTGACCCATGGTAAGTTTCTCTATTTCTTTAAAATAACATGGTATAGGGGCGCCTGGGTGGCTCAGTCGGTTAAGCGTCCGACTTGGGCTCATCTTGCGGTTCCTGAGTTCAAGGCCGTGTCTGTCTCTGTGCTGCCTGGAGCCTGCTTCGGATTCTGTCTGTCTGTCTCTCTCTCTTTCTCTCTCAAAAATAAACAAACATTAAAAAAAATAAAAATAAAATAACATTGTATAGGGGCACCTGGGTGGTTCAGTCATGTAAGTGTCTGACTCTTGGTTTCAGGATATGATCTCATGATTTCATGAGTTTGAGCCCCAAATTGGGCTCTATGCTGGCAGCACGGAATCTGCTTGGGATTCTTTCTCTCCCTCTCTCTCTGTCCTTCCCCCACTCACACTGTCTCTCTCTCTCTCAGAATAAATAAACTTAAAAAAATAACATTGTATATATCACTGAAAATAGTTTAAGTCTATGAAACTTACTGATATGTATTTTGGTGTTTTTTTTTTTTTTTTTTGGATGGAAGGAAGGGAGGAACAGTGAAAAGTTGATGATCCTTTAATATTATCCATTGTATGCCCTTCTATGCACCAATTCTTTGTTTCCACCGGTGTTTTGTTAAAGTACGTTCTATACATGTTTAATACATAGATTTTTCAATGCTTATTTTATTTGTTTCAGCCAGCTCATAACATGTTTTAGTGTTTATGCAGTAATAAGATTTATGACAGCTTGTGTCTTGCCTCTGAAGGATAGGTGCTCAAGCATGAGAAAGAAATGAAATTTAGCCACAGCTCTTTGCCATTTAAAAAAACTTATCTCTATGCATCTGAACCCATTTACTGTGAATTGCTATGATGATAAGTTTGATAGGAAAATTCACTTATGAATGGATTTATAGTAATAAACTGTGTTAGTGCCATTTATGCCATTCTGAACACTGTCCAAAGATAAAGTGATGTGTGTGTGTGCAGGGATCGCATGTGTGTGCGTGTGCGTGCTTGTGTGCATGCACCTACATGTGCATGTGACCTTTCTTGCAGAGGAAAGGAAAGTGAGAAACAAGTTCATGTACTAGAAACCATGAGTGAAACTTCAGCTAGCACTGTAGTTCGCCTGGTTTTAGAAGAAGGATTTCCTTCCTTCTTTTTCTTTCTTTCTTTCTTTCTTTCTTTCTTTCTTTCTTTCTTTCTTTCT
>NW_024412403.1:15554300-15624685 GCF_014898765.1 Herpailurus yagouaroundi | reverse complement strand
TCTTTCTTTCTTTCTTTCTTTCTTTCTTTCTTTCTTTCTTTCTTTCTCTCTCTCTCTCTCTCTCTCTCTCTCTCTCTCTCTTTCTTTCTTCCAATGTTTGTTTGTTTATTTATTTATTTATTTTTTAACGTTTATTTATTTTTGAGACAAAGAGAGACAGAGCATGAACGGGGGAGGGGCAGAGAGAGAGGGAGACACAGAATCGGAAGCAGGCTCCAGGCTCTGAGCCATCAGCCCAGAGCCCGACGCGGGGTTCGAACTCACAGACCGCGAGATCGTGACCTGAGCTGAAGTCGGACGCTTAACTGCCTGAGCCACCCAGGCGCCCCAATGTTTATTTATTTTTGAGAGAGAAGGAGAGCGCACGCGAGCACACACATGAGCAGGGGAGGGGCAGAGAGAGAGAGGGAGACACAGAACGCAAAGCAGGCTCTGGGCTCTGAGCTGTCAGCACAGAGCCCAACGCGGGGCTCGAACCCACAAACTGTGAGATCATGACCTGAGCTGAAGTCAGATGTTTAACCATCTGAGCCACCCAGGCACCCCTGATTTGCTTATTTCTTTTGCAGAAAACCATTCCTCTTCTCCATTCCTTTTGTGCCTGTAGTGTGACCCTAGTGAGCTCCCCTGTCCTCTTTTCCTGCCTTCTTTTGCTTTCTTTTACCTTCCTCTTTGTCTTGATTTTTTTTTTTTTAATAATTGCTGACATCATGGCACCTCCTTTGGATTAATCCTTAATATTTGGTTTCTTGGTACTAGTGTGAACCTGAACATAAATTATTCTTCTCCTGGCACCTTTATCTTTCTATTGCAAATATTCCCCTGGAAGGGACGGGAGAAGTTAAATGAATTCTTGTTTTGTACTTAAATGACCTGCCCCCCCCCCCCCAGAGTCTAGGGGTGGGGAGTGATTTCCTTTACCTTATAGGAAGAACTGTGTGCTGAAATTTGACTTGGGTTTACAATATTGAAAGGACCAAGGCTAAGCTGTCTCGTATTGGCTTTCATACTGTTTGCAAATGTGGCATCAGATTGTGACTATCAGACTGATTTCTCTTGTATATTTAACATTTATGCATTCCATGCTTTATTCATTGGTACATTTAGAAGAACTTGGGGTGAATACGTTTATACCTTACATTTTGTACAGGTTTCTCTCTTTATTATGCTCTTTGTTTAAAGACACTTGAAGCGGTCTGTGACATTGTCTAATAAATTTTCACATTATGTGTTGAAGAAAGATACAGATAATATTTGTGTCATTTTATAAATGTAAAAGCTTTCATTTTATATAGATATGCTTTAACTTGAAAGCAAGCTCTAACTTGAAGCCTTTTTTGTAAAGACTATTTTTAGTAAAATAGACTGAATTTTAACAAATATAGAAATCAAGGAATGGGTTACTGAGAAATGATGAGATTATCATTGCTGTTATGTTCTTGGTTTGGTTGAATTACTATCATAGTCTGGAGGCAGTGTCTCAATGATTTTTTTTTTTTTTTTCTTTTTAACGAGATGGTCTAAGTATTCACATCCTTAACATTTTTAAACTGTGAGATTCAATACGGGAACAAACCTAAAATGTTCAAAATGTCAGGAAACTTTTTAAGGAATAAGAACAGAAACCTATTCATACATTTGCTACCTTAAGACTTTGGAAAGTCTGGTCACCTCTCTACATAAGTGTTTTATGTCTTCACAGGATAATTGATGATCTAAGAGCAGAGATCAAGCTTCAGTGATCCCCCACTAATTATGTTAAGGAAGGAGGAGGGATATTGTTAGAGTAGCTATGTGTATACCATTTTGTGTGAAATTCTTGCATTCCAGAACTCAGAATTTGGCTACCATTTGCTCTGGTTTTATCAGTTTTCTGGGTTCATTCAGAATTCCTGGGCCACCTCTCATGCAGCCATCCTTGGATTAAAAATATATATATATATCTGAGAGGTTGGGAGTCAGCCATCATATTAGCCTCGAGAATAGTGATTATGATTAATTGTGCCTGAAAGCTAATGAAGAAGCCGATTCTCATCTCCTGAATCTGTGCCAAAAATTTCTGGATGGAGGAAATCTAGACATTGGCCTAAAACTTAAAAGTGTGGTCTGCTATCCCCACCTGTCACCCAGAAGCCACTCCTTACCCAGCTAATTTTCAACTGGCTCTTCACTCCTTCTACATTTTCCCTGGGGCTACAGTATATCAACCCCACTAACTTATTTTCCTATCTCTCTTTTTTTAAAACATTTTTAATCTTTATTTAGTTTTGAGAGAGAGAGAGAGAGAACCAGCAGGGGAGCAGAGAGAGAGGGAGACATAGAATCCGAAGCAGGTTCTAGGCTCTGAACTGTCAGCTCAGAGCCTGACGTGGGGCTCAAACTCACGAACCGTGATCGTGACCTGAGCCAAAATCGAAATCCCAACTGACTTAGCCAGCTAGGCGCCCCTCCTGGCTCTTTTTAATGTCACGTTTTCACCATCTCTGTCCTTTTCCTTCTCGTCTCCTCCATTTTACTTTTTTTGCCCCCACACTTGAGACTTGGTGCCAACATCTTTGCTGTCTCAGATCCTAGATGTAAGCTGAAAGCATATCCCAGAATTCTCTGTTTTCCAATCCGAGTTCCTTCAAACCATAAACATACACCTATGGGGGACACAAGGTTAGTCAATGACACTAGATACATGAGGATCATCTTTCTAGGGTTCATTTTTGTTTAAAGATTTTATTTAGAAAACTTTTCTTCCATTAGAATAAGTGTAAGTCTATTGTGGAATGGATATATATACACACACACACACACACACATATATATATGTGTATATATATATATATATGTATATATATAATTTATTTAGTTTTAAGAATTCTTTAAGAAATTTTTCACTATGGGTGGCTGCCCAAGACTCTACAAAATTCTTGGGGGTATTAGTTCGTTCTCCTCTAACATTAGGAATAATTTCATAGAAAACTTTGAAAAGTGAGGTTAACACTGAAGCAATGTTCCATTTTGATATTAATCCATGTACTTTTCCAAATCTTCTGAATCTGAGCCCTTTTTCCCACTTTTAAAGTTATAGCAAGAGCTTTTGTATGCATTGCCCTCAGGGTAGGGATGACATAGAAAGAGGAAAAAAAGTAAAATTTGCAGCTTTGAGTTCTTAAATAGATTTTTGTGGATCTATAGAAGCCACTGCAGTCTTTGAAGCTATTAATTACAACAGCTAGGTGTTTGAAAGAAGGAAAAAGAAGGCACTTTGAATTGTAAAAGTTTGCCTTCCAGCCTTCAGGGCCCAGCCCCTGAGATTATGGCTGGGGTATGAAGCTAGGACTGTTCTGTGTTTATTTTCAAGGAGAATCATCCAGCCAGGGGCTAGGACAGCCTAGATGCTGAGGAATACCAGAGAAGGGGCCCCTCACTTGCAACTTTTGGGATCAAACTCCCATGGGGTGAAGTAAGGCAAATAGATGTGGGGACAGCTTAATAGATGAAGGGAGCTGAAAACACAAGGAAATCGTGCCCACTTTCTGTCCCATATTCAGAGGAAGCAGTCACTGAGTGCGGAAATATCATCAGAGCTGATCATCAGGCTGGTTGGAGACTGTCTCCCATGACCTCTGAAGTGTGCTCAAGAGCAACGAGACTTTCACCTGCTCCAGGAGGGCACAAAAGTTGCTGATGAGTTTGGAGAGATGGCTGCAGAGTGTCCCCCCCAAGCATTATGACTAGACAGCTGCAAGTTGTTTCTGCCATAAGGATAAGCTTCAGGTGGGCTGGACATATCTAAGATGAGCAACCCTCCTTGCTTAAAAATGGCAGAGATGTGGGTTTGTATGCCAATCCAAGGTACTCCCAGTGCCTTTCTCCTGTCTGGAGTCACCATCAGAGGCCACCATGACTTTCTTCTCTGGCCTTCTGGCTTCTCTCTGGCTTCCCTACATCTCCCAAGTCTGCCTTAGCCCCTTGTGCAAGCTCAGGGCCTACACACTTCCTCTGTTATTGGCCTCATGTGTACCTGAGCAGGCCTCCATTGCTGAACTTGAGATGATACTATGAGGACTGACTTTCCATTACCACATGGAGAAGAGGGCCTGTCCTTTCTGCAACTCAGAGGCTGAGTTAGGGCCATAAATATATAATTCCAAGAAATTCTTTGTATGCCCCTTCTCATATAGAGAATGGCCTTGGCCTTGAGGTAAATTGAACCTGATGGAGGGTTTTAGTGTCCACAGTGTATATGTGCACTACCGTGGAGTCCTTGCAGTACTATCTTATGCCCACATGTAGCGGACATACATTTTTCTCAAGCTATAAACTTAGGTGTGCAAGAAAACCATGTGATGCCATAAAAAAATAACAACAGATCCCACCTTAGAGGTTCCCATCCACTAGTAGATGTTGTCAACTCAATGTAACTCACTCATTGTTTAAAACTGAGTTTCTTTTGGTTAATGGCTCAGTTAATATGAACCTCTCCCCTCCTCCCTTCTTCTTCTCTTCTTTCCCAGGTGCATCTGGGCTTAGGAAAATTTAATAGAGGGTCTGGGCATTGGTGATGGTGGGAGCAGCTGATCCATGGCCATACTACATTCTTTGACTTCCACTGGGGTTGGATCCTAGGAGGCCATCAGTGCTGCACTTTCTCTGCTGAGTCCTCTAGGTGCTTGTGGCCCCACTATGGTCTCCATGTCAGGTCTACACATTGAGTCTTTGCTCACTCCAACCTCAACTTTTCAATCCACTGGTTCAGCCCTTCTGCAAGGCTCTTCATTGAGAAGTGCCATGGAGTTTTCACTGTTTTCCCTGAGATGCTCTGGGACTGAGCAGGACTCTACGAAGCTGTTCATAGGTTCATGACCTAGATATTGTTATTGCACCATTCTGGAAACAGTTGGATGTAAGATTTTTCTCAAGTTTTCCCATCTCCTGGGCTATACCCTGTAAACTCCAATATGGCATTTTCTGTTCAAGATCTCCCAGAACTTTTCTGAGGTTTCTATTTTCCTGTCCTCAAGTTGGGACTTGGCTCATGGATGGCCATGAAGCCTTCTCTCAGGGATTCCAGTACCACTAAGATTTAATGACTTCCCTCCCATTCTTCCCTTCTGTCCTAGTGGTCAAAAGCTGGTCAGGGATAGGAACATGAGGGAAGAAATCATTATTTTGTGTATTTCCACAACCTTGGGCCTCTGGGTTTTGGCTCTTGTTAATTACAGATAAGCTTTTCGAATAACAACTAATCTATTCAACAAAACACCTGGTTCTTGAGACTGAAAGCCATGGTTTCCAAGATTTTTGTCTATACTACAAATCTGTGAAGTTTACTTAAAACTCAAATGCTAAGAGTCTGATTCATCTCTGGCTTGGAAGCCGTACAGATAAAAACATTGATGCTTAAGGGTGGAGGAGGATAGGGGTAAAAACAATAGAAAATAAAAGCACATCAACCTTTTTCTTTGTTTCCCTTTGTCTTTAACAGAATTACTGAAGTTCCACTTACAGAATAGGTTTCCCCATCTCTCTTGAGTTGTTACTGAGAATATAACCCATTCCATAGCTATGAATAACTTCTAGCTATGTCTTGTTTTGCTTGTTGGTTTGTTTTATTTTGTTTTCTTTCTTTCTTTCTTTCTTTCTTTCTTTCTTTCTTTCTTTCTTCTTTCTTTCTTTCTTTCTTTCTTTCTTTCTTTCTTTCTTTCACCTACTCTGTAGGCACATCAGAGTCAAGAATGAGTCCACTTTTATAGCCTTTCCTGTGTTTGTTACACTTTGCTTATGACTGGATGAGAACTTTTTCACTCTTTGATGCCATGATGGCCGGTTTTCTCTTTATCCAGAGTAGACCATTTCATCCTGCAGCACTGGCAGGAAAAGGTAATTCTGTTTATGACAATAAAAATTTAGTATGTTTAAGGTAACTGCGCAATCATATTTATATTTGTATTTGGTATTTGGTCAAGCTTTTTTGTTGTTGTTGTTTGGTCCTCCTTCTTTTTATTTCCTTCCCACTTTCTATTAAACTTAAAAAATTACTGTGGTTGCAGAGAACTTTAAATATCACCCCTTCGGGGCTCCTGGGTGACTCAGTCAGTTAAGTGTCCAACTCTTGATTTTGGCTCAGGTCATGATCTCATGGTTTGTGGGTTTCAGCCCCACATTGAGCTCTGTGCTGACAAGGAGCCTGCTTGGGATTCTCTCTCTCTCTCCCCCTCTCTCTGCCCCTCCCCTGCTCGCTGTCTCTGTTTCTTTCTCAAAATAAATAGATAAACTTAAAAAAAAAAAAAAGAAAAAAATGTCATCCCTTTATGTCACAGCTGGGGAGACTGAGAATAAGAGAGGGACAACGACTTGCCCAAAGTCACATAGCTATTCAGTAGCAGCACAAGGACCTGAACTCTTGGCTTGTGACTCCCAGGTCATTGTTTTCGTTGAGTCATTTACACCTTTTAGAATTTGTTTGGTTTTAAGACACTGCCACTATACACTGGAAAAGTTATTTCTAAATGGATGTTAATTGCTTCCTGGCCTCTCTGTGAATTGATGAATGTTTGGGTTTCCAGGCAAAGGAAAACCTCTTTGTACAATTACAGAAATAACCTGATTGAGATTTCTCCAAATGACTTGCTAAATAAAGTGATCTGACTACAGAAGAAATGAATGAGAACGTGTGGAAGCATCTGATAATGTGCCAACTGATACTTAGGACTTAAGATAATTGCATATAGGGGCACCTGGGTGGCTCAGTCAGTTTAAGTGTCTGACTTTGGCTCAGGTCAGGATCTCACAGTTCGTGAGTTCGAGCCCCACAATGGGCTCTATGCTGACAGCTCAGAGTCTGGAGCCTGCTTTGGATTCTGTGTCTCCCTCTCACTCTCTGCCCCTCTCCTACTTGCACCCTGTCTCTCTCTCTCTCTCTCTCAAAAATAAATAAACATTAAAAAAATTTAAAAAAAGATAATTGTATATTAGGGTAGGTTACCTGGGGACAGTAGTTTCTTAGTTCCTGTGGTTGGTAAGGACTAAATTGATCAGGGCAACAATCTTTTTTTGAAATGGAAAAATCTGAATATTTGAAGTCTAAACACTTCAGTTAAAAAATTGGATACAAAGAAAATCCTGGTTTTGCTAACTTAAGCTTAGTAGATAAAGGAGCGACAGTAACTCTATTCCATCACTCAGGTCCTACTCATGCTTTTTGTGTTTCTGGGTGTATACGCTGAAGCACGGAGACATGGTGGGGTTGTGCAATTTGGCCAATTAGCCCCATTTGGGTTGACGACTGCAAAGTTCAGATTTTGTAGCGGGTGTAACCACATAGAACATTTGGGCTTTTATCACCAAAACGTTCTCATCTGTGTAAGTAGAATTTTTTTGAAAATTTAAGGGAGAATCCCATTTTCCATGATATCAGTCTCTACGGAGAGGATTTTGAAAGCAAAAATGATTTTAATATGCCTGTGCATCTGGACATAAAATTCCATAACTGCGGGAAGCATAATGAGATGGTTCCTAAAGGCAAGTTAAAACTGCAGCATCAAGCAGAAATTTTTCATTATCTATAAGAGTTAATTAATAATGCCATTTGGCACAGTCAGATGTGCAGAAAATAGTCCGAGAAGTAGGAATGCCTTGCTTTCCTTTTGCTTTTCAAGGCTGTTCAGGCTACTTTTAAATTGCTTACTGGGAAATAGACCTTATAGTATAAAGGGTCACGGGCTTGGAAACTAATTGGGATTCATGGTTTTGCTGCTTTGCCATAGATGGCTCATATAGAACATAATATAATGCTAGTCAAATGTAATGAGGTATTTGGAAATATTTTTTGGGGGGGGATAGTTTATAACTATATAATCCAGCTGATTTTCCTAAGGGCATGATCTCTACCCACCATGTGTCCTCAGGTAGTTGCAGTTTTGCTGGAAAAACTCTAAAATAATTCAATTTCTAATTTTAGTCTAAGACAAAATAAACTTTATTTTTTTCCTTATTGCATTGGATTATAAGCAGGCTTGTCAGGAATTGGATTAGACAGCGTTAGATGCTCCATAGTTGTCGATGCACTGTTCAATCTTTTCAAACACCTCTCTGCTCTCTTGCTAACTTTAAACAGTATTCCTCAAAGTATAAGCCACAGATAACCTGCCAATGTTAATAAAATCTCACCCTCACCACTTAACTTGAAGTCAAATTGCTGTGTTCCATCTAGCTTTAAAGAAAACTCATGCTTACCAAAGTTTTAAAGTAAAACAGCTGTATTTAAGATTGTTGGGGGGAAAAAAGCTCATGTAAGGAAAGGTATTTTTAAAAAATCCCTTGTACTAAAAAAACTCATGTACATGACCTAATTTTGGAGAAAACTGCTATATTGAAGCTATTTTTTTTTTATGGAAACTAATGTCTACAACTAATTTTAAGCATTCGCTTTCAGATTTTGTTAAAAAGTCACCAATTCCTGGATTACACTCACTGAGAAGCAATCTATGGAGGTAGAACCTATAATCCATATTTTAAATAATTTCCCCGGTTGATTCTGAGGTACACCAAAGTTCTGAGAACTAATGACAAAAAAAACAGAGTTTGGAATTTTTTCTTTCATGTTCAAGGTTCTTTTTTTCTAAATTTCACTTAAAATGCAATGGCCCCTGGTGGAGTCACTGTCGTTTCAGCAGTCATTTACTTGATGTCAAGTATTGGTTGTCCAGGGCATGTATAAAAAGAAAAAGAAGTGTAAGGAGCCTTGGTTTCTGAAATGAATAGAAGTTCTTCAAGGGAAAAAAGGGCACAGAGACCAATTAAACTACCTATTTGATCATTTTGAGTAGGTCTAGCAACTATAACTAAACATGAAGGTCATCAATTGAATATAGTGAAATTTTTATCTCAAAGATGTGCAGTTTCTTTTTGAACTCTCTCTATAAAGGGTTTATTGAATATTGAATGCCAAATATGTGAGTATATCTTGGCTTAGAATTAGTGGTCGTACCTCTGGAATCAATCAACAGACATCAATGAATTATTGAATGCTGATTACACACATAAGATTATGCTTTAGATCACTACTGCACAGTAAAATCAACCGACTACCTTAAAAAACTATTGTCCTGCCCTCCTTCCAGACTAATCAAATAAGAATTTCTAGAGATGAGGTTCATGACTTCTACTGGATCCTCATGTGTTGCCAGTTTGGGTCCTTCCCTGGGGTGCAATGAACTTGTCCTTGATTTTTAATGATTGTGTAAGGAAAAGTGGTTTTAGAGAGAGAGTTTGAACCTGTAATTGGAAAACCTCTTTTCCAGACAGACTGTGTATTAAGATGCATGATAAATTGTACTTACTGGCCACATGACCAGATAGCAATACCTAATTTCTCTATAAGGGGCTAATATCTGTTAACCAATATCTATTAACAGAATTCTTATAAATGATCTTATTTCCAATACCATTATAGAATTTCATTTAATTCTCAAAGCAAATATAGGTCAACAAATTATCTTCATTTTACAAATGAGGAAACTAGGGCTCAGAGAAATTAAAAACTACCCCCAATCGTCAATACCATTGTTTACTGAATGGCAACGATGTGCCAGGCATGGTTAATGTGTTTTGTACAATAACACTGGATGAGGTACATATCATCAAGCCAGCATTCCCTGAGTATGATCTGTAGAAAATGGTCTGTCAAGATACTTCAGGGGAAAAACAGATTCTGCTATCTAATAAGTTTGGGAAATACTGAATGCTTTCCAATCTTGTTGAAAATTCCCAATGCATCATAACATGTTAAATGAGATATCATGAGATATCATGCCGTAAAGAAAGTTTAGAGTAGTGTTCCGTGGGTTCCTTGACCAGAAAATCTAATTTGAATAACACTTGTCAATGGTACCTTATGACCCAGAAATTATGTCCTAATATTACCTACTAAGAAACAAAGGCTCTGAGAAATGCAGTCACTTGTCTACTGTGATTCAGCATGTGGCTGTACTGGAACCTGCACCTAAGTTTGGTTGATTTTGAAAATTCTCCTATAATTCTAAATTCTAGGACTCCAGGTTGCTGACTGCTTATTTCTCTGTTAGTAAAGCTGAAATAAAATTGTTGAATGGATTAAATGTAATGCTGTATCATTTCAAAACATTTTGAAAACTGTAAAATAAGATATAAATATCAGAAATAGGTAGTATACATCTTAAAGTGGCACACAACTATTAAGTTTACCCAGACTCTGAATTACACTTTCAAAGGAGAGTCTCTGTAGAAAAGCAGATTTTGTTATCGCTAACCCCTTGATCATCTCAACTTCATCAATCACCCTTGAACTTTTTTGGTAGCATCTTTGATTTATTAAATAGTCCTTGGGAAGATAAACTCATGTAATTTGTGGTTTCCACATACAGAATCAATAAATTCTGAATACTAAAATACTCCAATGTTTGCCTCTATTGATTATGAAGATGTAAACTCTGACCCAGGACAAAGTGTGCTGCTTTCACTTTAATAACAGTAGATAAATGTTAGTGTAATTTAGAGATATTTTCTTAAAAGCACATTTATTTAAAGAAGAAAGCAAGACTGAGAAAATCAGGGCAGGAGTCAACTTTCCTATACATGCGTTACTGGAGAAATATAGTTTTGACTGGAGGGACCTGTGGTTCAAAAATTGGAACCCATTTAAAGCTAAGCAAAGAGAAGGCAAAATGCTACATGATTGCACAGATGGCTTATCTTTAATTCTGAGAAATATGTTTTGGGGCTAACTTCACATGTCAAAAGGTAATCCCATTAAGGAGAACAAAGACCAACTGATCCCATGCTGGGGGAAGATGAAAGGCATCCTCAATTCCCCTATGCACTGTGAAGAGGAAAAGAAGCTCAGAGGGCAGGCAGACATCCTCCATCACAACAAATTAAGTATGCAGTTGGTTTCTTATGCCACCAAGCTGAGTTAGAGTGGGAATTATTTACAACATTTTGAATGCAGGTGGAAAATAAATCTAGAGATCTGTAACTAATGTGTATGGAAATTCTTTCCTCTATTTATTTTCTCCTCCTTGCCCTTCTCCCTAATATACTTGGAGTGAATTGATAATGACAAAGCATCCAAAGAAATGAGTGTGAAAGTGTTAATGCTCAGAAAAGATTGTGAGGAGAACAACCACTCTATGCTGGGTGAGTAGGAAAGGAATAAAATTACATCTTGTGAAAAGATGTTCGTCAATGCATAGTGAAAGTGAGTCAGTGGAAAATAGAAGATGCTATGTGTTAGTTCCTAGTTTAGGAGTTTGTCTGGAGCTTGCAAGAAATAGTCTGCAGCATGAAAAAAACCACAGTTCCTTGGAGACTCTGAACATACTATGATCTGAACGTACAGAGGGTTGTCAGGTAAATGTTACGTGAGAGCTTGATGTTAATGAATTTCGACCCAAGAATCATTTTCGACTGAGTTGTGCCTTTCTGAGTGAAGTTCAGCATAGCTAATGCTCTTCTGTGACGCCAGAGGGTTCAAGTTTAGTTTCCATTTTCTGGATCACGTTTTTCAATTTTTAAAATACAAGACACCTTGAGTCTTTGTGTAAATAATACATTTTAAATAGTGGAATCAATTTGAGTTGAACGTCAACGTTGTTATGGACTTACTACCAAAAGTTAGGGTTTCGGGTAGTTTGAATATGTGGATCTACATAGAACAGAAGGGACAGGGAGAGGGAAACAGGAGTTTAAAAAAAAAAAGAAAAACAAAAGGTCCACAAAGATAAAAAAGAATTCCACCATACTAGCATTTTGTTTTTATGCTTTGCACTGTTGAAAATCTACATCTATTTTTTCATGAAGAAAGACTTGCTTATTTTTAACACATAAATATAGAACTAAGATAACCGTTATCTTGATGGTATAGCAGATTCTGGAAAATACACATATATTGAAGTTTATATGCCCCTAATACACCTCGGTTTCAACACAGAATGTGCATCTGTTTTCAGTGCATTGAATTCAGTGTCTAGAGTCCATGAGTTTTGCTACCTTGACAGGATAAAGAATTATGGCTATTTATGCTTAAAAGATACAGATATCATCAACAATACCAATTAGCAGAAACAATTTCTACTGGGCACACTTTTTTTTTTTTTTTAACTGATTACACAGTGTGAACTGAGGACTGTGTCCGAATCCCTCTCTCCTCTCGAATTAATTTGCCACATTCTAAATCCGTAGATAAAGTGGTTCCAGAAGTGGAGTTGGTTGGATGGGTTTGTTTACACTTCAGTCCATAAAAGAAACAAAAAGCCTTGCATGCAAAAAGAAATGAGAAAAAAATATAGAAAAAAATGAATAAATCAGAAGCAAAAATGAATGTTTAAATGAAAATTTAAATCAAATGAAGCTGGCAATTATGAGAAGCACATTAAAAGCATAACATATACAAGCTTTTATTTTTCAAGTTAGTTGCATAAAACAAGACACCTCAAGAGCAAATTGAAAGTTAAAACAAAGCAGAACAGTCCATTTTCCCTTTTAAGTAAAGATAGTTTTCTCTAAAAAAATCTAAAAAAGGGGCGTTTAATGTTCTCACAATTGCCTTGTAATTTTGGGAAAATTATCATGATAAAACCAAGTTATAATCAATCATCCCCAGCTTTGGGAGCTGAAAGAGAGTTTCCACTTAAAGGAGGTGGGACTGGTGTGAAATTATTAATCAGAACTGGCTACATAATTTGTGGGGCCCAATACAAAGGGAAAATGTGGAACCCCTTGTTTAAAAATGATTAGTAATTTCAAGACAGTGACAGCTGAGCATTAAACTAGCCATGTTATTAATAGTTTATAGTCTCAGAATTCTAACAATAATTTTAAATTGAATGGGTGGTCTAATGCACTATGATGGGCATGAGGTTTGTACTTTGTTTATTCTAGTATGCTTATGAAAGAATTATCTTTAATATAATCATCTTATACAGAATGGTAGGAGCTCCTGGTGTGATTTCCATCAAAAATAAAAGTGACAGGCAAAAATGGTTGACTGTTGAAATCAACTGTGATCCTAAATACAATCTGGAAAAATAAAGTCTCTAATATATTTCATTGTCATTCTGTGTTATTTATCATATTCCTGACCAAAAAATCCTGATGAATTACCTTTTTATAGATCATGTTTTGGGAGAGGTAAATGCTCAGTTTCAAAATACTGCATTTATATCTTTATGTAAATTGCTTTGCATTCATACATGTGCTCAGCATCCACACTTCCAGAAAGGATGGTAACATTTCTCTCAAAGATCTTTTTATATCTTTTCCAATTTTGGATTTATTTCTTGCCTGCTTTATCGAGGATTTCTATCTTAAGAGCAAATAACTGTTCAAGAAATTAACTGGGTTTGGAATTTCTGCACTGCTGTTCCAAATAGGGCTAATTGGATTTAGTATATAAGGCGCTTCCTTCTTCTCATTAATAAATGATGGCACCGCAGTGCCAGCAGCACCTGGCAGGGATTCAAGAGCTCTTTGCTCTAACTCAGAAATGGCTCTTCTGGGCATCTAATTCAATAGACTGTTACAAAAAGGGCAGACATCTTTAAAACCCCCAAACTTAAGACAGATAACACAAACTAAAAACTACCTAATCCTAGAAAGAGATGACTCACCTGTTCAATATCACTGTTTTTCCGTGATTTGTATATAAATTCTCCAATGGCTACAAATACAGAGAGGACCAGTCCAGCAGCCAGAACAATGAATATGCCCCCAATATTTTCTACTCCCAGAGCACTGGCCTCTTTGCTGTCTTCCTCTGGGCAGCCATTTCCCCGCCACCACTTTTCTTTCATCATATGCAGTTTGCCCTCCTCTTGTAGTTGAAGGATAGCGATAGTGATTTTATCCCGGTAAGGAGAGCCTGTAAGGAATGTCATTTGGATATTGGTCACCAAAGGGTTGAAGATGTCAAGAAGGATTATTGTCTTAAAGGTAACTACTTTATGGCTGTTGGGAAATCCCAATCCACAAATTGATTGGCAAAGGGCACACAAGTTGAATTCTATATTTTGAAAGATCAACATAATTGGAGAATGGATAGCTGACATGCTGAGATTAACTCTTGCCCAGGCTGTCTGTTCCTTTTAAACAGGGAAAAGCTGAGCTGGGGATTCTGTGACATACGCTTGCTTCTGGTGAGTTTTTCATAAATCTCTCCCCACGTCGGGGGATTTCGTTGTTCAGATTCCATTTTTTCTCAGTTGTTTAATATTTTGACAGTCTGGCTAGATGAACACCTGTACCATCTTGTCTTCTTCCTAGGGCAGCAGCTAGACATTTCCCAGTCTTCCTTACAATTCATTCAGTATGGTGATGTGATCAGTTTCCAGCCATTAGGAGCTGAAGTGACATAGGACTATTTCCAGTCCTATTTCACATTCTCCCAACATGATTCTCTAGTTTCTCTCTCCCTTTCCCCAAATATTCAGTAGGAAGGAAAGGACTTCAAGTCACTAGGGATAGTGGAACCACCAACTGGAAGGAGTTTGGGTCCCAGGATGACTACATGAAGAAGTCTCTCTTTCAGTCCACGTCGGACCATGACAAGGTCAAGAAACATTTACTGTGTAAGCCATTTGAAAATAGTAAATGTTGGTTACAGTAATTAGCCCATACTGACTAATACACTTAGTAATATGCCATTAAGATTAGGTTTTGGATACTTCAAAGGTTCTACAAAATTCAGTTAGGTTTGGAAAATTTGCAAGGACTTCATTGATATTTTTGTACTCAAACTTCTAGTAATGTCATCAAACTTTTAATTATGTCAAAAGTACTGACATCTGTCTGTAGCCATAGCTTGCCCAGTACTGGATTCCTATGCCAGTTAATGCAAAGGAAGAGATTAAAAGATGGTGAGATGCATTTACTCAATTTTTCCTTGGATGTTAAGAATTTTCGTTAGCATTTCTTCTACTCATTAGGAAGGTAGTACACCTTGGCTCTTTCTGTTTGCAAACTCTAAAGTTCTTTTTTGGTAGAAATTTAAAAAAAATGCAAAAGATAAAATAGGAAGTAGAAAAATGTGTCATCTTAGAACCAAAAGAGATCTAGAAATCATATAGTCCAGTCCACGTATTTTAGACTCCAAGAAATTTAGGATGTGAAAGCATGAGTAAAAGTACTAGTTACTGGCAGAGGCAAGGATTTAACTCATTTCCTCTTACTTCTTACCTAGTGTTATTTCCAGGAAAGCTGTTTTCTCTACTCCACAGCCTGCCCCCCTTCCTGCCTTCAACCTCCACATACACAAACCTTATGTTCCATGGCATATTTTATGTTGGAAAAACAGAAGGTTCACATTGTGGCATTTGTCATTTTTCTTTCTTTCCTCCCAAGACTTCCTAAAGTCATTGTCAGTAGTCAAAATCAAGTTTAAAAGAAGAGCAAAATGTTTTGGAGTTAGATTGTGGCTTGTCAATTAAAAGAATGGATTTTTGGTGAGACAATGGCTCTTGTAAACCAAATTAAAAGATATTTGCCGCTTGCTTAAACACCCCCAGAATAATGGTTAGTGTCAAAATTAGCACCATTAACATACCCATAGCATGTGAGCAATTAAGTGAAACCAGGAGAGCTTTGCTTTAATGTATAATAAAATGCTTTGAAGAGCCTAAGAATGATTCTTACGGTAGGGGTTGCCACTGTAATCCTAGCAGTATGCACAGTGGGCCCTCAGTAAATGTTGACTGGTGCTCCCCTTCTGCCTTCAGGCTGCACAATACCTGAAACATTCAGACAGATGGGGATCGGATCTCCGTTTAAAGTTATTCTCTAAGGAGGGTAATTTCCAGCCTCCTGGTAACCTGTTTAAGCCATAACTGCTCTCATACTCTTGAAGCTTTATTTCAAATCCCTCAGGAAGCACATTTCCAGAACTTTTGTCCTGAGAGTCTCAAAGAAGCAAAGGCTTCAATCTTGTGTCGTGACTGAGCTGACTTTGCCAACCTTTGACCATGGGAAAAAGTCTGAAGCCTTCAGGGAGTCAGTGAGAGCAAGAACTGAAGTGTGTGGAGAACTTTTTGTATCTGAATATATTTTAGCTTCATTCTTTGTTGTTGTTACTTAAGTGGACTGAGTGACATGAGAAGTGATTTATGACAAGTCACTTGAAAAAACATATATATATATATATATATATATATATATATATATATATATACACACACACACACACAGATCTTCCCGAATAGCAACTGAGCTTTCTTAAAGAGTCAATTCATCATAGAAGAAGCATCTCACAAATTTATCCAACAGCTGTATTCCCAAGGGATGTATTCTCTCTGAGGTCTGCCATCTGTTCCAATTATTCCTTCATTGTTTTTGGTTTAAAAGCCTGACAGGTTTATAACCAGTATGAAAAATTCCTGGAGTGTATTTCTCTTTATCTAGGGAGGGGGGAAGGCTCTTCAACTTTGGATCTTGTGTGTCAGAGTATGGGTGAGATTGGCAAAAAGTAGACTGAGTTGGAACATTCAAATCTCTATATCATATCATATCATATCATATCATATCATATCATATCAAATACAGTGATACTCATCAGAGGGTCAGCCTCATTTACAGGAGGCCAGAGTAATTTTTAAATTGCTGCATTGATTCAGGACTGTTGCAGAAAGAAGTCCCTTGCTTCCTTTCTATTTGCCCTACCCCCAAATTTTAACCGTAGTGTTATATTCTGTTCATTGGAAGAAATGCCCATGAAAAGTCTCATGGTAAAGTACAAATATTCTCAGGAGGAGTGAGACCCATTGTTATTTTCCATCATTATTGCCAGACAGGAAATCTGGTGAGCAAGGCCTAGTTGAAAGGTGGTCAGGTGGGCTTCTGGGGTGGAAGACAAAATGAGAAAAGTGCGGTTTTCAACTCTATAATTTAATCTAAACATAATTCTAGGTGGAGACCACAATTACTGCTCTGAGAAGATGCAGAATATAATGCAATCAGTCTTAAGGTCTTGATTTGGAGAGATTTGGGCAAAAGCACCCACTCCTCGTGTTTTTGTCTGACTTATCCATTTATCAGCCCATTTACCTGAAGGCAGCAGTTATGGAATATATAAAAATAGCATTTGCCTCACTCCCCCCACCCATGTTATCAAAAATGAGGTGACAAAGCTTGGTTGGGAAATAGACTTTTTTCAAAAAGAGTCACGGTATTCTTTTAATTAATGTCTAACAATCCCACTGAGTCCCCTGCAGAACATGTTGGCTTAATCACAGGAGAGTTTTCCAGTTGGGGAAACACAAATATACACTTTACTAGCAGTATTAGTACTGTCATCAGGGAAAGTTATTGAAAAGAAAGAGACAAGAAAGTATTATAGTTTCCTTAGCTAAATCATTCTGCAGATTTATTTGGAATACATTCTTAGTAACAATAATAGAGTTAATTTCTCCGTAACATACATTTCTAACACCAGATAGCAGGGAGTAAAATGGTTTGTATTCATGCTGAAATGTAAAGAAAGTTGATCTTTATCTGGTTAATTAAATTAATACTGATCAAAAGCTGAATATGGGATACCTAGTCTCTCTTTTTTTAATGAATTTGTGGCTAAATGTCCTAATATTAGGACAGTCCACTTAAAATCCGAAATTTTAAGTTTTTCAATTCATTTTTTTAAGTTTGTTTATTTTGAGAGAGACAGAGAAAGAGAGCAGGAGGGGCAGAGAGAAAGGGAGAGAGACAGAGAATCCCAAGAGAATCCCCACTACAGGGCCTGACTTCACAAACCATGAGATCATGACCTGTGTCGGATGCTTAACCAACTGAGCCACCCAGGCACCCCTAAAATCTGGGTTTTTTTTTTAATGAAAAATGGAATATCTACATACTTGTGTTCAAATTCTCACACGTGCAATTGACTAACCTAGAAGGCAGGTGCCCCCTTTAGATGTGTCATGCGGTCTCTAATTTTCCAAAGTTGCTACATTCCCTATTGCTTCCTCAAGCAAACAAGCTTATTCAATTATAATATCTGCTTGGCCTCTGTAAGCATTTGAATTTTTGATCCCTGTCTAATGTTGAGGGTTGGACTGGACAATCCCTTTCAAAAAACAAAAATTATACTATCTATAAACAAGCACATCTAATCTACCTTGGATTCTTTATAATATGACATATGACTTGACTGTAACCAAGATTTCTGCTTATTAGACTAGCCCGGTGGTCTAAGATGGCCTCTGATTCCTCTTCTTTGGAATGTTTATCATGGGGCACCTGGGTGGCTCCGTTGGTTAAGCATCTGACTTTGGCTCAGGTCATGATCTCACGGTTTGTGGGCTTGAACCCCACGTTGGGCTCTGTGCTGACAGCTCAGAGTCTGGAGCCTGCTTTGATCTTTTGTCTCCCCCCTCACTCTTCCCTTCTCCACTCATACTGTCTCTCTCAAAAATAAGGTAAACATTAAAAAAAATTTGGAATGCTTATCACAAAATTACTAATGACTCATTCAAGAAAAGCATATTACCACCATTCCCGAACATTATCCAATACACTTTTCTATAGAGAGGAATCCATAATCGTCCTTTAAGCATAGAATATAGTTCTATATGTTAGACACACAAGAAAACCTTGCTGTATGTGTCTGTATGCCGACAAGGCAATAATATCCCTAGAGAAAGCAGTAGCACAAAATGTAGAAATAGGAATATTTGGAGGTTTTAGTTATCCTTGACTGTATCTAACACATTGCCAGAAAAAAACTATAAGTTAATCTTTAACTTTTTTCTTTTATAGATATAGTTTTCATTTTACTTCTATTGACATGGAACTTTAGCCTTTCAATTTTTATCATCTACATGCATAATTAATTTCATTATATTCTAATATAATTTAAGATAGAAAAATTATATAGGCATGTATAGGTACTGAAGGAAATAATGTCAAGAGGATTAATCAGGAAGATTTTCTTTTAAAGATATTTTTTGAGCAGGGCACCTGGCTGGCTCTGTCTGTTGAGCATCTGACTCTTGATTTCAGCTCATGTAATGATCTCACTGTTTGTTGGTTTGAGCCCCGTGTCAAGCTCTGCACTGACATCTTGGAGCCTGCTTGGGATTCTCTCTCTCCCTCTCTTTCTGCACCTCCACCCCCCTTCCCAAATAAATAAATTAATTAAAAAATTTATATAAATAAAGGGAAGAGTTGTTCCTTGTCTAAAAAAATATTTTTTGAAGGTGAAAATAATACAGTCTATATATTCAAACAAATATCTAGTGGCAGAACTCAAAAGAAATGTGGATTGAAAGTTTATTAAGTTAAATATCTGGGAATGGTCAATTCAAAACATGCCTCTGATCTACATGAGTATTTCCCTTATTTATTGGTCCACTAAAGGCATTGTAGGACTTCTCAGAGTGTGGAGTAGGTATCTCTGAGTTTATTCCCTTCTATCCTTCATAATTGACATTGCCCATCTCAGTCTTGGCTGATGCCTTGCCTCTCTTACCGATAGGTGTTCCCACTCCATAACCTTTGGAGTCAATGAGGCCCCCAATCTGAGTGAGGTTGCAATTTCTCTGCGTCACATACTCAATGCTGGTGGACTCCATCAATAGGGCATAGTCAGTGGTGAGTACTCGTTGGATCCCTTCATCACTGTTTTTTACCAGGGCTGTCTGCTGCCTGCTGCTCATAAATGCCCACATCTTCTCATAGGTAGATATCTTTGATTTCTGCAGGTAAAGAAAGCACACCCCCCCCCAGCAAAAGAGCTCTGAGAATATGCATCCTAAAGCCATTCAAAATCCCAGTGGTCCAAATAGTATAGGGATTCTTCCTTTTCACATAGGAAGCCAATGTTGATGATCCTTGGACTTCAGTTTGGTAGTTGAGCCGAGTCCAATTCACTACAGGGAAACATTGGAAGCACTGAGGCAACCATTGAAGGAAAAGGGGATCTTGCCAATTAACGATGTAAGACATTGGCTCAGAATCCTTTTGCTGCTTTCAGTTGGGGAAGAAAGAACACTGTTATCAATGACAGCATTTGCCTAATGAAATGTGGTCACTAAGAACAGATCTTCAAGGCCCACTGGGCCAAGGAGTGACTAGCTAACTCCAGGACTCTACTTACTGACTCCATTCCCCTTCATCTACTTACCTTCAGTTGGCATTGTCTTACTGCTTTCTGGTATGTCCCTCTCAATACCTGACAGCATGCCTTTGCTGGGGACAGCCTTGAGATAAATCACATGCTTTCGCTGCTTTATTTATGAAAGAACTGCCATTCACTCTTATCTTTTCTAGAAAACTTAGAATATAAATGTTCTTTTCAAGTTGAAATTCAGATCAGGAAACTGTGCTGTATTTATATGCTTTTTATGTACGTATTCAATTTTAATTGCAACTATATTTTAGAAAATGAGGACTGAATATTTCATTTCAAAGTGTTCTATGATTTTGTCTTTTCCCTTATTCAGCTTTTTGATAGATTCAATAATAAACCATAAATATGATGCATATGATATATGCATCTATATGTTACATTATCTCATTGTCTTACTTTCTTTGTTAAAATATACTGTCCTAGTTTTCATATTGCTTAGATATGGATTTTCTATTCTTTTGAATAATGATCTATGATTAGACATTTTACATTTTACTCTGTAATTTCCATATTTTTCCAATTTTTTTCCTGAATTTGTCTTCATTTGCATCAACACTCCCCTCCATTTGTTTTGAAAATGAAAGACATTATGGGAATTACTGATAATTCTGAGCTAATTCCAGCCCCTACACACTAGACAGCATCTTTGGCAAGCATAGGGTATATCATCTCAGGAGTGCAGAGAAGCTTAAAACATGATTTGGGGCCATAAGCAATAAATGGAATACCTGTGGAATCAGCTCTGGCGTGGTTATTCATGCTCAAGTGGTCCTGGGGGCTCACTTAATTCCTAACTCTATTTAGGACCTGGGTTAATGCTGTAGGCTTTATGAGTTAAGGGAGGACAGATGGCTTTATTTTGGATTGTTAGGCATTTGAAGATCCCCCCTGAGAAACGTCCTGTGAGACAAACAACAATTCAATAAACAGTACCTTATAGATACTGGTATTTTATGGAAGCCATTCGATCACGATTAGGCCCCTGCGAATTACTCCTCAACCCCAGAGATATCTGCAAACTGGAGCTCATGTCTCCAGGACAAAGGCATGCTTTTTGGGAATAGGGTCAATGCCTCATTTGTTGGATGATTTCAACCCCTAAGAAAGAGATAATGCTAAATTTACAATAAAGAGCAACTCAAAGGAGTGCAGGGAGGTCAGTCTGTCTTTCGGCAGTAAATACACATCTGGGAAAATTATTCCTCCATCAGGGAACTACTTTAAGGGAAAATAATTTTCTTAGAAGTATGAAATTTTAAAATTGTCAGAGACTTTAGAAATTGGCTCATTCAAACCGCCATTTTCAGAGAGGAGAAAATTTTGATGTAGAAGCTTTAGAGACTTCATGAAAGTCACAGAACTAGTTAGTGTCAGGGCTGATACTGGAACCCAGGACTCCCAACATCTTAAATTAGATGTTCTTTCCACTGGACTGTAATGATCTTGGGAAGGTGGATATCCTTATTACAAAATTTCTTCTGAGAATGAATTTAATTTCATTTGCTCTACATATGACAATATAGCTTAAATTCATAAACTCATATTATTCTCTGAAGTAGCTTGCTATTTTGTTTCATGTTAACACAAACTTGGAGTCAGCCTCCATATAAAAAATCCCATAAAACATCTATTTTTTTATCATGTTTAAATTTTATTAAAAATGAATGTTGTAAATAGAAAACTGGATTTTTAGCCTAGGGAAGTTGAGGACAAAACAAAGTAAATGATTGGTTCATTTATGGTAAATGGACAAGTGTTGGGAGCCTAGGAGTTGAAGATCATGGAAGGAGATGAAAAGATTCAACTCAAAACCTACAAGCCTGTTATTGAGCCTTATCAGGTGTGGTTCTCAAATTATCTGCGTGGGGGTTGTCTAACTTTTCAATACATGACAGACCTATCTGTGGTCTTACTACTTGTGATTAGCATACAGCTTGTAAAACATGTGGCTTATTAACAGCACTCAACAGCCCTCAAGGACAAGTATCTGCTGATCATGTACTTGGTGCCATCACAATATCCATGAACTACACAACTTATAAACTCTTTATTTCTTTTCTTATCTCGTCACACCTTGGTAACACAATGTTCCCTAAGTTAGCATGCTCTTCATACCACAATATGAGTAGTCTTCTCTATGGAGCCAGAGGTCATGGATCTAATTCAACCACAACTACTTCTTCCTTCTCAGAGTAGAAGGTTATTCCTGATATGAAGTCCCTGGGGTGCTAGAGGGGAAGTCTAGCTGGCATGGACTCCTTTGAAGCATCGAAGGCAAAACCTTCTTCTCAGTAAGAAAACTACCATTTGGTAGAGCACTTGGTCAAGTTGAAGGTACAGGAAACATTCTACAATTCCTCTAACCCCCTCTTGTTATTCTTGCTGGTGCTTAATGATGGTAAACAAAATGTAGCAGAGAATAGCACCCTTCTGCTTCCATTTAAAATTCTCTTTCATCATTTAGCAATTTTGCTGTTATGGGGCTCCATTGTATTCCACATTTGGAATTGTAGACTATTTGAGAAGCTGGGGAGCTTAGAGATATGGGAAGACCCAAAATGTGGCTACATAAAAACCTTTTCAACTGCTAGAAATATCTGTAGTTGGCCCTAACACCTTAGGACACAGTCAGTTTTCTACCACTAGAAATCTACAAGAAGAACTGCTTGATTGGCACAGTTTGCCTTCAGGATTCTTTAACCTCCATGTTCTACTCTCTGGACCAACTCCTTTGTATTATTTAACTCAGGTCCTGACTTTGGAGACACACAGAAGGTCACATTTAGTTAGTGAAAGAACAAGCACAGAATTAGGATCTCTTTCCTCTTTACCCCCGAGTTCTGGCCATTGTCATACCCTGTTTTGTAATGTTTATTTTTTATTAGGTCAAAAAGTACCATTTTGATAGCCATTAGATTTATTCCTTTTTAATACATTTTCCATTTTTAAGACACAAGTCTTAATAATTTTTTTTAATTTATTTTTATTTTTTTCAATGTTTTTATTTATTTTTGAGACAGAGACCAAGCATGAGCAGGGGAGGGGCAGAGAGAGAGGGAGATACAGAATCTGAAACAGGCTCCAGGCTCTGAACTGTCAGCACAGAACCCAACATGGGGCTCGAACTCACAGACTGTGAGATTATGACCCGAGCTGAAGTCGGATGCTTAACCGACTGAGCCTCCCAGGCACCCCACAAGTCTTAATAATTCTTAAATGGAACTGTTCGAATGATAGTCTGGATACTTTTGCACTTCTAAATCTTCTGTAGTCTCAGCCTGCTAAATCATTTTAAATAATACATATTAAAAAAAATAGAAGCAGTGAATGCCTCTTATTTCAATGAATATGCCAAAGGTTAATTAGAATATTTGTAAAGTACTCCGAGCTTCTTAGCAAAAGTCACTAAAACCGAGAAGGTTTCATTTATTAAATCTTAGATCATCTTTTTTTTTTTTCTTAATACTGCAGGAGCATCAGGTTTCAATAATTTCATTTTGCCTGGTTAAATCTGATTATGTGGCTCTTCTGATGCCGATGAAACATTGTTGGCAAAGATTAAGCATTTTTTCATCTAAAATCTGTTATAAGAGAGTGCTATAGTATCTCCATTTGATGACCACCATTTATTGTTTTTTGGTCTCCCTATAGTGCCTGGGAGTTAAACACTCACTGGGAAATGATTTACAATGTGTCTGTGTGCAGTTAAAAACTACTTATTGAAAGCAGTAATAAGAACCAGAACATGCAGGGTTTACTGTTTGACAAACAGTATTCTAAGCACTTTGCATATATTAATTCATTTAATCTTCACGGTGATCACATGAGAAAGATTCCATTACCATGTCTGTTTTATAGGTGAGGAATCAGAAAACCACATGAGGAAATGATAAAGCCAGGGTTTGATTCCAGCAATATGGCTCCAGGGTCTGTGTTCTTAAGCAATGGGGCAGGGGGGGTGGGGGGCAGGGATCGACAGGGGATCTGTTTTAATACACAGAACAACAAACTCATGACTTGGCTAGTTTTAACAGCTAAGTTTTCTAAAGAAACAATTGCAGTAAGTAGCATTGGTATTTTTCTGATAATCAGAGCCCCTGTACCTCTTGTAGTCATCATGTAACATATGGAACTATTTACATAAATTTAGACAAAACGTAAGAATTTTCAGGAGTGTGACAGTTGGGACCTAGTTAGAAGTGTGGATATTGTTTATATTTTTTCCTTTAACAGTATTTTGTATTTCATATAGTTCTGTTGTTTTCAGTTTCAGGGTTTCTTCCTGTGTGTATAAATATGTGTAAATTCTTCAGTGTAAGATGGTCTTAAGACTGGTAGAACCTCTGTCTTATAGACATGGGCCTCTAATATCTCATTTTTACTGAGATAAGCATTATTTATCACAATATTTCTTGAACCAGGTTATAAAGCTTCTACATTGGAGATGTATAATCCTATTATTTAGTAAAATGAATAATTGTGCAATTCTATATAAGACCAATACATCTGAAGACTTTATATAGAGATCCATGTTTATATATGCTTATACATATACATATACATATACATATATATAAGCATATATAAATATACCTATATACATATATATATGCATAACCACACACACATGCATACACACTGGGATAAATGATTAATATTTGATCTTTATAACCATATTAAAAGTGATATTATAAATGTGGTGAATATATGCACGTTTAACAAATAAAATGCCAAAACCAGTTACATTTTAAAACCTTCAATTTACTTTTTTTCTTTAGATAAATCCTGATTTAAGAACAATCTTAAAAATCAAAGATGTGGAAATCATCTGTGTAGAAATCCAAGCTTTGGGAGCAAATAGTTGCCTTCAAAGCAATCATTTTCTCTAACACACACAATTAAATATATTATTTCATTAAATAATACATTCTCACGAAATTTTAAAAATATTTAAATTACAAAAATCACTGCAAAAGATCTCAGAAGAAAACATTTATACTTATAGTGAGGGCTTCTGTCTTTCAAATGTATGTAATATGATCATTGCAGTTGATCATGCTCTTGATAGAAAGTTATGACATTTGCAGAATCTCCAAGGTTTTAAAAATTCATGTTCCCCTTTAAAAAACTCCCTCAGTGGGATTTAAACACCTTTGCTAAAACATTTTTCATGTTTTTTTCCTCCTGTCTAGAGTTAAAGATTGGTCCATTACAGGCAATATTACAGGATTTGAAAAAGGTTAGCTTTAATTGACCTCATAGATTTCTTCCCAAACAAATACAGTTTTAACCTACGGGACTTAACATTTTGGGTACTGGTGGTAAAATTAGCTGAATCTTTCAAACACAAGCTAATATCTTCTTATGCAGAGAAGTTTGAGAAATGTCTTTCATTTTGTGCTTCTTTATATGACTATTTCTGTCTGAAACCTGTCTCCTCATAATGGCTCATTGCTTCAGTTCCACTGGTGTGGTGCTCAATAACTTTTTTGAAATGTCTTTGGGCTTGATGACAGCTCCTAACCACCCCCTGGAAGGAGATTATAAAGGTTAGAGAGTCCCTTATTCCCATAGCTGGTCCAAAGTCCGTAGACCATGAAAGCCAGAAATGACAAGTCTGTTATGATTTTTTTAAACCTATTTTATCCAAGTCATTTTAGACTGAATCATGATCTAATCTGTGTAATTCTCTGGCTTGGGTCTGAGAGGATAGTGATTTGTTACAAGGCAAGCTTCTACTGCGAAACATTTCTTACATGAGCATTTTCTACCTTTCTGGCTCACAAGGACTTCTGATGTTCACACCACTTCCTGTCTGCACAAGACATGCTACTTAGTCCCATGTTGCATTGCATTTAACAAGTCTGTGTGCATCTGGTCTCTTTATTGCTCTTCAGGTCTTCAAGCTTTGTACACACTTTTATACCTGTCCCTCTCTTGTCTCTTACAGTGCCAACCTCAGGTGCTGGTCAAATTGGAGATCTTAGAAAGCATATAAATTAAGATGAATCCATCTGAACTACTGTACTCTGCTTCTAAGTTGAATTCTAAGGACATCCTCACCATCTGTTTCCTACCTACCATCTGGAAGTAGTTCTTCTGCAAACACCATGTATGCATTTAGGAAAGCTTCCAAAGACTAAGTCTTTGTTTGGCCTGGCCTCTGGAGGTCTTTGAGATCTTGGGGGCACAGGTATTTCCTCTGGATTTCTTTGTCCGTTAGTAGAAGGCACACCTTCCAGAGATCAGTGACAGTAAGAAATTGGAACAAGGACCAAATTAGAGTTTTTTAAATCCACAGGAATTAGAAAAGTAGGACTTATAGGTAGGGGTGTTGAATGCTAATGGTGATGATGTTATTGGTGAAAATTACAGTAAATTCTAACGTCCTGATTGTTTGCAATTTTCCAAGTAGTATTATAAACACATGACCTCTATGAAGTTATTTATTCCTTAAAATAATCTTATAAGCTAGCTTTTATCCTCAATAAACAGAAAGGGAAATCAGGGGCATGGAGTTTAAAAAACTTGCCAAGGTCAGTATAGCTAATAAGCTAATAACAAACCAATTACTATCTTAGCTAATATAGCTAATAAAGTCAGAATCTGAAGCTATGCTGCCTTGCTCCAGAATACGTAATCTGAAGCACTTCACCATAAATTTTAATTTATATCCCAGCAATTGGTGTTAGGCATATCTCCTGAGAAGACTGGCTGGTATCCTCTATTTCTGAACAATAGACTGGCACCATTATTCTGTTTGGAGGTTGGTTTGCAAGGGGCACTGGGATATCCTCCTTTTTAGATCTCAAACTGTGCTTAGACTTTTTACAACAAGGCCTTCTTTAACTGGAAAAAAAAATGTGACTTGCTAAACTGTCATCATGAGACCAAAGTTTGGACTATTCCCTTTACCCTGAAAGGTAATTAATAGAATTACATCAAGGAGAAAGAACAGAAGTTTTGTACTTTCCTTACCTTCTATGAGAGATGGAGAAAACTAATGTCTTAGTGCTCCATTATGAAAGGGAAAGCTGGAGCTGGATGCCATTGCTGTCAATTTTCTTGGGTATAAATGAGGTAATGGTTCGTGTTGACCTTGGGGATGCTACACCCACCTTGTGTCCACAGGTTGGCCATGAACTGACTGATCTTTGTACTTCCTAAGATGCTGGTGGTGGTCTTGGGGAGTTAGAAGGGCAGGGAAAACTTTTACCGTTCAAGCATTTGAAACACTAGAAAGAACCAAGAAATTCTGCAGCAGAGAGTTGAGAAACCAATCCAGTTAATATCATATTATGATTTAGTATTATCCCTAGTGGGATAAAGAAAAGGGAGTTTGTTGAAAAATTCTCCCAAATGAAGTCTCTTGAGATTCTAAATTATTAAAACACTGACTTATAAAAAGAGTTCATTTATTAGCAATACAAACAAGACAAGGAGAAATAAAAGATCCCCAAATATCAGGGGATTTCCTGAGACATCTTTAACAGTCCCTGGATGGCTGATAAAATACTCTTCCTCTCTTTAACCTTGTCTTGGTAATTGGCCTAGTGGTAACTGACATCCTTTGAACAAATAGATATTATATCATCCCTAGTGTTGAAGACTTTAAGACTCAAAGTGCTGACAACCTTGAGAAAATATAATGTTTAATAAGCATCATTAACAGAGTGACTTTGGCCACAAAACTTAAGAGTTGTTCCTTTCTCTGGACAATATCAAATTCCAGGTGTCCACCTAGAGCTTTGTGAATCATGTGAAATTGAATTTATGATTTAACCCTGGTTTTCTTGTGTAAACACAGTCTCTGATGACCAATGTAGTTATTCTGTATACAAATGACTCAGTGAAGGAAAACTGCTTCAGCCTTTCCTGTCTTAGACACATAGTACCTTGACTAACACTTGCTTAATAGATGTCAATTTATTCCCTCAGCCTTACCTGAATTCAGATGGTAGAGAGCGGAATTTCACCTGAGCTATTTGAACAAATTAAATTTTGGGGTGTTTTTCATGTTGAAAATCAAGTAAACTAAATTTGAAATCTAGGGTTGTGCTGTCTGCAAGAGTAGAAAAGTCTAGCGGAAAAAACCCAATAGATTTTGACTGAAACTTTAGTAAGCAACTTCTGGCCACACTTTTCAAAGAGAAACTTCTCTAAATTCTTGTGGTCTAGAGACCACATGTGAGCAATTAGGGTATTTTGTGTCTTCACAAATTTTGATAATTTCTACAGTTCTTTCCTTTTCGGTACTTCCTATTCCATAGCTCTAAAAACCATTTAGAATCAATTTGAAAACAAAAGGACAGATTTCTACCATTTGGATGCTGCCAGAGGTAGGAAAAAAAAAGTTTCTTCCCCTGGGAACAAAAGCACTTGAAGTTACACTGTGTGTGATAAAATGCTTCTTATTAGAACCTTCCTTGTGGTTGAGTGGAGATGAGACCCATCTGAGCAAATGGATTATGACCCCAAAATAGATTCTCATCCAGGTTATACTAAGCGAAGATGGTTTTTCTTACTCATTCAATAGCCCAAGAGAGGATATTGTCTTCAATTGAGAGAAAGTGAGGGAGGGAGCCCTGATGGCACAGCCGAGGTGAAATGGTAATGAAGAGCACCGTCAGGACTGAGGTTTTTGACCATTAACTACTGTCACTCAGTGACTCCAGGTGGAACTACCCTGAGAGCTGACAGCCTGGAATGTTTCTTTCCCTTGTGGAGTAATCCAGCTTAAGAACCCTGAGTGTGTATCCCTCTGAAGCTTTCTGACAGCTTGCCTCCCTCAAGGGGAAAACTAAATCGGATTTAGTCCTTGTTCTCTTTTTACAAATAAATTCCTTCTTGATAAATAAGGTTGCTGGGCTACAAGCTAACTTGTAAATCGAGGAACATGGCAACAGTGTCTTTTCCTGTGTGGGTCTCTATTATCCCTGCTGCTGTGGTCTGAATGTGTCCCCTGAAATTCGTATGTTGGAATCTTTAACCCCCAAAGATGATAGTATTAAGAAGTGAGGCCTTTGGGAGGTGTTGAAGTCATGAGGATGGAGCCATTATGAATGGGATGAGTGCCTTATTAAAGAGGCTCCAGAGAGAACCCTTGTCCCTTCCTCCATGTGAGGATACAGTAAAGAGTCTGTGACCTGAAAGAGGGCCCTCAACTCAACCATGCTAACGCCTTGATCTCAGACTTCCAGCCTCTGGAAGTGGAGAAACACATTTCTATTTTTTATAAGCTACCCAGTCTGTGGTATTTCATGACAGTAGTCTGAATGGACAAAGACACTTGCTCTCTTCCCTCCCTCCATCTTTCATAGAATTCATTAGTACATTTGTTTGGTTTTTGGAAACATGTTTTCTGAGGGCCTGCTATGTGCTAGGCATTGCTTTAGGTTCTGGGGACATAATGGCAAACAAAAGAAAGAAATTCTCTACCTTCAAGGAGCTTACTCTGAGGTTTGGCTGAAGCCTGCCTCTTCCATTGACAGATTTGTAAATTTGGGGCAAGCTATTTAACTGAGTTGTGCCTCATTTTCTTTGTATAATGGGAATAATATCAGTACTTGCCTCAAATGGTCTTTATGAGGATCAGATGAGATCATCTATGTAGAACATTTAGAAACAGAGTGCGTGGCTATGAGCTAGGGTGCTGGGCATGCTGCTACTTTTCACTGCTGTTGCTGGTACTATGATCACATTCTTTCTCCCTGAGATGTTTCTTGAATCATCATTTGCCTGGTGACCTGAGAGACCACTTTCATTTGTGCCTCATTTTCAGGGCCAAGGAGCAAGCAGGAACCCTCTATGAAAATGCCCAGGGAGTAGAAGTTGTGAGAGTAGCTCATGACTGTTGTAGGGAAATGCGCTATCCAACACACTGTAATGTGGCCACCCCAGGGTCCTGCTGGAATAATGGGGACCAGCACCCTTTATATACAAAGAGGCATGTGGGCAGAAAGAGATCAAAATGAGGCCAAGGGATGCTTTGTGAATACACAGATGATTTGCACAGGAGTAACGTCAGGCCCATTGCTTTTGCAAACGGCAGCCTCTCTCTCTTCTGTATTTGTCGTATACATCCAGAAGGTAGGAGAATCTTCTCTGCCTCTACTTATCTACTTCCCAATACTTTAAAACTTTCTGATACTGGTGAAAGAGGTAAATCATTTCAGATTTTTTTCAGACATACCCAATTCTACTTTGGCAGTGTCCCTCAGTCCTATATGCCTTGCAGGTAACTTTCCTGGTTTCTGACAAGCATCGTGATGAATCACTAGCTTGGAGTAACTTCTGTCTCTTCACACTATTGATTTTACAAAAATCCAAGCTTTCAGAAGCATGGAAAGCCATATATTTAATGTCATTTGTCCTTAAAACAACACTCGTCTAGGGAAGAAACAATCACTGCCCTTTATACATTCACTAAATCAATGACATATTTCTTAAAATGAAAAGAATGTTTAAAAATCATTTTTTTCTAACAGAGAGGAAAAGTAAATCCTAACTTTTTATGGTGCTCTGTTTTTGATAAACCTCTGGGTATAGTTTACTCTTAAAACAAAGTAATTTTTATTTATTAATTAGTATTGTTATTGTTGAATAAAATTTACTGCATAAGTGGTACCTGTTTTCGTGAACCAACACTGGTAACAACGAATTGTTCCTTTTTTCACCCTTAGTTTTTTTATTCCTAAATTAGTATCTACTCAATCCTGGGATGACAACTTCATTTTTGGTAATCTAGATGTGAAACCTTGACACGGGTGTTTTTAGAATTTATTTCGGTTGCGCTACTGTTTTTCTTTTTCTTTGTCTTCACATGTACAGTTGCCTCTTAAAAGAAGGTCTAACCCATCCCTGTCATAGACCAGGCTTGTGACTTTGAGCAGATAATTTAGCTTCTGAAGGCTTTGTTCTCTTAATAAGTAAAGCCAAGGGCTGACCTTCATGATCTCTAAGGTGTTTTTGTTATCTCTACACCTCCCAGGATCTATTGAAATCCCACCACCCCGCCTACCCATGGAGCCTATTGTGTCCGAGATTGCATAATAAAAGTACTAAGGCTTATTTCATAGGCAAGGAAGAAATCAGTTGCATCACTCTAAGTAAGTAATTACAAATACTGGAACAATGAAATGCACTTGACAATAAAACTATGTGACTCTAACTTTAATTCTCCTTTGGTGCTTTGGAAGGCACTCCAAGCTATTGGAAAGCTTCAGGCTACCCTGGTGGCACCGTCCTCACTGGTGCAGATACAATATTTGACTGGACTCCCTCAGAATGTTTTTGGTTCTGAATCTCCAAATAAATTCCAGTGTCAATATGTTTATTTGTTATCCGTTTCTATCTCATTAGATACAGAACAGAAAGAACAAAACAATGATATTCAATTATTCTGTAATCTGTCAGAATTTCAAATTAAGGAATCTTCGTTTTATAGGTTCCACGCATGAGTGATTAGTTAATGGGTAGTTGAGCTGTATTCAGAAAACAGCATTTTTGTTGCTGTTGTTCTAGTGACGGCAAGAAGATACTGACCTATAGATCTGAGTGTACTAAACTGGGGATAGAGGAACCAGAGAAACTGCTTTATACTGACTGCTGGGGGCACATATGTTCCTTGTAATGGGAGTGTGTCATAGTAAATTTTATTATTTTTTTAAACCTGCCCCCCCCATCTTTATTTTTAAGAGAGACTCTTCTATTCCACGTTTCCCTCCCCTTGGTATGAGGTAACCATTGAGAACCCATTGTCAGTTTCTTACCTTGAAGAAGGTCATTGTGGATCCATCTCTGACTGCCCCATATTCTATCTTGGTTTGCTTTGCCAGATCATCTGCTGAATCTATGGGGGATTCCATTCTCTCCACTGTCAAGAAGGCAGCCAGGTTGGCAGTGTAGGATGAAATGATGATTAAGGTGAAAAACCACCATATCCCGCCAACTATTCTGGTTGATAGAGCTTTGGGCATCAGCTCTGATCCTGTGATGGTGTCACCAGAATAAGAGTGTTAAGCAAAGCTAAAAGAGAGAAGACTTATGATTCAACACTAGTCTAGAGATAATGCATTTTTGTGACATGAAAATTATAAAGCCATCAAAGACTTGCTCTCTTGTGTGTAGGTGAAATAGAAGTATTTTTTCGAATTAGAGCAAAATCTAAATAATCTTTTTCACTAATCACAATTACTGCTTAAAATGCAACTTATTGACATTTGATGGTATTAAATGTGTTTAACCCTGAGATATTCTATGTCTAAAATTTATAGAGTTAGTTTAGTTGCTTAGATCTGAGTTTGTTTGCTTGTTTTTTGTTGAAAAGTCAACCCCCAATCTTTGGATGCTTTTATTAAACTTTTAGATATGTACCTTATTGTGTGAAATAAAGTCTTATCAGTTTTTATACAGCTATGAAAACTTTGAAGTGCTAACATATTTTTATTTAAGGTTAAAGGATATGAGAAACTTTTAAAAGATTAACATATTATGCCATTTGTCTCATGTACTTTAATAAGACATTAGGATTTTACAATAAAATGAAATAGGATAAAGCCACACTTGACAGCAGATGAATCCTTTTTCATTGTTTTATGCTACTTTTAAAGTCAAAATTATTTTTTTTCTAATGTATATTCTTAGTTGACTGAGGAGAATGTATTCATTGAAAAACATACTTTTGTTTTTTTAAAGTGCTCTTTTATTAATTATACATCAATGACTGGCTGTTTCTTAAGTGGAAAGGGGCTCTTTCTGGTAAAAAAAAATCCATTTTTATATGTCATCCAATGATTATTGTGAAAGATAACATGGAGAGGCACTTAACATGTTTTCTAAGAGACCCTTTCTCTCTAAAAGAAAGGGTCTATGGGCCAAGTGTCCTTACACAAAGGTTAGACATTTGTGAAGACTCCCTAGCTCAAAACTGTTGGTCAACCTGAGCTATGAAGGTCAATAAATCCAGTAGTAGAATTAAAAGGGATAGAAGGGGATATGCAGGGCTCATTCCAGTTGTTCTGATCATGGGCAGATTTTGGCTACTCTGCTTGCCTGAAATTCACCATGGATTCTGTACTTGGCATTTCCTCCATGAACTTGGGGGCATGATAAGTTTATATGACTAGTTAAAAAGTTGAAGAAAAACACCCTGAATGTAAAAATCCAAAACGTGAAGTAGAACAGGGGAAATATCTGGTTTCAAAGATTCTTTCGCTATTCTGATTGGGTGTTTTGAAGTTTTGTAGTCAATGGCTTAAGATGGAAAGGGGAATTGGAGTTTACCAATCTACAGATAAACGAGTTTATGCTCAAATTTAATCTATAAACAGACACACATATTGCTCATGAAATCAAAGCCAGCTCGGGGCTCATGATAAGCAGATCAAGGTTGGCAGAGTTTCCGGGCTTTGAATTAACAGATATATTTTCCTAATGCTCTTAGGAAATCTAGGAGCTTTATTCTCTTTTAATGAGGTAAATAGTTTCATTGCAATTTGTATTTCCTTCTTTTGTTTGTTTGAATTTGGGTGTGTAATATTACACAGATTTATAATAGTTTCCATTAAATTGCCTCCAAGGATTTAGTGGGATAGTTTGTTGCTGTTGTTTTAATCTTGTGGTTTAATGGGATTTATATGCCTGTGGGTGTCTGCGTGTGTTTAATGCCCAAGGTTGTTTCATATCTTTGTACTTAATTGATCTAGCAGCCTTTTGGCAGTGTGATATTATTTAGATCTTTAGTTGCTTATCATTAAAATACCATTTATTTCATAAAATAGCCATGGGAAAGAAGTAATACAGTTAATATAGATATATTTTCTTAGCTTATAGTTATAGATTTTCTCCTATAAATTTATGCTTCTGTTATTTTGTAGCATTCGTGAAAATATAAGGTAGTAATTTGTTATTTGTGTAATTATGTATTATGCGGCAGCAAAACTGGATAAGCCCATTGATAACCAACCTCTGACAGGTAACAAAAAATACAAATTCGCATCTAGCATATTTAAAATAAATGTACTTTTGAATGAAGTTGTGGAAATTGAAAAAAATAATTAGTAGAAACCTACTCAGATTGCATTTTAAACCCTTGGCATATGATATAAATTAGATTTCTGGATATGTCATTGTGTTCTTTATTGTCACATAGTTTTGTGACTTTCATGACCCTCAGTGTTAACTGAAATACTTAGAAATGGCTTTCCTCAAATAGAGATGATCTGTCCAAGTTCAGAAGTAGAGAGAATGAAGTTATGAAAGCAATAAAAGTTGAGTGAAACATCCTTAGAAAATTTTGGGATGAGAGACAATACTTGCTGAAGTCCCTTTAGTGCCTTTTACGGCAGACATGACAGCCAATCCTGATCCAGACTTTGCTCACGCTCTGTAGAAAAGAGAAAGTCTGATCATCACATTAAAAAAGAAATTAAACAAATGGTTTCCAATTGAGTACAGTGACAAGCTTCTGCTAACAAGAGAGAGCACAACAGTTGATACAGAAGGTTGCTACCTGGCCCAATGCCACATGCTAAAGACAGATGCACTAGGAGTCATCAGTACCACAAATTTGTATACGATGATATTTCAACTGACAAATATTTTTAAACTTCTTGAAAAACAAGCAGAGTCTGGTTGGGGCTGACTGTCATGTACCCAAGGTAGTGGTAACGATCAGACACTGCATCCCATGGTTTGCTGTGGATGATGGTAAACTCCAAACAGAATATGAAAGAGATTTGGGGAGGTGGGTGCACTCATATGACACAAGACAGTCACGATCATATATACCTGCATGGACTTGCTGCGTGCTCTTTGAAACCCATGTCTATATTTTTCTATTCTAATGGTACAGAAAGGCAAGCTATAGTGTGTGGGGGAGGGGTCGGTCTCCCTATTTTTTGAAAGTAATTCCTTACAAGATAAATGTCCTAAAAATTAAATGCATTGGTAAAGCAGTATATAGCTTCTAATGGGTTTTCCTGCAGAACTTAAAGTTCTGTGCGATGCTCTAAACTTACCCAACTGATTCGTAGTAAATTAGGTGCTATGTCTATACGTATTTAACGATGCCCACATAAACTATGCTGAACTGCCAGATGAGAGAATTTACTCACTTTCCTCAAATATTTGGCATTTCCACACTACAGACCCTTGTTCTCTCTATCATTTGTAGACACAGAATGTAAACATTTCCAGTGGTATTATAACAACTCCCTTATGAGAAGCCTTAGGTTCACCCCCAAGTAACAAACATGTTTAATATATATTCTTGCTGAATTTTCTCTGCCAATTTATTTAGCAGCTTATTGTCAAATGAGCAGATTATTCTAAAGCGACAGCATCTGTGACTTATGATTTTCTTAAATTAATGCATTTAATCTTGGGAAGTCTTTTCTAGACCATACGCCTAGAATCAAAGCTGAGGAAAATCCACGAAAGCGTTGGATTTCTTCCAAAGTTTAAAAAAACTCCCTCCTCCTTCCCCACCAAAATCAAAATCCCCACATCATAGGAACTATAGAAAATATATTACAACTCTGTGGATTGGATTTCATTTCCTCAACCTTGAGAGTTTACTGTTGCTGTGCTTACTGATCAAGGAAGACTGAAAAGTTACAAGCTGAGATGGATCCCAGTAGGGTTGCCAGAGTGGGAACAATTTAGTTAGTGTCAGCTATTGGAAAAATGTCAGCCAACTTAATTTTCAAAGGATTCAAATTCCACTCCTTTCGAACCCTTGGCTTGCACAGTTATGGCTGAAAAGGAAAGATCTGATACCTCCACCTGTGCAAATTTGTAAACCATTTCTAAGGTACTTTAACCTTTACTTCCTTCTAGGAACATTTGTATTCACTGCTTGGTAGAAGTCTTATTTTAGAAATATAACAAGACGTTCCATTTAGTTCACATTTTTATCTTTGCTATTTTTAGAACTGGCTGGGAAGGTCAGGTTCTATTTTTTTTTGATTCCTGAGATGGTTTTTCAGCCTACCCTCTCGCTTTAGGGTGGAGTTTACCAGCAACAAAGCCTGTCAGCAGACTCTGGGATGCCTGTGACAAAGATGGGCAACCGATGTACCTTGCTGCATGAGAGCGCCAACTCCAAACCAGAAACTATTTAGTAAAGTAAAATTGTTTTCCACCACATCTGAGTCAGGGTTGCATGGGTGGGGGTTATACCACTCGTAGGGTGTAAACCTGCATAGTTAACAGAAACAGTCTGTAAACATCAGATAAATGCACGTGGCACCAACAAAACTTGCTGAACAATAAAGAAAACCCAACAATCAATGGTGAAAGTAATCAAACCCAAACAGTAAAGGCAATATTCATCAACTTACAGCTTTGGTGGGCAAGGTCAAAGGAGACTTGAGACATTATATTTACCAAACTTCTTATTTCTAGGCCAAGTGCTTTGGTTGGCTGGAATTGTACGTCTCCGACCTACATTTACTGGATTCTTCTGAGTTTTCATTCATTTCCATTTTACTGAACAACTAGTTGGGCTGTAAAGAAAGGTTCACTCATCCCAAGTGTTTACCCCACCAAGCAGCAATGACTGCTACATACACTGGTTTCATACCAAGTGTCAAGATACTATGTTGCTAGAGGCTGGGGGACACAAAGTGAAGGGGTGCCTTGCCTGCGAGGGGCATCTGTGGACGGATGCTTAAAAGAAGTATGTGGTTTAATGATTTCATAACGCATCAAAAGACCTGCAATTGTGAAAAAATTAGTGAACAAAAAGAAGGTGTGGATTTGGGGTATATTCGATTTTGTTCAGTTCATATATGGAAAGGAAAATCATAATCTTTCAATGAAGAGACAAAGTTTAAACTTAGAAGTATCCTGGACCAGGGGATACGGATAGGGTTCATGAGTGTTAACTCTATAGCTTGTCTCCCTGGAGAGCTTTACATTCAAATTTCCCTTTTGATTTGTTTTTATTTTGTTGATAGAATGACGGATTGTAGTCACTTGATCAGCAGTCCTAGCAGGTTAGGAAGTCGATCTTCAACAAGTCACTTAACTTCTCTGGCCTCAGTTTCCTTATTTGTAAACAAGATGGAATCCAGATATCTCTGGGATGTGTGAAAATAAAAATCTGAGGAAGAGATTTTTGGTTCTTTCTCTGTTTTTGAAAAATCTGTCTGACCTTTGTAGCCCAAGGAGTTGCCTGCTCTGTGGTTATTTTGTAGGGCTATCTTGCCAGGGGGCACTTATTTTTCCAAAGAGACATTAGCAGATGCTCGGCAAAGTGATCTGGAAATGATTTAAAATGCAGGAGTCCTTAGGCTGGAAGCTTTGCCATTTGCCATTGGGTCCTTTGAATGCAAGCAGGAGCGTTAGAGTAATGTTAAAACCCCATAAAACCGATAAGAACATACGGAATGCTCTCCAGCCATAAGGTTTCAGCAGTAAACAATAGCAGGTTGCTGACACAATGGGGAGAACTGGGATTAAGGTGAATACATTATCTAGAGCAAAAAGCAGGGCACACTATGAAGCATGCACAAGGAACTGGGCAGACCCTCTGAATGCAAAACCATTCCCTAAAACCCTGGACACCTTCTGGAAAGTGTACAGGGTCTCCTCATCAGAATTAGGGGTACCAGGATAACAGCCTTATAGTTTACGCCACAATAATGGTATCCAACTCATTACTGAACCTTCTCCACAGCTGCAGGGTTGACAGCGCAGGTTCCTGTGAAGCTTGTGAATATAGCTGCAATTGATAATGCCATGCCAATACATTTTAATTACTGTTTCAACAATATAATTAAGTTTTGAATTTATACACTCTTCTAACCATAGTAGTTTACTGAGCTGAAGAAATGAATACCGATATTAATGAACCCACTAATTGAAACAGTATGCACAGTAAAGATGCTGTTACTTCAACAATATCATTGTCACTTGTACAATAATTTTAAAATACTAATTGCAATAAATTAGGAGGCTCATGCACTCAAAAGGAGGAGTTTTCTAAACAGACCATAAAACCTGGCAACCACTAACCCCCTGATAGTCAGGTATTTCTTCCTCATGTATGCTCTGATCAATGACCTCACCACTTCCTCTTTGAAATTCTGCTTTTGGGGCGCCTGGGTGGCTCGGTCGGTTAAGCGTCCGACTTCGGCTCAGGTCATGATCTCACGGCCTGTGAGTTCGAGCCCCGCATCGGGCTCTGTGCTGACCACTCAGAGCCTGCAGCCTGTTTCAGATTCTGTGTCTCCCTCTGTCTCTGCCCCTCCCCTGTTCATGCTCTGTCTCTCTCTGTCTCAAAAATAAATAAAAACGTTGAAAAAAAAATTAAAAAAAAAAAAAGAAATTCTGCTTTTAACTTGTGTCAGTGTTTCATACTTTGCAGTTCTAAGTGAACAATTAGTCTAATTTTCTATGGAAAAAAAGAAAACTGCCTAAGCAGCAGTATGACTCTGCCTGGTCTGCAGAGATATTTGAGGTTCTTTCTCTCTAGGACTCGGAGTGATTTGGGGTTGGACTGAGGACTATTAGCTATCAGTAGGATCCTGGGCTATAAGACACTGGTTTTTCATAATGCAATAGACCCACCTGTTGCTTGGATGTAGATATTTCAGTTTGAAATGCCCAGTGCCTGCTTAAAGGTAGCCAACGTGACAGCAATGTCAGCATCAGGAAGGCTGGGGGAAAATTAATATAGGACCCGCACAATGATGTTCTGAAGTTGCTATTCCCAATTGATACTGATCTTTAGTAAAATAACAGAGAAAGGTACAAATGTGCTTAGAATCTGTGTCAAAATTTGCATATAAAGGAGTAGCATTATGTTGAAATATAAAGGTTCATCTTGGGTTTATGTTTATATATGCCAAGCTTTTACTTGAATGAAGGATATAAAACAATCTTCAGACTGAAGATCTCTAATTAAGGGATTCTTTTTATGGCTGAGAATGAATATTGGACCTCATGAAGAAAGGGAGATATGTTCATCTTTTAAAGGGGAGAGCTCTATTTGAGTTTGTGATATAACCACTGGCTTTGTATTACAACCTTTGAGTTACAGTTTGTTTTTTGCCAAAGCCAACTTAGAAAATGTTCAGGTTTAAGAAGGCAAACATAAATCATAAAATGTAAGCAGACAGTATGTCTGGATATTTGGTTTATTTAAATTGTGTATTCATGATGGACATAATTCTTTGGGGTTGAATATTTTGCAAAAAGCAATTAAAGAATGTTAACCACAAAACAAAAACACTGAGATGCACATTTATAGAATCATAAACTAAACAAGTCATAGTAACTTAAATTTTTATGGTTTTCCTTAGTTTGTCTAACTTTATGAATTCAATTCAGTTTAGCAAATGATTTTTAAGCATCTGTCTAGTGAGAACATTAGTCCAAAAGCGGTGATGGGCTTTATTTTTTCCCCTTTAAAAGGACATAAAAGGATACACTTCAAAACGCAAATTCAAGCCTCTCTAGAGCTAAAGATGATTAGGAGATTAACTTTTTTACTTCTACTTCACTATTTTGAATGCAAACCACTAAGGTGATAACAGAAAGCTGTTTCACATCTTGGCTTCTTGGTGCAGAGTGACCAAGTTCATGGTCTCTAGCTATGATGGTGAAGTAAAAGTGAAGTGGCACATATATTCAACAAGGATTTTGTCTTTGGGAATCACCTCCAAAATATATTTAGTGGCTTTATGAAGTAGAAGTGGAAATGGATTCAAGGGTGTAGAGATGAATATAGTTGAGAGGATGATCCCCATGGCAGTGCACCTGTGTACCTCAGGGAGTTACTTCCCACGTTCCACCACCATGCTGTTTGCAAGTGTGCATTGGATGCATACAATTCCACCTTTCCAAAACCCAGAGTGAGAGGAGAGGTAGCAAGTAGGGGGCAACAAGGAGAATAAGCTAAATGAAGAGCTGGTTTATAAATGGTGCTGTCGGTGAGTAGGAACACTGAGTGGATAGTATTGATTGCAGGGTGTGTTCTTAATAGAAATAGAATGAAGTCAGAAAATATAGGGCTGTGGGTCACTAACAGCTGATAGAGAAACAACCAGAGTAAGGAGGGGAAAATGACCAAATGTTACATTATTCAGACATGTTCTGATGGCAAAAAAAGGCAAGTGAAAGGCACAGTTGGGGTCAAGTGTAAGGGTACATTTAGCCCGTATGCTTATAAGAACTTCTGGATGCTGCTGATATGTTTTGTTTCCCACTGGCCATGATCAAATCAGTATGCTAAATATTTGGTCATCAACATTGTCTTGCCTCTTCTACTCATCAACATCACAGCCTAGACAGAACCACAGACTGGGGGATATGGAAACCCACTTCCTTCTGCTGTTTGGTTTGCTCCACTGTCTCCAATATCACCCAACAGATGCGGGCCCCAGAGGAGAGGAATGGAACAACGAGTCAATGTAAAATGTCTTAACCATCGTTACAATGTACATCAAGTAGTCATGTTTGAAATAGCCATTCTAGGGCTGTATTAATTTCACTTAGTAGACAGTAATGAGAAATGCACCCCCAAAGCTCAGCAACTTGTTTCTGAAAATTTGATACCCAAAGCAACATCTTCTTTAATTATTTAAAACATTGTCTCTCAATCTTGGTGCTGTTGACATTTAGGGGTAATTCTTTATTGTGGGGAGCTATGTGCCTACTGTAGGACGTTCAGTGGCATCTATGAACTGTACCCACTTTATGCCAGTACCGTTTTGCACTCTTGGTTGTGATAACCAAAAAAATGTTTTTAGAACAGGACCAAATGTTAGCTGAAAGACAAAGTCTCTCCTAGTTGAGAACCATTGATTTAGAGCACTAAAGTACCAGAGGATAGTATCACTATACTACTTTTAACATATTATTTTTTTGTGGTACGACATATGGAAGAGAGCTTTGATCATTACTTAAACGTAGTTAATAGTTGGGCAAAATCTGGAAGATGATCTGGGGTATGGTAATGATAAGATATGGGGTATGGAGAAAACATTTATTTCCTGTTGAATATATAAATACCCACATGTGAGAGCACACATTCATTCAGTTTGACCATATGTGCCTCATGGATCTCTAAGACTTTTCTATCCTGGGTTGTTTTCCCAAACATTCCTTATAATTATGCCAGGGAAAGAGTTCCTTGGCATTCATCAAAACCAGAGAGTGGACAATGACAGAGAGCTAGCCTGAAGAAATTTTTCTCATCGAAATTCCTGGCGGGAAAACAAAAATTGATCAGGGAAGAAAGTTCACTGAGTTTTGTTGAAAGATTAAAAAGATTGAAAATGAGTGGGGGACATACAAAAGCAATTATTTTTTTACACGGTCCATCTAGGGATATCAAATGTTTAAGCCAACAGAAAGAGAAAATAGCTGTGTTTCTTTCAAATTCACCATCAAAGGTATTTAGAAAATATCATCTACTGAAAGGTATAAAAATCCTTTGAAGAATGGTGGAAAGTGGAATGGTTAAATATAGAGTTATCTCAGGAAAAAAACCTAAACTGAATCATCAATGGTAGCATAAATATTTCATGCCTCTAGACTCTACATGCTAGTAATTTTTCTTTTCATAGTTATTTCTAGAATTCTCTTTAACTCTCTATAGTTTTAAAAAATAAATTCTATAAAATCTTCAAAGTATTTTTCTTTGTTCCTGAGGATTCATAACCTTGTTTCATCCCAGTATTTCTCATTTGCTACAATAATTACTAGATAACTTTCTCCTGTTTTGCTTAACTGAATATTCCAGGGGTCAAGTGTCTGGACAGCATTTTACTCTTCCTGTTGAAATGTTTTAGATTTATTAGGTGAGCTGTTGCTTTCGTTATAATATAATTCAGGGAAAATGGGTAAATGAACATTTTATGTTGCTTGAAATACTGAGAAAGTTAAATTCATATAAAAAATATCATCTTGTCTTTTAAAAGTAACTTTATAAAAAATTAGAAGATACTCATTTACAGCATGGCCTTTGTGAGGGCAAACTTGACAGAATGGAGCAGTAGGCAAAACTAAAACAACACTTTAATGTTCTTAACCTGTATTTACCTCTAGAACATACATGTCAGTCTGAGGCACACCTAGATCTCTGGTAAATTCAGTAGTTCTCGAACTCACCTTGCAATCACAAAGAGTACACAACTGACTCCCAAGCAGGCTAAGAGCACATACATCCAAATGTCAGGAGACAGGGGGTTGAGGAAGGAGAACACTCCTGGATTGGTACCATTGGGCTTCCGGTAGAGAATGCTGATACCCAGGGTCATGAAGGGCTTGGAGAAGTCAATGACTTTCTCCCGAACATAGGTAATGGTTAGAGGAGCCACTGCCAGATCAGCCTTCTGCAAAAGCAAGTTTGAAATCATTGTCTTATTTGTATCACTTCCCAGCAAATGTCTGGACGTTTCTGGGTACTCCTGATCTATACTTCTTAATTTCAAATGTTTTTCATGCAAGAAGCTTCTGTAATGATTGGCTTTACTATAAAAGCAGTTGATTTACACAGTTAGGTTTGTGAAATGGTAGTTACTAGCAAAGAGAAGCCAGAAGGTATAAAATACACACACACACACACACACACACACACACACACACACACACACAGACATACACACATTCTGGAAGTAAATGGAAGAAAAATCTGCAGGGGTATGTCTTTAAAAAGGGCATGTAAATAAAGCAAAAAAGGAGCCACTTGGTCATAAAATCAGCTGACAAGATGAGACTTTGAGCCGCAAACTGTAGAATTCTTTATCAAATTTAAGAATCACTCAGGTTTACTCTTCCGTATGATGGATGGATCCATACATTTTTGTCCCCAATTTGTGTCCTTACTTGCCCTTCTACGTAAGCAACTCTATTTCTACATTGTTTCCTTCTACTTTTTAAACCATTTTTAGGATTCAAATAAGTGTAACATTTCTTCCGATGCTGACTTAGAATCATTTTTTTTTCTTTGACTTCTAGCTATGCATTTTATCAGACACTTAAAACTCAACTATAAGACATGCATTTTTGCTTACATGATCTATAAGTTCTTTGACCATTCCATTCCACTCTCCTTTGTCATTCTGGGCTCCATATTTGCCATCAGGGACGAGTTTGACATCATAAATGAAGCCCAAGATGTTTGACAATTCTTTCAACAGATCCAGGCAATACCCTTCAAATCTGTCATTTCCATACAAAGGCTTATCAGATTTCCTGTACATCACATAGGGTTCTTCCTATATGAAACAAACCAAATATAAAAGCCCTGTTATAATGGAAAGCAGAATTTACTTACACAAGCTCCATCCGCAGTCAGAAGATATAAAGTATTTGAAAATGATGATTAGGATATCAGAGTAAGGAAGTTAGTCACTCACCATGCTGCCTTCCCTAAACTCATCTTCCCTATACCCTCTTACCTCTCTCTCCTCAGTGTGTGAATGAGAATGTTTTCCTCCACTGTTGAGGCAGAGCTGTGAGTGAAACATGTGATAGAGACACAGTCACATTTGGACCTGAGGTCCAGCAGTGAGGGGACTGGAAGACCAGATGTCTGCCTGTCTGGTCTTCATCTGTACTCACACCCGGACTTCCTTTGCATGACTGACCCTCCCTCCTGGCTTTTATATAAGAGCTTTACCTACTAACAAAAAGGAAATCTAAATCAGCAAATATAACCTCTTGCTTTTCAGACATCCTATCTACTAGTCTCATTTCCTCATCTCTCAGTTAAATTTCATCTCAGTTTCAATATTCACTTTTATCTACATATTTTGGTTCGTTTCCTTCCAGGTGTCTTGTTCAAAGACAATTTCTATCTAAGTCTTCTTATATTATCAGTTCCATTTTCTTATTTGAACTCGCCTCAAATCTTATATCTGGTAATTCTTTGCTTATACACTTACATAATAAATCCCTTATTCTACGAATAATGGACATTTCCTCACTATCACATATCTTTAACCTTATTCTCATTTGGCTAAATGAAAATTTATTTTATTTTATAACATTATAATAATTACATTACCGATAGGCCCTTTTACTCCTCATTACACATTTTTTACTTCAGACATTTAAGACCCATTTAGGCTTATCCTCAAACAAACTGATAGAAATAGAAATCTACATTTCCATGTGATAGTTCCTGAGAAAGGAGTCACAGAAAAGCAAAACTGTTTTTATCATGGATGACCAATTCTCAGAAGTTAACAGGTTTAGAAATAAATTTGTCCAACACTATGGACTGAATCAAATAAAGCAAGAATGTCTGAAAGTGAAGATTTTAGAGGTGGAAACTCCTGTCCTTTATTCCTTGGGTTAGGGTTGGAAAAGAAGAAAAATGGACAACCTGTGGATGTACAATGACTGGATAGGAGTATGATCAGGATTCTAATAGGAAGCAGGAAGTATCCTTACCTGGGCTTTTGAAAAACCCCTTAGTAAATGGGTTATTTATGGAAGAGTGAGCAGGTCAAAGAAGCCAATAGGAATGCAGGTGAGAGGAAGGGTAGGGTATTGACATTCCAAGACCAACATAATCAGGAAGCTGGTAGCACTTAGGGCTCAGGCAGGCAGGAAAAAAGAGCACTCCTGGAGTCCAGGACAGCAGAAGTCTAGAAGCAGGGTCATTGACAGAATAAGAGCTGTGGTTGTGAAGGACAGAAGTTCTGAGAAAACCATTGGATGTTCTTACTTCTCTTTTCCCTACTTCTTTGGTCTCTTGTCTCCTTGGTTGAAAACAATCACCAGCCAGAGAGCAAGGGAGACTAATTGGATTGGGCTAGAGAGTGGAGTGAGGCTGAGTTGAGAATGGATCCAAGGTGGGAGATATTCAGAACATTGTTGGAAGCTTCTAATTCAATGCAATTATAGGTATATACAAATATAAATTTTTAGTGTCCTAATTAAAAATAGACATTTGCAGAAAAAAATGTTTAAAGTCTAGAGTCCAGATAAGACACCCTGACTTCCAGTCAACTTACCAAAATGGTGGTGACTATGAGTGTTCGGTTGGCCAGTGAATCGGTGATATTGTTGGACCTGTCTTTGTTGCCATCGGTCATGTTAAGGCCACTGTTGGAGTTCCAAATCCCAATCTACACAGAACACAATACATCAGAGGCTGCTGGCTTGTCAGTGACCCCATTTACATCAAAGAGAGGCCCCTTCTAAACCAGGAATGGACACAAAAGCTTAGAGTCTGGGGAGAAGACACCAGGGCATCACATTGAAGCTACTAACTGTGGGAAAATGAAACAATGAAGGAATGAGTGTGTACATAGAACAGGGAAAATTAGTGCCATTTGGGATGGAGTGGGGAGAGGTCTTTTCGTTTGTGAATTTATTAAACTCATTGTTCTTTGTTAATTTAAGAATTCTTAGATGAGTATCAGATTTTTCTTCCAATAGGTATTTGTTGAACACCTATTTTATGCCATGTGTTGTTGTGGGCATTGAAGGACATAGCAATGAACAAAACAGACAAGAATTTCTTCCCTCGTGGAGCTTACATTCTAGTGATACGAACCTTCCATTGCCAAAGTGGTACCATCAGTGCCTTTAAAATTTATAAGGAATGGGATGAAAGGAGCAAAGTGGATGATGGAGAGATGGGGTATCTAAAAGGGAAAAAATAAATGGAAGAAAAAAGTGTGGATGAAGAGTAGACTAAGTTCTGAGCCTGGCTTCATTGAGGAGCCAGTGCTGGTTGAGGGTGCCTGTCATGGACTATACTAGGACTGCTCATACCTCTGCTGTAGGCTCATCCTCTGTTATTCTTCTGTTGTTATGTCTGTGCACTTGACTGTGAACTCCTTCAGTGAGGGTATTCATTCTTATTGATCATTGTTCTTCCTATCACAGAACCACCCATGGCGATTACTAGTCAGTGAAACCCATTGCTCTTTTAAAAAATAATGACCCACAATTTTCTCCAGTGGCCAAGTCACTCCTGCATTAGTAGGCCCTGGAGAAGTACATTGATTTGTTTGACTTCTGGAGAAAACCAGGAGAAAAGCCTCAGGGAACTGAACTATTTATCTGAAGCCTTCTGTAGGCATTTATTGCCCGCCTGGTGAGACATACGTAATGCAGGTGTGTTTCAGAGCTGGGCAATCTAGCTGCTGTGTGACCTTGGACAGGCTGATAACCTTTCTGAGCTTTGGTTCTCTAACTGTAAAGTACGTCATCTGGATATTGACACAATCAAATAAGAAGATGCACATGAAAATCTTGATCGTTTTAAGAGCTACACGAACATTAGTAACAAAGGACATTGAAAGGACTGCCCCAGTAATTTCTTCAAGCTTGCTCGGTTGTGAAAGAATTTGGATGGTGAGTGAAATATTTATTTATTTAATTTAGAGGCAGGTAAAGTATGTCCATGAAAGAGAGGGGCAATTGTGGAACACTAACACTTGGAAAGACTCTGGGATTGGCTGGGTGGTCCTATGCTTGATCCCTAAATATATTCTCCCAGTGGGAGGACATTGCCTACATGGGCAGAATATGAGTTTTACAGACAGATTTTTGTCCAGATCGTAGCTTTGCAATGTGCCAGCAGTGTGACCTTGGGTAAGTTCATTAACCCTGCTGTGCCTCAATGCCTCACCAGCAAAATGGAGATATAAGGGCTTTTCTGATAGTTAAATAAAATATCACCAGTGGGAATTTAGGCCTCTTCTTTCCTTTTCTATTTCTTTACTTTGATTTATTGCCTAAATACAGCAGCTGGAATTTCATTTAGCTTGACAAATACTCTTTTTAGAAACGTAAATTTTTGAGGAAGTTTCAAGGACTATCCCACATTCACACACCAGTGTGAACTATTTCAATGTCACTGTTTTCTTTCTATACTTAGTAAGAGTTAGTTGACTGGTGAAATAAGGAGACAGGTCTACGTAAGTGGGAGTATGGGGTAGTGTTTGCATTTGGAAGTATTTTAAGCCTATCTGTAATGAAGTTCCTAGAAGTAGGATTGGGATGTAGGACAGCACCTTTAATAACCATTCAGTCTTTCCACCATCAAGGCCAATGCCTGTCATAGAATGCATACAATGCACACAACATCTGTAAGTCATGGAATCTTCAGATTTCTTTGGTTGGCTCTAAAGCCAGGAAAGGGAGACAACTTTTTCTTTACCCTTTTTGCAACTTGTATTCATTCTCCCACTTTTTTGGGGGGAAAGACCCTTGTTTCTAGGAAACATAACTCATGCTAACTATACCTGGAGTCTGTTGGTTTTTATCCAAAGCTATGTTTTAGGTTGTGACCAATTGACTTCTAACTCAATGAAGGCAGTGTGTAAATTGGGCTCTGGCTATATACTTCTAATTAAAACTTGACTTGGGCACTGGGGAGAATGAAACCTAACTTTTAATTAAGTATTGGAAAGTGGAGAAAATAACTGTTTGTAGCCAATATGTTAAGTAATGGGATGTGTCCTCTTTAATTTCTATTAACATCAAGTGTGTGTTTACAGGAACTATACTAATATTTGAAATTGGCAGCATTGAACAGCCTTATAATATCATTCTCTTTTAACCTATGAACTTGAAACTCTAGACAAATGCACACCACAGCTTAATGTCCAGGTCTGACTTCTTTTACCAGCCCTACCATAAATGAGGAGGTCAGGTATCATTGCTACAGCATTTCCGATCAGCTGAATCCCAGAGTCCCATTCAATGTGAACTTTCTTCTACAAAATGAGAAATGGGAGAATATATTTTTCTACTGTCTGTGTAACAGAAGTTCTTTCAAATCTAGACTAAAAGAGTATCAAATTATGGTCAAGGTCAGGTTATTCCTGGGAGGTGGACAGTGTATAGTTTGAATGACTACAGCCTTCTGTTTTCAAATTGTTTCATCAGCAAAACAGAAGTGTGTGTGTGTGTGTGTGTGTGTGTGTGTGTGTGTGTGTTTTAAACCTAAATAGTCAACTGGCTTTATCTGTTAATTAAGTGGACAGATCAGCAAATGAATGTCTCTTTCTGAAGAAGCAAGATCTCATGAGTCATGCATATTGGAGGGAGGGATACAGTTAACCAGATGCCTAGACATTTTGCATTTCAGTCTTGTTCTCTGACCTTGGAGGAGTGCCTCTAGGAAGCAGAACCTCAATTTTCAAACTGTAGAGCAAAAGCCGACAGCAGTAATTTAGCAGTGAGAAGCAGCAGAGGGTTGGATCAATTATTCGTGGGGAGGAACACTCAAGAGCTAAATTGTCTGGTCCTGCCTTCTCTCACTTTGTAAACGGGCATGCGGGAACAGCCATTTATTATCTCGGACAACTAAGGGAAGCTTCTAAGAATGAGTATCCAGATGACATTAAGCAGACCTTCTTTGAAAAAACGACACAACAAGGGCACCTGGGTGGCTCAGTTGGTTAAGTGACCAACTTCGGCTCAGGTCATGAGCTCGTGGTTTGTGTGTTTGAGCCCCACATCGGGCTCTGTGCTGACAGCTCAGTCTGGAGCCTGCCTCAGATTCTGTGTCTCCCTCTATCTGCAAGTTCCCCACTTGTGCTCTGTCTCTCTCTCAAAAATAAACATTAAAAAAAAAAAACACTTAAAAAAAACCACTACACAACAAAAAAGTGTTCAGAGAGTGACAAGCATCCATTTTCCAAATACAGAGAGTGATTCACGTAAAGTCAAAATCCAACAGTGAGGAGTGAAATATCAAGTACTTAGGAAAGAAAATAAAAGACTTGTCTGTTTCTTATATCATGAGACTCATGAACACACATTTTTGTGACAGACTTTGTAAAGGTTGCTACATCCTCTCTTGGAAAAAAATCCAGGCTGACAATTCTATACTCAATAGGGTCAGTGTGCAAAGAGTTTTTGGAATTTGAATGTGAGTCTTATTGGGACGGGACAGTAGGTCTTACAGACTAGTGCTCAGGCTACTGTAAATCGTTGATGAGCAGTCATAACACACAACAGCACACCACAGCATCTGCAACTTACAATGTGAGCAGTGATAGGTCAACAGGAAGGAAGAGACACCAAGGCATGGAGGTGCATCCCCAGGAAATGTGTTGGGGGGGGTGATTGTGGCAGTTTAGTGACAAATGAAGGACATTCCCCTCCCCTGCAGGGAATTTCAGAGCTTGGATTCCATTCCCGAGGATATTTGGTTTGAATTAATTCAACACTGCATAAAGTGCCTGGAGTCTCAAGCTGGATTAGTGGAATAAGCTTCTTTCTGGGCACCAGTTAGGTTCATCTGTTTATTAGCAGGGAGGAAACGAGATTGCCTTCTCTATGGCTTTGGTCGCCTGATTCACTGAAGATTAAAACAAGGTTATTAAACCTACGTTTTTTTTAAACTTAAAAGGACATTTTCTATGGAATACGACCAGGAGAGAGACTAGCTTTTGGACCACAGGGAGAAACTGTTTACACTTTCCATGACTTAACTGATAATTTGAAAGATAAAAGGGAACCTGACAAAACCAGCAAGTTGAACAACCTGAAGTAATTTCAGTTGCATCCCGTCAATCGCTAGAGAGTTTAGCAATTAGACTGAGAGAGAGAGAATGGAAGACAGTGTCTGCCTATCTCTGGGACATTTTCCTGATCCAAATGTTTTTAATGTCTCACATTTGCTTATATAATAAATCTGTGCACATTCATTGACAATATGATCCTGTACAATAAACTATGAAATAGGAGGTGTTAGAATTTACAAGATAATCTCATTTCCCTTCCAACATCGCTAATGTTTTTGTCCTCTGAAAACCGTGGTTCTGAAACAAATTGCCAGGCAATATGCACTGACAAAGATCCTATGCAAAACAAAGATAGTTCATAAGAAAAGGGAATTTCTGAAAATGGCTTATATTTTGTGATGGTGACATTGAAGGACATGTCTTAGCCTTCTGAGCCTTAGCCTATCTGATGAGTCCGATGGATCAAATCTATTGTTGTTTTCATGCCCCTTTGGGAAAATATTTTGTGATTTGAGAAGGAATATAAATGGGCCAGTGTCTACCTTTGTGGCAATAACCTGCTTTCAGTCCTAAACGGGGCTGATCCTGCCTGGGAGAAACGACAAATAATCTAAGGGGAAATATTTAATCCATCATTATTTAATCCATCTCAAGCCTGCTTTCAATTCATGGGTCACGTTGTTGAGAGAGAACATATTTAATCAGCCCGTTCTCCCTTTATATATAGACAGACTATCGCCTCTAAACTGCATTTAGAGATCTACTGGTCTGGCAAAACTGGAAAGGTGAGGTTTTCCTCTGACACTCCCCACTCCCTCCCTCCAGATTTCCTGCCATTTTTGTCCGAGTACAAACCTTCTTCCACACTTTATATAAGTGTTTAGACACTTCGCCAGCAGCCTTGGTTTTCAGAGGGAAAAATAAAAATAGCACTTATTAAAATGGAGCATGGAACCCAGATGGTAGCACGGTGTGCGAATGCTCGGAGCATCCCATTCCCCACCCACCGTTTGGAATCTTGCACGTTAATTCAACATAAAGCCTGAACACAGGTACAGTCAAGAGACGAACTAAGTACTTGGGTCCCACAGAAGTTACTTCCTTTTGGTAATGCAGCCTACTGTTCACTTTACCTGTCACACACCCCCAAAATGACTTAAAGTTCTTGTGAATATGCACAGCTCTGTGGAGTGAAAGTGTCTTCCTCATTCTTTAAGAAAGCCTGTTCAAGAAAGCCTTTAGGCAGAATCAATCCACACACACACACATGCACGCACACACACACAGACACACACGCTATTCCTAAGCAAGAAGAAAGCACTCTAAGCTTGATGACATGTTCTTTGATTATGGGCCTCCAGGCAGCAGAAACTTGAGTGGAAGTGAAAAAGTGAGCTTTTTCTAACAATTTTCTCTGTGGACCCTGCGAGAGGCCGACATGAAAAGATTGGGCATCTCCTCCCGTGGCTCCTGAGAGAGATGGGCTGGCTTCCCCATTGCCTTAAGGCCCAGTCAGCCTTCTCAGGAATGGAGCCCAAGTCACCTGAAGAAAGAAAAGTTATTGCAAACAATGAAGAGATAAGAAACAAATGGAGAAAACACTTTCATCTAATTTGATTTTGCCTTTGATGGAAAAACACCAGTGGAGTGTGCATAATATTGCAGTGTATAAATAGCTATGAAGGCGTAAGGATGGCTCCATCTCGTTCATCACACGTCAGAGCCAGAACGATGTTTCCTGAACAGCTTTTCTTTCCCTCTCAGTTCTATGCATTAACAGAAGGAGCGGGGAGAGAGGCATGCACAGAGGAGCAGCCATTAGACGCGTTCGGTCCCTAAAAGTATTGTCTTTCCTTTTGTTCCCACAGTCTACGATGGAGGTGAGATGGCTCTGTCAGAGCAGGTTTAACAAACAGACCAGCAAATCTGAGTGAAGAGACCCCAGAGAGAGAGAGAGAGAGAGAGAGACAGAGAGACAGAGAGACACAGAGAGAGAGAGAGAGGTGGGGAGGGGGGAGGGACTGAGAGAGAAAGAGAGAAACAGAGAGCCAGAGATCCAGAGAGAGAGAGAGTCAGAGAGAGGTAGAGACAGGAAGAGAGAGGGCATTTTTGAAATGGGAACCTGTGTAGATAATGTGTACCCTCAAAGCTGCAAAGTAATTATTTCCCTCAAACATTTCCACACCAGTGGTCACCATCTATTACATTCAGCCTGATTAATCTTTGTTTGTTTTAATTAAGCTATTTGGGGACGGGGCATAGTCAGGACCTTAAAAAAATATGTGTCATTTCACAAAAGCAACAGAACAGAAATGGAAATCTCATCTCATTTTAAAAATCATCCCAAACATTTCAATTAAGTTAGTAACTGATGGTTCCCAAAGCCAGTCTTTTATAGGACACATATCTTGTGCACTACAGTAAAAAAAATGTTGGATCACAGACTTTTGATTTCCAGATGATTGTTTTGGGGGTTTCAAAACATTTTTTTTGTCTAGCATCCCAAAGGGCAAAATCTTCACAATATAAATGTTATTTAATTCTAGCACATAATTGTGGATAATAAAATTGGTATAATAAAATACACTGAGTCGAATTCTATTTTTTAATTATTATTTAACAAAATAGTTCATATTTGCATTACTTGAAATTAGCAAATATGGAGCTTGAAACCTTGAGAGATTAAGAATTACAACTAAAGTAATCCGAAAATCAAGGGGCACCTGCCTGGCTCAGTTGGAGGAGTGTGCAACTCTTGATCTTGGTATTGTGAGTTTGAGCCCCACATTGGGTATACAGATTACTTAAAAATAAAAATGATATTTAAAAATAAGATCAAATAATTCTAAGATCAGAACCCAGCATTAAAATGCATTTTGGGGGGCATATTTCCTCCTAAAATTAAGAATCCAGTAAGCCCTTTCTATCCTACTTTAGTCTGTCCCTCTGTCAACCAATCTCAAAATGGAGTGCAATTAAAATTCATTTCTGAGTAAAACTTGGATGCCATTCCATAGATGAATCGTTGACAAACTCCTTATTTTCCAAGTCTAAACTCAATTTCCTAAAACCTTTCAGAAGTGGGGCTAATGACACCCCACCCACAGGACCATAGGTATTTAATACTGTAATCATGCCTGCTGCATAAACGAAGAAGTATATGAATGTTAGCATTGTTATTAATAACATACAATTTCAGAATCTAGCATGTCAACATCTATCAGAGCAGGGAGAGAGAGTTCCAGAAAACTGGACATACATGAACATGTTAAGAGAATCATTTTATCATTCCCTACTTGTACGTGCAATTAAAATGCTTGAACAGTTTTCTTTATTTTATTCTTAAATTTATTATTGAGAAGGTTACCTTTTCAGTTCCTTCCTCTTTGAGACTAATGATATCCAGATCAAAATCCTTCCTCAAGCCATCGGTTTTATTGAAGGTGATACGCCCGGTCAGGCCATCCCACCGAGCCTATGGACAAAAGGAACGTGGCATTACTATTTCACACTTATCATAATCCTAACACCATCAGAACTGTAATACCTCAAATTCATCACAGTATCCAATTATTTGGTTTCATCGTGGTGTTAGAAAGCATTGTGTTGCTTCAGTGGCTCAATGGCAGAACACTTCCCTGTTTTATTAGCACTCATTTATTTTGGCAGTTCGAACACCCGACATCAGTCAAATCTGTGATAGTGACAATCTAAATGGGCAGTATGGAAGGATTGGCTGTAAAATAGTCTGCACATGGAGTAAACAAAGTCTGGGCAGCCGTAATATTGTCTTTCAAGGTCAAACCAAATCCCTTGTAAGGTACTTGTATATGGGGAAGTATCCCCACCCCCACTGATTTTCTCTGTGAAAAGGATATAATCCAGTGATGTGTTATCAGATTTTTAGGGTGTTTGAGATTTAGGCCTTCCACTGTCATTTGGCCATGACATTAGTTTCCTGTAGCTGCTGTAGCAAATTATCACAAACCGGGTGGCTTAAAACAACAGAAATTTGTTCTCTCATAGTTCTGGAGGCCAGGAGCAGACATCCAAAGTCAGTAACTCTGAGCAAAATCAAAGCGTTCAACAGGGCCATGCTCCCTCAAGGACACTCATGGGAGACTCTGCTCCTTGACTGTTCGTGTTTCTGATGGCTGTCAGCAACCTTTGCCCTGTGGCTGTATTTCTCCAATCTCTGCCTCTGTGGTCACATTGCCTTCCTTTCTTGTGTGCAATCTCTCTCTACTTCTCTCTCTACTCTTTCTCTTATAAGGGTACTTCTGATGGCATTTAAGGCTCATGTAGATAAACCAGGATACTCGCCCCATCTCAAAGATCCCTAACTTAATTGTATATGCAAAGTCCTGTGTTTTTTTTTTTTTTTTTGCCACAAAAAACAACATTTACACATTCTATGGATTAGGACATGGGTACCTTGAAAGGGGAGCCATTATTCAGCGTGCCACGTGTATCCACATCATTTTAGGAACTAGAAAGCACAGCAGCCTGCTTTCATAGAACTCGCCCTGGACATCTTTGGTGGTTTTTTCATTAAACAGAAAATAGTGGCCCTAGCTTCAGCCTCAATCTTTAGATGATTTTTGGCAATCTTGCCTAATTTGAGTTGACTTATAAATGAGGATACGAGGAACCTCAGTCCTTTGTATCTCCCTAGCTGGTTCTGCTTTCTCCCGACTTTACCAAATTCACTGGACATTTGTGAAATGTGCAGAAAATCCTGAAAGTTACTGTGTTCACACCATGTGTACCTGTTGACTGTATTTACCTATGTGGCCAATGCAGTGGGAAGAGTATGAGTTTATCACAGAGCTGGGTTTGAATCTCTGAAGTGTGACTTCACTTAACCTGAATCTGGGTTGTCTCAGATTTCAGCGTCTGGTCCGTGCAGGGTTTCTGCGAGATTTAAATGGCACTTCACACAATCTTAACTCACTGAGAGCACTGAAAAGTTAAACAATGATTCTTTTTTACAACTATCTCTCATTTTCCTTCTCACATTCCCCACAAGCTCTGAAGTTTGGCCTTTATTGCCTCACATGTCAGGACTCGCATCTGTAGTCTTTTCTGGGATCTTCTGTTTTTCATTTTCCAAATCAACGGTAGGTTCATTACCCCAAGATACAACTTTCATTCTCATGCAATTTCCCCCAGCACATAAAACACATAACCATGTACTTCTTGCCACCTACAAATTAGTCTAAACCTTCACTTTATAAGATGTTCAGTTATCTGGTTAAACATTACCTCTGGATATGTCCATGAGGGTGTTTCCATTTACTGAATAAAGCAAATGCCCTCCCTAATGCGAGTGTGCATTATCTAATCCATTGAGGGCCTGAATAGAACAAAGAGGCAGAGGAAGGGAAAATGTGCTGTCTTTGTTTGACTGAGCTGAGACGTTGGTCTTCTGCCCTCAGACAAGGATTTAACACTATGGGCACTGCTGGTTCTCATCTTCTCTGTGCCAGAACCTATCTGAGAATATGGCACTTACCAGTTTATGGTTTAGTAGGAAAAAGAACATGGATGTATGTCAATGAGGCACCATGAGTGGTGAGGATAAAGGTTTGCACGCAGTATTTGAAGAAAGGAGTATGGAGCAGAAGTACTTGTCCCAAATGCCTGGAAAGAAAGACTCAGAAAAGGACTCTGGCAGGAAGAATGCCTAAGCTCTCAAAGGATGAGAAGCTGGCCAGGCAAAGATTCACAGTCTGAGTAAAAAGCATATACAAGGTAAATCCTGTCTGCCATGGATCCATAACGCAAGGTAAGGAATGATAAGAAATGGGTCTAGGAAGGCAGGTAGACACTTGATCATAAAGGTGTTATGGATCATATTAGTTTGCTTGGACTTTGTAGACACATGGGAATCATCAGAGTGGATTTTTTATTAAACTTTTTCTTTTCATTGTTTATTTTTGAGAGAGAGAGAGAGAGAGAGAGAACCAGAAGGGGAGGGGCAGAGAGAGAGGGAGACAGAATCTGAAGCAGGCTCCAGGCTCTGAGCTGTCAGCACAGAGCCTGACTCAGGGCTCAAACCTACAAACCATGGGATCATGACCTGAACCAAAGTTGGATGCTTAAACAGCTAGGCTACCCAGGCACCCCAATCATCGGAGTGTTTTAAGCCTAGGAATGTCATGGGCAGATGTACACTCCAGAGAGATCATTTTAGCAGAACTAGGGAAGAATGACTCAAAGATCAAGACTGTAAGCAGGGGATTGGTTAGAAGGTCGTTCTCACAGAACAAAATGAAACATATTCACATGCCCATCTGTGAACCTAGGGACAGCACAATCCCTTCATCTCCCTGTCCCACCAACTTGCACACCATGAAGTGTTAATGGAAATAGTTCCACAGCAGGGTGCCCAGTTTCAGGAATAAAACATTGCCATCAAAGTTCTTATAGAAAGAATAGTGAATGGAATCAATTTAAGTATCAGGAACTAACACAATAAACCCAAACATACTTTCTGGCTACCATGCAGATGGCATGTTAGTCATGACAGAAGTAAACATTTTTTCACATGATAATGCTGGCAGTTGAATCAAATTCATGTCAGGAAATGATATGTGGACACAAGAAGCCTTCAGCTCTCATCTAAGCCTACTATATGGCCAAGCTAGATGTGAGTTACTCAAGTGCCTCAACACAGAAGAAATTCTTCAGATTCTTGAACTTCGCCTCAAGAGTTTATTGCTAAGGAAGGCTATAATGCCAAACACTGGCACCAGCTTTAGAAAAGAGATGGCATTTTCCATACTTTGACTATTGTTGACAGTGTTTCTATAAACACTAGGGTGCTTCTGCCCCTTTGAATCAGCATTTTTGTATCCTTTGGATAAATACCTAGTAGTATTTATCCAAATACTACTGGGTTGACTGATGAATGGATAAAGAAGATGTAGTATGTATGTGTGTATGTATGTGTATATGTGTGTATATGTACACACACATATACACACATATGTACATATACATATATGTATACACACACACATAGTGGAATATTACTTCAGCATCCAAAAAAGGATGAAATCTTGCCATTTGCAACAATGTGGATGGAACTGGAGTGTATTATGGTAAGTGAAATAAGTCAGTCAGAGAAAGACAAATATCATGATTTCGGTCATATGTGGAATTTAAGAAACAAAACAGATGAACATAGGGGAAGGGAAGGAAAACTAAGATAAAAACTAAGAGGGAGGCAAGCCTTAAGAGTCTCTTAAATACAGAGAGCACATTGAGGGTTGCTGGAGGGGAGGTGGATAGGGGGATGGGCTAAATGGGTGGTGGGCATTAAGAAGGGCACTTTTTGGGATGAGCATTGGGTGTTATATGTAAGTGATGAATCACTAAGTTCTACTCCTGAGACTAATACTACATATATGTTTAGTAGCTTGAATTTAGATAGATAGATAGATAGATAGATAGATAAACAAATAGCGTATTTTTACAGTTGATAGTAATGTGTGTTGTTACACTTGCTGAGATACTGGTAGTCACCTTCTCTGCCCTGGGACAAGAAAAATTGGTATCGAATGCAAGTCTGGAGCATCGTTCTGTGTATGTTTAGGTACACCTCCTGGCACTGTAATCTTGTCATCCTCCCCACCATATTCCAATCCTACTTTCTGTACTCTGGTCACTTTCTATTTTGCACGTCAAAGGCTGCTTCCGTGGACTGGTGTGTTAAATGAGAGTCACTAAAGAAGCTACAGCATTAGAGTCCTAGCATCTGCCTGCGAGTGGAAGACAATTTGTTGGAAACTTCAGTTGGGTAGAAATCTCTACTACTGTGGTTGGACTCAGTCAGTGTGTGGGCCCCCTTCTTCATGCTTCTCAAAATGTGCAGTTTTAACCTCTTCCTGATCTGTGTGGAAGGAGGTAGTTTTCTTCATTAAAGTTCTACAGAATTTTCCGAAAGGTTTTTCCTACAGGCAACTTTTCCTTCTTGGGGGTCATGCTGTGAGTCAATTCGATACATTGTCCAGAGTTTACCGAGCTCTCTGAAAATGTGCAGAATTGGTAGCATTTATCTCTTGATGTAGCATACAGCTCATAGCAGGGTCTTAAAATCCAGTTCAGAAATCCAATTTCATTTCCACTAAGTGTGTCTATTGTGTCCCTTTGTTTGGATTCTGTCGTGTTAGTTTTATTCTTGAATTTAGTGTTCCAGTCGCTGGTGCGGTGTAATTCCCGCTTCTCGCTTCTCCTCCCTGCTCATCCAAGTGGCAAAAAAGTTCATTTTTCATGCTCTAACAATGCTTACTTCCCTGCCTCAAATATCTACAAAGACTCCCTGCCTGGGTTCTTTACTGAACTGAAATATCTTTTGACCTTCAAAGTCAAGCTTCTCATTCTTGACACAGTTGCCTGTGTCTTCCTGCCTCCCATCCCTAGATGAGCATTTCTGTACAAGTTCTTTGTTTTGTTTTTCAAAGTAATTGTTGATAAGCATTTATTAATCACCAATGCATTATTGATTAGGGTGAATAGACAATGACTAACTCCTGGATACGAGGAATAAGATCCATAAGGAATCCATTTTCTGGAGCAAGGCTGAAGCATATACAATTTGGATAATGATATATAATTATATTAGTCATAATTACAATTTGCTTGCCTTATGGAGAAGTATTTGCACAAGGAACAATTATCGTATGCTTAACTGAAAACACTACTTAAACTATTGTCCCTATTTTAGGAAATAGCTTTAATTTCCACCCTGCATTAGACCTCTTGACAACAATTGTCTAATAGCAAGTGAATCAAATGGTGTGACTTTCTTTTCTCTTATCAGACACATTATCTGATGGCCAAGAGACAGAAATCAAGAGCTGAGAGAAGGAAAACAAAAGTTGTCATTAACGTCTTACTGTCTGCTTTTTCTCAAGATGATATTTTTTGTCCAAATAAAATATATATATTTTAGTTTTGAGGAAGGAAGTGAGCAGTATCTAACTCTAGGCTCTTGTAATAGTCAACTTTTAACTTCATTCTGGTAAAATGATTGCTTGTATTCCTTTTTTTTTTCCAAGGGGACTTAAATATATAAAAGCACATAAAACCTCCTTTCTTAGAATTTTCCCTGACACAGCCCTTCTTGCTTGCCATAGGGAATAAATTCTTTCTTATTGAAAGAGACTTCCTTTTTGAGAGCAGGAGAGAATGTGCTTTTCTAGTAGATGTGATCTTTTGAGGGCAATAGTTTCTAGCATTTTCATTTATGTATTAGGAATTATGCTTTCTTGTAAGAATATTGTAAATAAAGGTTCATGGCGAACCCAAAGGTTAGCTTCCTTTGGAATTAGATTAAGATGAGAGAAAGAAATTGTTAAATGACTATTCTATATATTGTTAAAACTTGTCAAAATTTAAAAATAAAGGAAAAAGTGAAAAATACTGTATGGCCGGTGTTTGTGATAGTGGCCATCATCTAAGAGTTTCATCCACAGATGACCTGATTCTCTAGGGAAATGTGTCTTAAATTGTCAGTTGTTTAGGCCCTAGACTCTATAAAATGTAAATGATTTCTGTCTAATAGAAAAGACAACCTCCAAATTATAATTTTATTGCCCTGGTACATTAACCATTTTTTTATTTCCAGGTGGCCCCCACAATTAATTTTCCTCTACATTTCCTTGAAATGAGCTTTGCCATCTTGCCAACTCCCTCAAAGTGAAATGTGTCTTCAACACATACTCACCTTATATTTGTATAGTCACATCTGTAACTGTTTTAAAATTGCAGTTTGACATTTTGGAGATGGTCCTACCAAGATGCTCAAATAAACTCACCTGCCAGAACCAACCTTATGAATCATTTAATCTCAGAAACTTCCTATTTTTTCCAAGTCCTGGAGCAAATTCCAAGGACTAATGGAATTTACCTTTGCTGAATCTTTGTTTTTGTTGTTCTTCTCTCTTCCTTTGATTTTATATTTTGATACTGATTTTCGCCCAAGTCTCTCGGTCTGTGAGTATCTTGCTTAACTCATAGTTTGGGGTGTTTCTCTTTTTAAACTGGGTGCAAGGACGAGTAGATCTGTGTCTGGTCTCTGACCACTTGGCAACAGTCAAAGGAACATTTTGTGTCTCAGAAGACCTTGGTTTTGGCCATGACCAAGTCTAAGGACCTGTGGTTATTTGAATACTAGACTAATCTCAAGAACATGTGAATCTGATTTGAACATGGCCACTAAGTCATTTTCCACTGGTGGCAACGTTGAATGGGAATCTGACATTTTGTTCTGAATACATGGTAGCCTGATATAAAAAGGAAAAGAATCTAATTCTGTCTGTAGTATGAAAGATGAATAGAAATCTGATTTGTTAGCCTTTTTCTTTTGTCTGAGCAAGAATATATCTCAGGTCCACTGGAAAGAAGAAATACCCCTTCAGTTCCGTGCCCAACATATTTTGTATTCTACCTTTACTTTCAACTCATGGCTGAGGTTGTGGAAGTGAGGCTACAACCCTCAGTGACTATCTCTTATGTCTGAAAATGAGAAAAGCCTCTTTATCTCATTGTGTGAGTATGAAATTTATTCTCACTTTCAGAAAATATTAATAAATTAGATTATAAACCTTCTGAATAAAAGGATCTCTTTCTTTGGTTACCTCTTTGATTGCTTATGTTAATATATCCAGGATTTCAGTTATATAGAGAAACTAAAGTTTTACTATATTTTCTGTGCTACCCTTAAAAAAATGGTGGCTTAGAAGCATTCTTAGGTAGAAACTCAAGTTCATATAATCAAAGTGCATCTTTGACCTCAATATTTTCCCCCAATTTTATCAGTATTGAGTTATAGTTTAAGCCCACCTCTTTTTACCAATTTATTTTTTGTTTCTTGACAAAAGAAGAGGCTAGTTAATCTGAAGTTCTTTAACTAAACTGGTTTGCTAATTAGATAAGCTAGGACTGCTACATAATGCTTAAAATAAAGAAGATGTAAAATTATGTATGTAATTATTGAATAAGATTCTGAAAAAATTTTTACAACAGTAATTATGCTGTGTAATGTATCAGTTTAAACATAATTTCCAAGTTCCTTATTGAGTTTAAGACCTTAAGCTAGTGATAAATCAAGTTAATTTATGGATAATCTTTGAATTATTATTGAACTAATAATAATCTTAATAATACTTGAATTCTTGAGATGGTTTCTCAATAAGAGATAGTACAGATGCATTGGTCACTGTATATGTGTGTGTACATACGTACATGTATATCTCTATATATCTTATTATTTTTACATGTTATAGAGAAACTGTCCTTTGGGTCATGGTAATGAACATGCTTATTTTTGTTACTTTGACAAAGGTGTTCGAAGGCTGTATGCGGCTCTATGGGGCTGCATATTTGTTTACAAGGTAAAGAGAAAAAAATATGCTAAATTATGAAAAAGTATAGCGAACAAAAAAACGTGTGTGTATAGTATTTGAGGGAACGGACTTCTGTTCGCCTTGATGCAGACATGATAAGTCTGAATAAAAGCAAAGATGTGTGTTAAAATTTTGGCAAAATTTGCTCAGCTTTCGTGGCTTTATTAATAAGAGATATATTTTAAGTTTGTGAATCCTTTTATGTCAAATGCTTGTATGAATGTAAAACAGGTGGGTTTTGTTTTTAAAAAACATGACAGTTGGTCTTGGAGTACTTAGTCTTCTCTTAAGAAGATGTAAAGTTTATAATTTTCCTTCTATGTAATATGATAAAATAGACTTTCATTGTCAACATCAACAAGTGATGTCTACTTTCTCCTCGTAATTATCTGAAGTTTTTGGTATAAGCTATGGATTGGAAAATGGGCCTTTGTCAAAGAATGACAGTCTCAGAGCCTCACAGAAAAATGGTGCTAGATATACCTACCTATGGGTACTTTAAGAAATAGAGTCATGGGTACAGACTTTGGAGTTTAAAGTGACATCACTTAGACAACTGTAACCATACCAGAGCTGGTTTGCTATGTGCAGAGCTGGATGCGGGGCTCAGTCCCATGAACTGTGAGATCATGATCTTAGCCCAAATCAAGAGTCAGATGCTTAAACTACTGAGCCACCTAGGTGCCCTGCTAATGTGGTTTTAAATGTTCTGTTAAGGGAGTGAAGATATCCTTTATTTATCTTCAAACCTCAAAATAGTAGCCTAAAAATGATACATTCTTTTTCTTTTTCTTTTTATTGTAGAAAGAAAGAGAGAGTGTACATGAGCAGGGGTGGGAGGGGCAGAGGGAAAGAGAGAGAATCTTAAGTAGTCTCCACGTTCAGCTCAAAGCCCGACGTGGGGCTCCATCCCACGACACTGGGATTGTGACCTGAGACAAAATTAAAAGTTGGACTCTCAACTGACTGAGCCACCTAGGCACCCCAATAAATGATGCATTCTTTATATGATATATTATTCTCTCTGAAGCCCTAGAATCCAGTAATAACTCACTAGATGTTATGGCAATGTGGTAATTTGCATAAAACCAACAAATATATATCTTCCATTTTATCAGGATAGAGTTTGACAGATTGGTTGTTTAAATGAGGTCATGACAGAATTATTATATTTGACAATAAACCTCATTTAGTCAGGTGTAGCAAACCCACCGTTAAGGAACAAATGCTATCCTTCATCTGTAGACCCAAGATCCAGAAAACTCTCTCAGGAAACTGATTTGTTATTTGTTCTGTGGCTTATGGAATCTCAGACTTATAGGTGATAAGAAAAGTCATTTCCTGATAGATCAGGAAATCTACCAGATGTGGGGCACCTCAAAGAGAAATTCACCAAAATACATAAATGTATTACAGGAATGCTGTGCAGATGAATTTCTTGGCTTTACTTTCTTACCCATGTGTGGTACGGTGAATAACATCCCACTACCTCCAAGGGTCAATGTCCCAATCCCCATAGTTTAAAATATACAAAGGAGAATTTATTTTGTAGATGTGATTGAGTTATAGTTATTAAAATGGGAGATCATACTAAATTATGTGGGTGAGCCCAATGTAATCACAAAGGTCTTCATAAGAGGATCCCAGTAGAAGTCAGACAGGCAGATGCAGAGGAGCAGAGAGAAAGAGACTTAAAAATGCAAAGCCCTTGCTGGTTTTGAAAATAGAGCCAAGGGTCCACAAGGCAAGGATTATTGGAGGCCTCCAAAAACTGGAAAAAGCTGTTTCTGATTTTCCTATAGAGATTCCAGAAGGAACCGGTCCTTTCAACAACTTAACTTTAGCCCACTGAGATCACGTCAGGCTTATGACTTCAGAATGGTAAGAGAATAGATTTGTGTTGTTTTAAACCATCAAATTTGTGGTGGTTTATTTAAGCGGCAATCGGAAACGAATATACCTTACAATAAAAGAGCCCATAAGAGCAACAAAAACATGTCTGGAACAAAAACAAGCTTTTGAAAATGCAATCAGAGGTTCCTTTAGACATTTCCATATAGAAGTTAATTTTCTGGCCTCAGTAGTTGCTTTAAAACAGTAGCTCTGGGGCGCCTGGGTGGCGCAGTCGGTTGAGCGTCCGACTTCAGCCAGGTCACGATCTCGCGGTCCGTGAGTTCGAGCCCCGCATCGGGCTCTGGGCTGATGGCTCGGAGCCTGGAGCCTGCTTCCGATTCTGTGTCTCCCTCTCTCTCTGCCCCTCCCCCGTTCATGCTCTGTCTCTCTCTGTCCCAAAAATAAATAAACGTTGAAAAAAAAAATTAAAACAGTAGCTCTGAATCTGTTGGCCATGTTTAAGGGGCTTGTGTGGTTGATTAACAACTTATTACACCCATGAAAACTACTCAGGTCCAAACACAATGACACAGACTTTTTGTAATATGAACCATCTCTGAAGATAATTTATTATACAAGAAGGGACTTCTAAACAAATTATCTGAAACTTTGAAATAAAGCAAAAGGATGACTCCATGTCCCTTAAGGTCCTATGGAACATTGTCTAACAGGCCCATCCACGGATGATTTAATTCTCCAGACAATTGTACTTCTGCTTGTTTTACTATGTTCTATTGTTTAGGGTCAAGACTATGAAATTATATGTTAACTTGTAGATGTTTGTCCAATAGAGATGCAAATAATTCATGTCTGCTACAAAGGATAAGCTTAAAGGTTATGGTTTTACTGCTCTGTAGGGCTATAGTCTTGTCTGAGCCAGTCTCTCCCAGCCAATTCTTCTACCAAGCTTTACCATCCTGCCAGTTCCATTGGGATGGTAAGTGTATTTTTGGCACATCCTTACTTTGTATTTGCATGAGAGTCATGTTGATAACTTTATAAAGTTACACATTGACAAATGCTAAGTGCTACTGATATATTATTTCATTTGAGTCTTACAGCAGCTACATAAGGTAAGAAGAATTGTCCCCACTTTAATGAAGAGAAGAGGCCCTGCAGTTAGTAAAACGTACTGGAAAGATCCATAACTGATTCTGCCTCATATTCTCTCTCCTTCGCCACACTGCATTCCCATGGATAAGGTCATGGGAAAGAAAATGAAGAGGTGTGGGCCAATTTCTCCTAATTTAAATCCTGACACTGGACTTTGCATGAGTCATGAGGAATGAACATTCTCAAGCCAAGACATAAAAAAATAAAAAGGAAAGATAAATGAACATTTAAAATCGGCATTAAAATCTTGACTTGCCACTAATTCAGTGGCATGTGTGAAGCCTGGGTTGCCCAAATCGACCCAACTCAGATCTGCTGGGTTCAGTTAGAAAGCCAAAACCCTGCAACTTGGCCTTTAGTATGCTGCCTGTCGGTTTCCTCATGTAGCACAGAACAGCCTCTCCTAAAGATCAATATCATGTGGCTGGAAAGTGCCATTATCATGACGAAAAACAGAAGAAGCTGTTGCCATTTATGTGCAGTTACTTGATTAGAGGGCCCCAGGCAACTGGAATCTACACACAGTATTCCAATGGCTGTCAGCGTGCAGAGCAAGGGAACCATCTAGAAAGTGTTGAACTCTTGGTATTATGCTAGTTTGGTTGAAGTGCCTTTAATTTTCCCACTATCACTTCCCTTTATTGCCCTACAGAACCCTATTCTACCTGCTGATCAGCTGATTAAATGGGTCCCAGGATGGTACTACTTTCTAGGGTTTTCATTTTGGATTTACTTGTGTGTGGCTATTCACTGACTTTTTACCATAAATGTTGATGATTTTGCTGACTTAAAACTTAACTGTAAGACTGAGGAGCATGTTTAAAGTCTTTTATCTCCAATCACAACAAGTCTCCTCCCTTGGAGCCTTCCTCCTGGATTCCCCCCAGAAACCTTTCTCTTCAATACATTGTTTTTCTCATTTTTCATCAAGCTAACAATACCTCCTTTTCTGTTATTCTGAGAGGTCACCAATGCCTTGACTTTTATATGGCACATCACATGGCAATGTGACAGAAGCAGTTTGTAGTTGAGAAGGCTGTATGGACAATGCACAGTTTTCAAGATCCTTTAATCAAATCATAAATTGATGTGCTTTTATGAGCTTAGCTGAAAAATATCACAAATTGCATTTAAAAACAACAAAATGATAATACTGCTAATAAACTCTTAATTGGTTTTCACATACTTTTCACAAACAAATTTTAGCCATAAACCCAGCATTGTAAACAAGATGCTTTCTGACATAACGGTAGTTTTACTTGTTGCCAAGTTTTAACTTGGTGTACCAGGAAGATCTTGACTTTGGAATCAAATGACATTGGTTTGAATCCTGGCTCTATCTTTGATTAGCCGGGTGACTCTGGGCAAGTTACTTAAGTTCTTCAAACTCCATTTGCAAAAATCAATACTGTCTTTACCTAGTTGTTGTAAAGATTAAAAGAGATAACGCTTTGGAGCATCTACTGTCAGGTGGAAGGTCAATAAAAATCCAGTTCTTTTGTTATCTTGACCGAGTGAGGAATTCCTTAACTGTCCTCACAGATACATGATTGCGTATAGACCATTTTGCAATGAACCTCACTCCATCTCAGAGGCTTTCTTTTGTTCAAAAGAAAACCACAGGCCCAAAATTCTGTGACTTGGGCCAGGCCGAGTCACCAAACCAGTCCTTAATATCTTACCTAATTGTAGTTTCAACCTTGCCTAGGAATATAAACCTTAAACTGGCAGTCAGGAGTTTTCTGATGGGTGCCAATGAGTTTGTAAAAGGAGCTCTCTCCATCCCCACAAAGAAAGATGAGGTAATCCCTCCCCCACCACCCCCCACCAAATAGAAAGTGACCTTGCCTGGAACAGTTCTTTCTTTTCTTTAGTTTAAAACTTTCTCCAACCCACCCCCTCCTTCCTATAAAAATTTCCATTTTATGTAACTCTTTAGAGCACCTCTCTACTTGCTGGATGGGATGCGGCCTGATTCACAAATCATTTAATAAAACCAAGTAAATCTTTAAATTTACTCTGTTGAATGTTGTATGTTAACACTTTATGCTGCTTGTCAGAAAAAAAACAAACTGCCTCCCTACATCATCAATTATATTAATGTAGTGGCTCTCAAATTGTAATGAGCACAGAATCATCTGGTTACAAGTTTGAGGTGGAAACCAGGGATCTACATTTTTTTTACAAGCACTGCACTTGCTTTTGATGAACATGGTCCTCAAACTATAATTTCAGAATTATTCAAATAGGGCTCAAAGCTTGTCCACTCCATAGACTCTATATTGCCTATGTTTGCTGAACAACCTTACCAAGCTTTCAAGCATGGAGTCTGATTCCAGTTCTGAAGGAGTTCAAACTTGGATGATTAAGGTCTCTCTGTCTCTTTTTTCATGGAGTATATAATTTAAAAGTTAATGATGGGGTGGCTGGGTGGCTCAATCAGTTGAGCGTCCGACTGTTGACTTTGGCTCAGGTCATGATCCTAAGGTCATGGGATCGAGCCCTGGATGAGGCTCTGCACTGAGCACAGAGCCTGCTTAAGATTCTCTCTCTCTCCTTCTGCCCCTCCCCCACTTGTACTCTCTCTCTGTCTCTCTAAAATAACATTTAAAAAAATTAAATGAGTAAATGATAATAGTTTCACATAATTGGGAAAAGTGAGCCATGGATGTATGATTAGTGTAGTCTTTAGGAGAAAATGGAGATTGAAGTCATAGAAGGTAAGCAGGGTTTGAAAAACTGTGTACTCTTATGGCTCTCAGTGTAGCACTGGTCCAGTGAAACACCGTCATCATGTGATTAGGCATATAGTGATTGGATGTTATACTCCTACATTCTAGGAAATATTTACAAATAATACAGACCCCTCTGAGAGAATGCTTTTTGGTATCTTGTGAGCAAAAGAGATCTACTGAATCTCTTCAAAGTCTGTTCTTGCCCTGAAAAAATGGATTTGTTCCCAAAGATCCTGGTTGCTAGAATTATTCTTGGGGTCACACTGACCTCAGAGGTCCTCTTTTGGGATATATCCCTAGCATGGTCCTAAACCAAGTTTCGGGGGGGGGGGTTGTTTGTTTGTTTGTTGTTTCTGTTTTGTTTTTTGCTAGTGTTTCCTCAGTGGAACATTATTCTGGTGATAGATGAGATTTCATGGCATGACCATAATAGTCCAAAGCTCACACAGCAGTGTGGATCTGAATGAGGCCTGGAAGTTTCAGAGATATACTCAGAGTCTGGGGACCCCTTCTTGCTGACAGTCCTGGAAACATTTACACTGATCTTCAGGTATTTTCCACTACTCCTCCACAGCAACAATCAGAGCAGTTATAACATGTACTGTGGTGTTTCAGATTCGTTAGAGCACTTCCTTGGAATACTATTTCCAATCACCTAGAGAATAAAAATCCACCTTTCTAAACATACTATTTATGGCTGTTCCCTACTGACCTTTCCACTCCATCTGGCCCTTGAAGAGGAGCAGCATTTGTCACCCCAAAATATGTCTCTCGGGCATAAGGATTTTAGGCTGATTATTTGTTTTTTTAAAAACGACAGTTTCAGAGCAGCTCTGAAAACCAAATAGAAGTTATCCTTTTGTGAGAACAATTTACAAGGGAAATCTCCAAATTGTAAGGGTGTCTCCTTCTCTGTACAAGGAAGAAGAGAATAACTAAATCTATAGAAACTTAACAATGAGGCAGACATGCTTTTAAATCTGCATAACAACCATGCCCTTGTTTACTGTGCTTTGCTGGAAAAGCTGGCTTCTTCCTCTGCCCCACAGTTTCTCAGCTTTTCTGGGCATTTCCCATGTATACAAGAGGTATACATGTTATTAAACTTTTGTTTGTTTTTCTCCTGTTAACCCCCGTCTTTTACTACAGGGGCGTCCCAATCAAGAACTTAGAGGGGTAGAGGGAAATTATTTTTCCCCCCGATGGCTGTACATGAACCTTGTCTTTCAACCATGTGCATGCCTCCTCAGACTCTGTGTATTCATAACTCGTGAATGTGTTCCTGCTATTCCCTATTCCTGGAAGTCTCTCCCCCGATGTGTTCTTAGCTATTCTGCTCATTGATAAAAGGTAAGCTTCCCAAGGGCAAGGATGATTATCTGTTTTGTTTACTGATATATCCTAATTGCCAAGAATAGTGTCTGTGTCTAGTAAGTGCTCACTAAATGCTTATTGAATGAATAAAAAAAATCAAGGTCAGTTCCAAAATTGTCTCCTCTATGAAGCCATTCCCAATCCCTTCAGTTAGAACATATAGCTTTTTCCTATGAAATTTAAATACTATTGCATTTATATCTTATTATAGCCCACATCATAGCAGTATTGTGTTACAATTTATGCATTCCCCTCCAGATTATGTCATCCTTAAAGTCAAGGCCAGTGTCGTATTCATCATTTACTTTTGCTGCTCACCTCTCCTCTTGCACCTGACAGTGCTACATGCATGGATTATACCTAGTTCATGCCAATAAATTGAATTTCTGGCTAAATATTTTATTAAAAATTATCCACTGCTACAACTTTAGAAGATGCAAAAAATTACATACTTCAATCAGAAATTATCTTGAGATAAAATGAACCCTTTTCTGTTAAACTTTCCAATGTCAGAGACTTTTGTGGTCCTGTCTGAATCCCAATAAGACAGCCCTGTTTTCCTCCACCTCAGCGCCCTGTAACTTTGGATTCCCTGCAAGCAGCAAGACTTCTCTCATTCTGGGAATATCACTTCATCTCACAGGCTTCCATGTCTTCTTCTGCACATGAAGATGTTCAATGGAACAGTCTCTGAGAGTCCACTATTCTGCTCCTTCCTCTATGTGGTTTGGAAATGTGCTCAAATTCCCAGCATGTGCTTACACAAGTATCTGCTGCCTGAGTGCAGAGACCGACAGGGCTAGGAACCCATTCTGGACCATTCTGAAAGCTAAAACCACACTTCTGAAAGTTAAACTAGATAAATGGCAGATCTAAGGAGGAATATCTAGTCCACTTCTCTAATGAATCCATTAGAATGTAATGCTTAGAAATCCTAATACGGAATAATGTCCTTTCCTTTGTCTCTATCATTGCCCTGTCTTTCGGCCTCAGGATACTTGCTGAACTCATTTCTTGAGATTCATACCACTCTCCCATGTCCATCAAGCAAATAAACTTTAGCTTAAAAACTTACCTTGTATTTTAGCTCCAGTGGTCTTTTATCGTTCACTGTGGCAGGTTCTTATGCTATAAATCCCAAGTGCTCATCTTTCTGCCACTTCTTAACTAACCCTTTTACAGCCGTACCCACCAGAGCACAGAGAAGCAAATAGGACTTGCCTAAAGCAATATCATGATATTTTGGCAGAACTGCTGAGTAAGTCCTTCAGTTTTGTTTTCCTAACATCACATTAAGCAAGACCTTTTCAACCCAACTACTTTGCAGCATTTATTTCCTCAGGACCAGGATTCTGGGGTTTAGATTCACTCAGCGTCTCAAGAACTTTCAGTCAAGTGAAGAAAAGAGTCAAATAAATCCAATGGCATTTCATGAAACTGCCTCAAAACCACAAAAGACTTAATTAGACTATGGTTATTTGACTTAATGGCGTTTTAAAACAATATTCACAAATTGTGGGTGAGAAAAAAAATCGCTTGGTGCCATACTTCAAAGATGTCGCCTTCAAAATTGCTTTAAGGGGGAAGCCGCATACATTAGTCTGCCTATTGTAGAATAATTAAGTTGGAATGGTAAAAGTCAATTGTTTTGATATCATTACAGTTCAGTTGAATCATGTTAATTAGAATAGGTTGGGCTTGTTCTCATTTAGATGAGCTTCCGTTCTCTCTCCCCTGGTATGGTGCAAAATTTACTGTCAGCCATCGCTGAATAAAACGTTTTAAAATAAGAAAAACCAATTATAAAAGATGGGCTTTCCAGATCTCTAATTATCAAACTACACCGAAAGTATATTAATGAAAGTACACCTCTGGTTTAATTTTTAATAATCTTATTACTGCTGCATTAAAAATACATAAAACACCTTTCTGAGAAGGGAACACAGCGACACAGCAGTGATGGAAGGTGTTGCTGTTCCTTAGCAGTGAGACTGCAGCCAGTGAACTTGGTTCTTGTGCAGTGTGAAGTCTCCTCTTACAATCATATGGCTGCAGAAAGTCCGTTTCTTTATCATCTGACATTTGCGACACCAATATAGGAACTGTTTAAGCTCTTGCCGGATTGTACCCCCAGGCAAGTTTGAGCAACTGATATGGAATCTGACTGATTTTGGAAGAGGTGTAAAAGGCATTACACAAATAGTTAATAAAAAGATACTCTTAAAAGGCATGTGCCCAGGACTGAAGCTCTCACCTCTGC
>NW_024412403.1:15542835-15553900 GCF_014898765.1 Herpailurus yagouaroundi | reverse complement strand
GGAGGGGCGCTTCTAGCTTCCACCCACCCACCTTCCATCCTGCAGTTACCCTGGGGCAAGGAACTTACAGGCACTCCTGGACAGGCTCATTGTCAGAAGCTGCTTGCAAAGGGGTCACACTCTAATTACAAGACAGGTTGCTTATTTCCATTCGATGTAAATTTACTGAGCATGGGGACTAAAAGATCGTCTTACATCTGCCATCAATAGTTTGCTTAGAACAAAAAAATTACAGACAGACAAAAGCTTGAATGTGGCATCAGATTCACGTATTTCCCCCTGGATCCTTAATGTGCTTTAAGACAAAGAGCCTTCAGAGGAGTCTTTGGGGCTGGGATTAGATAGACTGGTGTTTGAGAATTTACAGCAACTTACTTATTTTGGAATATGTTCATTCAAAATCTGTTTCTTCTCTGTTGCTTCATGGTCATTTGAATTTACAATTCTTTTTTATTGAACTATGGCTTTTGGCTTGACTTCTCTGTATTCATTCATTAATCTCTCAGTTCCAGTTTATCATGTTTACCCTCTCTGGAAGGTTTGGGGTAACCTAGTATCCCAGTGTTGTCTTGAATATCTTGAATTGCCCTTCAGATTTCATCTTTGATGTTCCTTCCTCTAAGAAGTCCTAAATCTTAAAGACCAGGTTAGGTATTCTTCCTAAGTTTCCCATAGTGTTCTGTAATTTTTCCCTATGAATGTATGCAATACTCTGTATGGGATTGATGCTTACTGGTCTGCCTCTCCTATGTAACTATTGATTCATTGAGGGCAGGGTATTAGTGGTTTGAATAACTTGTAAAAGATGTTCTCACTGTACCTCTTATGAGGCTATCAGTTAAACATACTGAACAGAAACTTCTTCCATGGAGGTAGTTTTGGTATAACAAAGCAGCATGGACTTTGGCATCATTGAGTCCCAGAGTCAAATCCACTCTGAACTTCACCAGTTGGACAACTTGATCAAAGCAACTGAGTTCCATTTTCCTCACTTGTCAAATGGGAATACAAAACTCTACCTTGCAGGAATGTTAGGAGGATAAGAGCTAAAATACTCTTCATATCTAAGCATCAAAGGATTGGCCAGAGAGGGTCTTTACTCCTCAGAGATTTCCAGTAAATGCAGAGGTTGAATCTGTGTCCTTAGAGATACCATGCTGTCAGTAAGTCAATGTCCTTGTAAAGACTTGTGTATGAAGCATGAGTAAAGCATTTGATGTTAAGAAGTCACTTGCCAATTAATTCAGGGTGTGTTTACCTACAAACATACTGGCTTGGATGTGGATAGAGACCCCAACAATATTGAGTGCGCCACTGGGTAAAAGCAAGCATCACCCCTGTAGCTTCTGAGTGTTCGGTATTATCTAGAGGTAGCAGGAACTTTTGCTCTGAGTGGACTTTTCCTTGTAGTAAATCTCTAGGTGATCTCATGCAAGGTTTACAGCAGGTTTTTTTTTTTTTTTTTTTTTTTTTTATGGGATGAGGGCATCTCATGTGAAAGTGTTACAAGGCACAGAATTGGAACTCAATCAAGCAATTTGTTGAAAGAGATGGCTTGCTTCCACCATGGCCCTTCTTTAAACTCCTTTGAAATAGAAGACATGCTCTAGGGCATGCTTTGAGGGCAAGCACTTTGTTAGACTTGCTCCAGAGGGATCATCACCTATTCTTATTATCTTGGGAATAGTCTGTCTAGCCTTTTCTGAACTTAAATTTTACTTGTGCTTTACTCTGAGGTTAAAGGGTTGCTGGCAGTTGCTTGGATCAGAAAAATCTGTGAAACAAGAACCTCACTGTGTGATCCAGGCCCTAAGCTGGGGCTAGAAAATGGTTATATTCTAGGGAAAGACACTGAAGTTGACATAAAACCAGGACATGTTCACTTCCTTCTTTGGTCTAAGCATAAGTTATGTACATGGTATGAAAGTTAGCACATCATTTAAAATTCTAGCACCACATGACTATAAGCTTTATGTACCCCAAGAAAATCTAATTGTAAACAGTGTGGCTTCCTAAAATTTTAAAAAGTAGAAAGCCAGCTATCAAGTTGAGAGGGGATAAAATTCTCGTTTCCCAATGGCCCCAAACAGAAATTAGTAGGAATAAATAAAAAATCATTTCTTAAGAGAAAGCTTTGCTCAGTACCTGCTGATAGAAACCAGGGATGACCTATGAATTTTTAGTTTCTTCCTAAGAACAATCAAGCGTGACATCTGACAGAAATCCTGTCAGGCATAAGGAATTTCATACAAAAACAACTTTTCAAGCACTGGAAATGGGTGGGAGGGCAGTGAAGAGAATATAAAACCTACTGTTTGTCTCATTCCCAATTCAAAATGTGGAAGGGGCAAATTATGTATTTACATAATCTGAAACTAGAGAGCTAAGGACACTAATTTCTCAATTCACAGGCATAAGGAACCTTCTTGCTATAGCCAGGTACGCTGGCCATTCAGTCTGGATTTGCCCTGGGTTGGGATTGTCTCAGTTTTACAACTGAAAATCTCTTATCCTGGGGATATTCTTTGCCTCAGGCAAACTGAGGGGTGGTCATCCTAATTCCGGGATAATTCCAGTGTTGAACTCCCACCCCCCCCCCCCAAATAAATAGCTTCATGGTATCAGTCAAACCATCCTCATTTCTTTACTTTTTTTGAAAGTTGCATACATAACTAAGAAAGGTTTTTCCAGGTCATATTTTCAATATATTTTGTTTATTTGGAAAGCTTTTTTGAACCATAATGACAATTAAGAATTGTCTGTATTTAAGGTGTACAACTTGATGATTTGATATATGTAACATAAGGTGTCCTAATTTCTGAATTAGTAAAATACAGTGTCCCATAGTATCACTGCAACAGTCACTCTAGGCACTTGATGGGTTCACAAGAATCTGGTTCTGGAGCAGATCTTGGGAAGACCAATTCTTAAAATTAGATCAGTCAAATACATGTAAGTCAAATTCCATGTGGGGTGTTCTAAGAATACTTCCTGTTCAAAGAATCCTGTAGTAAACCTTTCTTAAAAGTGAGTAATGGTTCTCACATTTGGTCTTGAATGACTGAACTGTCGTCGTGGTCTTGTTTAAGCTGGGAGCACCCTGTGCTGGAGTGCATCATTTAGAATAAAATCTGTGTGACTGAAATCGGTCTTCCTCCTCTACCTGCGGCAGTTTTGGTTGGTGCCACACCCGATTTCGATTTACCAGACTAGTGACTTGCTACAGGGAGTGTTGGCTTCTGTTGGCCTACAGGAGCCTGCTAGCTTTGAGATGCTCAGGGGCTATGCCCCAAACTCCCAGGGGGGAGTAGCCAATGAATGAGTAATTTGGGGCTATGTTAGCTTCGTAGAGGACCCATGCATGTTGGGATAAAATACATGTTCCAAAGTCCCATGATGGGGTAAGGCTGAGGCTAAATCTCTCCTAGTGCCTTTCTCTGTCCTACTGAACTTCCTTCATTCCATGACTGGCTTCTCCTGGGTGTTCTCTCAGTAAATAAACTTGCACAAAAGTCTGCATACTAGGCTATACATCTGTGGATCCTGACCTGTATTATATATTATGATATATGAATACAGAATTTACTAAAACTTTATTTCAAATTGGCATGTTTGCTACTATTTATTTGACTTTCATGTTAACAATGATAATATCTTCAAGACAACATGGAAACTTCCCATAATGTCATAGAAGATAGAAAGATGGGACCCAGAATATTGACTGTGTATCACATTACATATCATCTCATTTAATCATAATTAAAAGCCTTCAAGGCAGGTGTTTTTTATCTCCTCTCTGAGCTGTCAGACCGCTTGAACTCACAGACCGCAAGATCATGACCTGAGCTGAAGTCGGATACTCAACCGACTGAGCCACCCAGGTGCCCCAATCTCCTTTCTTTATTGATAGGAAAATGAGTCTCAGAGAGGTCAAGGTAAGATCATTAGTTAATGGGGAAGCCAAACTTAACTTGGCTGTCTTATTCTAAAGATTTTGCTATTTTTTTTTTAAATTTAATGTTCATTTATTTCTGAGAAAGAGAGAGAGCATGAGTGAGGGATGGGTAGAGGAGAAAGAGACACAGAATCTGAAGCAGTCTTCAGGCTCTGCTGTCTGCACAGAGCCTGATGCAGGGCTCGAGCTCACAAATTATGAGACCATGAGCTGAGCCAAAGTTGGATGCTTAACCGACTGAGCCACACAAGTGCCCCATATTTTTTTTGTTTTTGTTATTTGACTCTTCCTATCTTCTTTTACTGCTTTTCATCTTCAATTCCTCAATTTTTTTCATCTCAATCCAAAAATGATGAAAATACCTTGATTTCACCAATACCCAATAATCTCATCCATAGTCAAAGTGAAAATTATTGAATTTGAGCTTTCATAAGTTATAATTAATCTTAGAAGTTCATATCTAAAAAAATAAAAATAGAATGAATAAAAAGCATATGCATGTTTTTGTTAATAAATTTGATCCTATGTAAGTCAACAGATTATGCACTGGAGTTTGCAATATGAATTTTATCAAGCTAAACATATGCTGCTACTAACATATTCTGCATATGAATAATTGTTTAATGCTTAGGTAACCTTTCATGGAGAGACTTTCATTTATTGTCTTTATTTTCAAAATGTTTTGCTAGCAAATCTTGTTGATAAAATATGAGGGCTGTGAGGGTAATTGCAATTCTTGGCTAGATGTGTTGCTTTGTATAAAGATGCTCTGGTTCCATTTCTGATAATAGCAAGATGAAAAGAAAATGTGTTAGCTTGTTGAATGGGGCAAACTTGGTTGAGGTTCGAAATTAGGTCAACAGTTTGTCACATTCACAAATCTTCATTGTTTCTTTAAAACTAAATCCCATGCCATGGTTGGAATTGTCTTTTAAAATATTTGACAGAGACCACACTCCCACACTCATTGCCTACAATGATTCAGAAAAATATTTCTTTTTCGATTCCTTCCTCAGAAGAATTTTAATCACACCGTCACTTTCTGATTAGATCCTTTTTTTGGGTCATAAATCTTGACTATATTATTTGAGTAAGCTTACATTATTTGGGTAATTAGATAATGTTGTTAACAGCCTGTTTTCTGTTGGTTCAGAATATTTACTTTAAAAGAGGACAGGATATTTAGAAAGGAAAAAGAATGTGGCTCCCTTAAAAGACATTGCCTTTACTGTTATTTATCATGCACCATAAACTTCAAAGTTGTATTTATCATGGAATCGATAAAAAAAAAAAAAAAGGAATGAGTAAAAAATCTCTAACATTTATACCCAAAAGGTCAGCTCAAGTCATTAGTGTCAAAACCTGACTTTCCAAGGCAAATCTTAGGATCACAAATTTACATAAAAGCCAATGAACATTTTCATCCTTTTCTTTGAGTGTTTCTTCCTAGGCTGCTCACAAAGGGAGTCAGCATTCACATATTATTTTCAAGTAGTAATTAGCTTGATGTTCAAATGACTGGTTTGTACTTTCAATCACGTAGACAACGAAAGCCCTGGCCGTGGGCTGAACTTGCTTGTTGGCCCACGTAGGACCAAGAAGAAAAGGTGGAAGGATAAAGAAGAGGGTTGCCCTACTCCTCTGCAACCCCACATTCTTCCCTCATATGCCCAACTCCCCTGCAGCTCTGAAAATTAGAGAAAAAGAAAGGCTTGATCCAGGCCTTTCTTCTTTTCTTCCTACTCCTTCCTATTCCTCAGCATGAGTTCATTGTTGCTCTGTGTTGCTCTGTTATATCTTCACTTAGATCTGACATCTTGAGGGCAAGAGGCCACACTTATTTTGGCTAATGTCTCTTTTAGTATCTTCCATATTGCAAACACTGATGAAAGTTTATTTAGGAATAATGGTACAATATAAAGCATGTATATACCTCATATCCTTGGTTAGTGATGGATGATGCAATACACAGAGGAAAGAGGATGGCCAACATAATATAACTCCATCCTAACATGCAATCATTCTCAAACTGAAGTAGGAATCACCTAAGTTTCTGGAGGTTGAATGTGGGAAATAATTGCTGGTTTTGTTTGTTTTCAGCAATTTCTTCAGGTGATTTTGCTGCACACTTTGAGAATTTGCTGCACATTTTGAGAATATCTGGCCTACAGAATTCTTCCTAATCATTAGCACCCTATAAAAGTCCTTTATAGGAGTGCCTGGGTGGCTCAGTCGGTTAAACGTCCGACTTCAGCTCAGGTCATGATCTCGCGGTCCATGAGTTCGAGCCCCGCGTCGGGCTCTGTGCTGACAGCTCAGAGCCTCGAGCCTGTTTCAGATTCTGTGTCTTCCTCTCTCTCTGACCCTCCCCCATTCATGCTCTGTCTCTCTCTGTCTCAAAAATAAATAAACGTTAAAAAAAAAAAAAGTCCTTTAGGAACTGGCCTCTGCTCATCACCAGCCATTTTGTCTCCTACCATAATTCATTCTCAGCCATCAACTAGTCTCCAAATAATGGAATGTCTTTCCCCACCATGCTGCTTCCCACACTCCAACTCACTTTTTAAAGTATAGACCGCCCCTCCTTTTCTCTCAGAAGGCTTTTAAAGCACCTCAGATGAAGAACACTATTGCCCTTGGGTCCCCCTCTGTACCTTAAAGGTACCTCTAGAATACAACTCAGCGCAGGGGAAGGCACATATTTGCCTTCATGTCTATCTTCATATTTGACTCTATTTTCTTTGAAGTCAGGGACTATGTCTCCCCTGCGTGATTCAGCACAGGTATATCTCGCCCAATAATGATTGCAGAACAACTGTTTTAGAGTAACCTTGGTAAATGGTATGTGTGAGGACTTGTTAATTAAATGGTTCTAGTCTTGAAGAATTTTCAAATATAGGGGGTGTAGCTGACACCAGTTTTTTCCTTGTTAAGAGAAATTCTGACTCATCCAAACTCTCACCTGATGGCCTTGCTTTCTATCTTACTGAGAAAGCAGAAGCAACAAGTTCCCACCACCACACCCACCCAATTCATTACCAGCATGTCTGCCTGTGTTCTCCTGCTAGTAGGATGAACTATCCGTGCTCATGCCCAATGGATGCCCCAGACTCTCTGATCTACACAGGACATTGCTTCTGTCATTTCCCTTTCTAATGTCATTGATTTGTCACTCTCTGTCTGATCATTCCAATCAGCATATGGATGTGCTACAAAATACCTCACTCTGGAAAATACTCTCTCCATCCCATGCCAGATATACTGGGCATTTTCACAAATGCTATTTTTTTTTTTCATTCTTCCTCTTGTGGGAATTAGGAACTATTAGCCTCATTTAATGACATGAGGGTGTGAGGTACACAGAGCTGGTAAGGAACAAGGCAAGAATTCCTATCCATATTTTCTGATTCTGAAGAAACACTTGGCACAGAAGAGGGCCAACTGCCTACTCCTTAATCTCAGTTTTCCCAACTGAAATAGGAGGGAATTGGGAAATTTGCCATATTTGCATTAAATTTTAACATGCCTTCTCCGATGCCATTTCAGGAGTAAAAAGTCATTCTGCCAGATAGGTGAAGCTGTTAAAGACTGAACTTCAGAAAAGTTATGTGTTACTATATTTACAATCTAGAAGTTTCAATTCTTTAGTATATTGTCGGTGCAAATGAGAGGAATTGGAACTAGGGTGGACATAGACACATTTTACATCACTGGCCAAAGTTTAAGTCAGATGCAATAATAACCCTGATCACTTCATTTGTCAGGGCAGAGAGAACTCTGGGCCACTGGCATCTGTGATTTTCAGGTTGTCATGGGGTAGGAAGCAGAGCTATACAACAGAGGACTCAGGAATCTTGCTGAATGTTTTGAATTCCACAAAGTTATTAGATATATTTGTTAAATAAATAAAAGCATATACATAAAGAAGTATAGTCCAGTGTTTTGGGGCATGTGATACCAGTAGGTAGAGATTAAAGCTTTATCTAGCCATCTTAAAATTCTGGAATTTTAGAGACGCAGTTGGATACATTCAGCTTAGCAGTGCAAGAGTGTAGCTTGTGTTCTATCTCATAACCTTGGGCCGGTTATCCAACCTTGCGAAGCCTTGGTTTTCTTATGTAAAATGGAGGTAAGATCCCAAGGGGTGTTGTGAAGGTCAAGTGGAAAAGTAGTTGATCAACCTTCCTTCCACTTTTTAGAGCACTTTCTATAAGGACACAGACTCATGGAATTTTGAGGTCATTGAGACAGAGTTGATGTGACATGCCCAGTCTCATAGCTCATAAGTAATAGGACCAAGATGACACTGGTCTTTTTCTTGAATTCAAGACTCAAGTGTAGATGGGTGTGTGTGCACACATACGTGTATTAAAAGCATATCACCTTAACACATTATGAGAAATAGTTAATGGAAAGTTGTTATATATATGTACTCATATGCAATATTATGCTTTCCTTCTTTATATGGATTGGTTTGACCCCAAGTCATGGAAAGTAATTTACTTGCTGAGCCAAACACACAAATCTAACAAAGGAAATTAGTACTCCTGACTTTTGATTATCTGCGTTAAAAAAAAATCTGAATTTATATTTTATTGGCAGAAACTTCTGGCTTAAACTATGGTTGCGTTAGACTGATTGCTGAGTAATAGGTGTCAATACTCAGCAGGCCTGAACACAACTGGAAATTGTCACCTCTCCTTTTATTTGTATTTCAAATAGAATTTTTATTAGTAGGGCAATGTTTGGCAATTCTTTCTGTAGTTTTGTTAATTGATTCATACACTCTGGTCATAATTTTATTGATTGATATCAGTATTTAGCACCATCAATTTTTCTATGCTTTGATGAGCACACTATTTCTAGTCTGGTAATCCTGAAGAATAATCAGATATGCTAAATGAATCACGAAGCACATTTCCAATATGAACCTTTGGCAAAGAGTCTCCCTTTTTGCCCTGAGCACCCGAAGATTGGGTTCCATTAGCAATGTAGTATGTAAAAAATAAATGCCATATATTGAAATGGCTATTGAGTCACATTACAGAAGTTTTACAACTAGAAGAGGGGTTGTTCCAAAACTTACTGCTCAAATTGAAAGGGGGAAAAATCAGAGTGATGGGAGGCAAATATTTTAAGAGGGAAAAACATGCTCTGTGTTCTTATAGGGGGATCCTTGTTAACTCTCTGGAATACCTCCTTATCAGGTCTTGTGTTATGGTAACAATGTTAACTATTATCTTAACTATTTATATTATATCAACTATGTATTTATTATGCATTTATACATAGTAATTGTATATTGTATTAATTATGTTAGCTACCTTCTTCAATCGATTGTTAATTCCTTGATGGCAGGAAACGTTTTACTTCTCTTTGAATTTACCACTTGTATTTGATAGGCATCCAAAATATTTGTGATTGAACGGTTGATGTAAGGATCAATTCCAAAAGTTGCACACTTTTAAGTATTGGGGGAAAGGTAGAGGGGAAGTGGCAAGACCTGGGAATTAGGATCTTCTTCCTACTAGCCATGATAGCTAGGAAAGTCTATAGGATTTTAATGAGGAGAAATGAATATCTGTGCCCCACCCCATCCTCCTGTCCCCTTCCCTCTTCTCGGAAGATGTGGATAGACATACTGCACAAAGTGCCTATCAAAGAAGTGACATTTGACCTCCTTAAGGCTAGGGTACCTATGGTGATTGGATTGGAAGGCAGACTGATTTAGTTTATTTACACCCCCCAAATCAGAGCTTGCACCTCAATCCACTCTAAGAGATTTTTCTTTGAATTTTGAAGGCTTTTCAGATTTAGAAGTTCCTTATTGGCCTGTGAATGTGTAGGAAAGGAATTATTCCTTTAAGTATTTGATTCCTTAATTACGGTCGTTCATTCATTTAGCAAACTTTCATTTTGCTAACGTTTTCTCATGGAATTACTAACAGTAAGATCAAGAGAAAAAGGTAAGTTGGTGGGAGGGGCATGGATAGTGTTGAGACAAGAGAACAGAGAAAGAATTGTATGGATTTCAAAAATTCATCTACATGTCTCCTGAATAGAAGAGTTAATGAGGACAATTCATTGTGGTGTTATTTCACTTGTTTTTAATTAAAGGAGGCTTACTCTGTATTTATTGTATAAATGCAGCCCCGATGGGCTAACTGTACAATTACTATCTTACTCAGGTCCCCAGAATACGATACAATGACAAGCTTCTGAAATTCATCCCCCATTTAAGCAATGTGAGCTTCACCTAGTCACCCACAATTGTAAGCCAGTTCTCAGAAAAGCTATTTAAAAACAAATCTGAAGTATACATAATGATGGTGAAGAAAATAAACATTAAGCAAAAGAAGAAATGATAAACATAACCTTTAGACCACATAACTTCCTTGGATGTCAGCTATTTCAGGAACTGAAATGATGCATTTATCATATTCTCATCTGTTCAATATATAATTATTTTAACTATTATGTGTGTTGTTTATAACCCATTATCTTGCAATAACAGCTTGCATGGATCACTGCATAATTTAAAAATATAATGGCTTTTCTTGCCAATATTTGATTTCCAACTCTAAATCTGCTGACTTTAACTATATCTGTTCCATGCACTTTGGGGAAACGAGTTTTTATTTCCTAAAGATTTATCTTAGAATATGCACCTGGAGTTTCTTTTTTCATAAACTGCTTTCCTTTGGCACTGGTTCATGTGGTGGCTCGTTTTCTGACATAGAATAAATTGGCTCTGTGCTCGCAAATCAACTAAACAGGCAGGAACACAAATCTGAGACCCAGTGGGTGTAAAGTGGGTGGGAATAGGGCACTTGTTTAACTGTCTAGATAATGTGATCAAGAAAACCTGGAAATCAAGTCATTTGGTCTTGATTTACTCAAATTACCCTGGTCACATGAATTTTATCATTGTCTTTGTTGGGTAGATACTTATTATTATAGTTAACCAATATGTTCTGTGACTATCAAGATAAAAACATGGATCTCACATACGTTGATTTCATATTGTTCCCTAGTTAACCTGGTTGGGTGAGATACTAAGGAAACGTTTTATATATATATATATATATATATATATATATATATATATAT
>NW_024412403.1:15512886-15542735 GCF_014898765.1 Herpailurus yagouaroundi | reverse complement strand
TGAAGTGATAATATTTTGGATATACCACATTAAATTAAATACCTTATTAAAGCTAATCTCAGCTGTTTGCTTTTAATTTTTTAATTAGCTACTAGAAAATCTAACATCTATGTGACTCACATTATATTTCTACTGGACAGTGCTGCTGTAGAGCAAATTGTGCATTTGTTCATAAAAGACTATTAGGTGTTCATCATAGCATTGTTTCTATATGCCAAGAATAAAAGAAAAAAGAGGTATTCAAAATATCCATTCATAAAGGAATGGATAAGTACACTAAAGTACAGGTGACCCTTGAACAATGCATCTAACTTTTGACTCCCCCAAAACTTAACTATTAATAGCCTAGTGCTGACCTGAAGCCTTACCAGTAACATAAACAGAGTAACACAGATTTTGTATGTTATATGTTTATGTAGTATATTCTTATATAAAGGAAGCAAAAGAAGGGAAAATGTTTTTAAGAAAATCATAAGGAGGAGAAAATATATTCACAGTACTGTATTCATATTTTAAAAAATCCATATATAAATGGACCTTCACAGATCAAATCCATGCTGTTCAAAGGTCAACTGTACATTCAGTAAATGATCTGTTCCTCTACTTGGATTCTTTAGTCTCTTAATATTTGCACGTCGTATTACCTCTTTCAAGGCTTTATTCACGTTTCACATGAACTCTGAGATGCTTTCTAACTACCCTATGTAATATAGCAATACCCATTTTTTTTCCTTCAAAGACCCCTACACACTGTACCCACTACTGAATCTCGCTTTTCTGATACTCCTTGTCATTTTAAGTACTATATTTCCTTTTATATATGTCTGAATTCCCCACTATTGCATTCTTGGTGCTAGAATAATGTCTGCCACATGCTAGGTATTCAGTAGATATTTGTTGAATGAATGAATGATAGAATAGTAAATTTCAATGAAAAGGAATAAACTGGAAAAGTAATAAATATGAGTAATATTAGATATATTTCAACACAACATTGATTAGAAAAGGAAATTGCTGAATGAGATATATAGACACACACCCACGAAACACATACACACACACACACACCACCACACATATGACATTCACTTAAGTAAGTTAAACACATCCATGTGCATGTGAGCACATACACATGTACACATACATACAAACTGTGGTATAGAAAGCAAATTCTTCAGTCCCTGTGATGCAGAACGAGGACATTAGAGGCCGAATGGGAGAAGCCAGGTAATTGACATGAGTCTCTGAAAGCTATCTTACAAATACCAATGTTATTTAGAATCACATAAACTAAGGAGAATTTGGCAAAACCTTCCATTCTATTCGAACACCCCTTTCTTCATTTCCAACAGGTGATTATTCATCTGGACACTGCCAATTTCAAAGATAGGTATCTTAGCACCTTAGTTCTATAGAAGTATATATAATTGATAAAAACTGTAAACTATGAACATCTGGGAACTGATCTCATTTCTCTGTCTAGAGTTGTACAGGGATTGAGGGACAGACCTGAACAATCCACTCTTTCTTTATCTCTAAATGTCTTAAATGTGAAGGGGTATTGGGGTAAATGGTTTTTATTTACACAGTGCAAAACTAGGTGGTGGTGCTGAAGAATAGGTTGGATGGCAGGAGCTTTTCAATAGGTGTAGAATGACAACTATATATGCAACCTTTTCCAAAGTCTAGAGATTTGAGTGAGTTGACTGCCAGATCCGATGTCATCTAATTAATCCAAGGGACAGCTTTTCCTGGCAATCAAAGTCAAATGGCATGCAATATCGGGGAGTGTTACTCAGTGGAAACACAGCAGGATTAAACATGTCAGAGCTTTGCTTCTCCAGGGGCTTTGATTTTTTTTTAATTCTGTAATTTTTCACCTGCATCCCATGTAAAAAAACAAACACTCAATACTGACCTATTAAGTAGAAGTCTGAATAAATATCAAGACAAATATAGGTGACTCAGTGGAGAATTTTATCTTCTACTGTTGGATTTTTAAGAGCTTAAGTTTAATTATCTCATTTATATATTCAAATTAATAATCTTCATTTAGTCAAAATAGAACAAATAAATTACAACTTCGTAGCAAAACAGGGGCAGAAAGCTGCCCATATTTTCAGTGATATCCCATTTAGGTTGGCATTTGGAAATAATTTTCACTCCTGTATAGTAAATTTATTTTGGACCAGATCAATGGGGGACTATTTATATAGTTTAAAATTAAGTATTAGCTCAGCAAAATTTATTAACAGTTTGGTGGATTTTAACTTCCTGAGTTCAATTCAATAAGCATCTTTTAAATGCTTGCCATGTGCAGGCGCACAGTGCTCTGAGGACACAAAGATAAATTGACTTTGCCCCCGTCCAAGAAAGATCTTACAGTGTCTGAATGAAGCACGTTAAGCGCTCACGTAGAGATGTAAAGCAGCTATGGAGTCAAGTTGAGGACCATCCCTAAATAGAGGTTCAGGAGAGGCTCACTAGAGAAAATGGGTTCTCAATAAGAGTTAGTCCAAATAAACAATGGGAGGCAGTGCTTTCTAGGATGAAAGGCATATGACAAAAGGGGTGTTATAAGGCAGGTTTTAGTCAGGAAAAGAGAGGTTCACCTGTCTCACTGTGTGAGAAAAGCATGGTAAATGCAGGAAACTAGAATCAAGTTTATGTTTGGGTAGAATACCTACTACACATTATGTCACTCTATACATGACAACACTTATAAAAGCGTTGAGTATCAAGAAATGAGGCTCAGTGAGAGGTCATTTTAATAAACCAGGTGAAAAATGATGAGGGCAGAGGGCAAGGAATGTTGCTAAACCTTTAGGATAGAAAGTTAACAGGACTTAATTAGATAAGTGTGCTGAGGTGGATGGAGAAGTTTAGACAACCTGCAGAGTTCTGGTTTGAGTGACAAGCTCTATTTTACTGTAATGTTTCAACCCAGTTACCATTGTGATAGCTATCAGGATGCCAGAGCTCGTAGATAAGCACTACCAAGTTCCCTATGCATATATACAGAGGAAATGTCCCTCAGAGATTGTCCTAGAAGTTTTGGACCTGACCATGAGGTCAAGGATTTATAAAAGGGGTCACATGCATGAAAGAGGCAGTTGCTGGAGAGATTTATCCAGAAAGAGCTGCTGTTTCTCTGTGAGTTGTGCTCTTCTGCCTTCAGGATGCCCTTTTTGAATCCTGGGAAGTAAGATTTCAAGGGGCCATTCAGGGAAATCTGAAACAAGTTGGCTGCCATTGGAGAAGCAGAAGACGAATGGCTGACTCAAACATGAGGAAGTCAAGGTAGACTATGGACAGTGGTGTGGCCCCTAGGTGACAAAAGAGGACTACAGAATATCTGACGAATTGAGGTGGTCAGGAAATACTGCATCATGATCAGAGGTACTCCCAGGATACCCAAGGAAGGGTGATTGGGTGTTTCCTGGGTGCTAGATTTGAATCCAGAGTGCCTTGGGGGGAGTATAGTCAATAAGACTGTTGAGAGGGGTGAAGAGGTTTCAACAGAAAAAAGCAAGAGGTGTACCACTGTGTATCACAGGGCTAAAGAAGCATGATATGCTTCCATCTGAAAAAGACCCATTATTTGGGTCAAAGAAACATCAGGAGAGACCGCCCACCTGGAAATCATAAACAGTCGAAGAAAATCCTTCAAGGAAAAGAGTTAGGCTTAAAAATTCCCCAGGCGCACCTGGGGACATGAGCTTAGACTATTGGCTGGATCCAGAGAGTACAGAACAGTCCTGTCAAGCAAAAGTGTTCTCACTCTTTTTGAGCCTGGTAGGACGTGCAACAGCTAAGGGTATGGCAAGGAAATAAGTGAGGAAAGGAGAAAGAGGAGAAACCAACCACACGTCTCCTCTCCCCTAGTCTCCCAGAAGACTTGAGCTCAAAGGGAGGAGAAATTTGATGTTAAATCACATTGGACTTCTGAGTAATATTAGAATAGAAATTTGAATTCGAGTTCCTAAGTTGAAGATCAACTTAAAGGGACCCTCGGACTGTCACTGCCTTAAGTAAACACAAAAACCATGGAAAATCCTATTGTCACTGAATAACTTTAAGTGGATGATAGGAGCAACACTAAATTGGTTTTGCTGTCCCACTAGTTGTGTTTGTTTGACATCCCAGTTAACATTGTCATTTATTGACATTGGGCTTTTGTAGCAATAATAGCTTTAATAGATAACATGACAGATTCTATTTGGGAATTTGTTGATGTGGGGGTGTCAGTAGGATATGCAGATGGATGTTTTCCAATAGAAAAGTAGCTACATGAATTTAGACCGAAGGGAGAAGTCAGGGTTGTATGCAAGAAATACTTAGATATCTCCTTGTGCAATTTTTTTTCCCCTTTTAGCTCTCTATGAGTGTGGACCACTTCCAAACCAAGATATCTATAATTCTTCAATAATCTTTGTGGGTTTATCTGCTTTAATCAAACTTACACAAGGCTACCGAGATAAACTGTTTGAAATATCACATTTTTGTGCCTCAAGAACAGTGACTTTTCATCAATTATCAACCAGATTGGATTTTCTCAGCTCAGCAGGCAATTTTAATCAGTCGTCTTTCCATATTTACTTAACCTCATTTCTCACTACTTTTACATGGGACCGCTCCTTCTGACCCCAACAGAAGGTCAACTCTTTATGCTTCATTTATACTTTTGCTGTTCACCATGTTGGAACCCACTTTCAACCAAATTCTATTTTCAGTACCCAATTCAGGTACTCTTAACATGGGTTTCAGGCCAACTAGGGTAGTTGTAAGGCCTCTGAGACTGCAGATGAATATTTCCGCCTTTTGTGGGAACAATGAGGCCATGGTTTAAGTCAGTTTTCATATAGGATCTGTAACCCAGAAAATAGTTAAGTACCACTGACATAACCTAAAATATATAATTCACTTCACTGTGCCCATATTTCAATGCCCCTCCCAGCACCTGCAATTACAGACCCTCTTCTTCCAAGATCCCTCAGTGTGCTTGCTTTTGCTGCACCTGCTCCCACTGATTGCCCCACGGCCAGCTGGAACTTACTCTGGGTCCAGAGTAACTTCTGACCACAGACAGGAAGTCCTTTGGCTTCCTCAGCCCCCACATTCAGCTACCATTTCTATGACTGACCTGAGATGTGGTTTGCTAGGGTTTTTTTGGTAGCTCAACCTGGTTGATGATTACCTAATGTTTTGGGTCCCTCTTGAACAATCATATCCATGCTCTACCATCGAAAGTTTCCCTCATTCCCTGGCATCATTGCAGGGATGTGCCATGTCTCTTTCCATGGGACTCCTGATTTTCCACTGCTAGGTCCTGTCCTCTGTTTTGCAAATGCTGCTACTTCATCTTGGACTCCAATAATAATAATGTTGACACCAATAAGAACAATATTGATTACATGTAAGCATGTTACATTACATGTAAGCATTACATGTAAGCATTCAGTGCTTACATAAGCCAGGCAATATATTTAATGTTTTATGTGCAATGCCTCATTTCTTCCTGACAACTGCCTTACCTGATAGACATTTTTAAGGGAACCTTCCATTTATGGTAGCTACCCTTTATTGAGCAACCATTACATGCCACACATTTTGCTAGGCTGTACATATATGTAATCCCCACAAACACATAGAATTTTTATCTGCATTTTATAGAAGAGGAACCGAGAATAAAGAGTCTCAATGACTAAGTTCACATAGACAGCAAATTGCAATTAAATCTCAGGGTCTGTGTCCCCAGTACCAGAGTTAAATAGGCTGGCCTATTCCTCAGACCCCTGCCTCACTTCTTCACCAGAACCTATGGTCCTGGTAGACAAGTCTAGATGACCCTGTTTTTTGCCTCAATGAATTGTTTCTGGATATGATATTCATATCCCGTGTCTGTCCTACAGTACCTGCTTATAGGTCTTGTGCATTCAGTTCCTTTGCCTGTTCATTCATTCATTTATTAGCTCACTCACTTGTCTGGCATCTACTTATTGGGTGTTCATTCTATGCCCCGTCTTATGCTAGAACTAGGGAAACAAGACTGGAAAAGCACAGCTTGGAGATAGACATGCAAATAAATATGATGATCTAACGACTGTGATGGAGCCAAAGAGCCAAAATTTATGAGTCAAGGTCAGCATAGAGAAGCTAGTGCTTGAGTTGAGACATAAAGTGTGGCCCAGAGGAGACCTTTCAATCAGAGGCAAGAGAATTTGGTGGGAGCATATTGCCAAGTTCAGGGAGCCCCAGTAGGTTCAGCAGGTGCTGGGATTGGGGCAGGAGATGAGAGGGATGGCATAGGAGATCAGAAACCAGAGCACTGGAGACCCTGAAGATTCTGCCGATGAGTGTAGGTTTTATTCCGGACACACGAAAGCTTCAAAGGAAGTCTGTCATTTCTCCACTGTGTCGAATTTGTATAGTAGATAGTAAAATCCACATCTTCCAGTTTGGGGGGGAGACAGTTCCCTGTAGTGCCAAGTTACTTTTACTTGTATGATGGAGTCTCAGTACCTCTTGCTGGGTGGGGATTTATAATCTCCTAATATATTTGCTTAGTAAATGCCTAGAGAGGTGACACTGTGACACACTCTACCAGGTTTAAAATGTCCTTTAATTCTTCCTCTCTCGAGTTGGCCTGAAACACCGAAGGGTGGTTAGCCTGAATAACTTGTCTGCAAGGCTTACTGATTCTAAATGATGTGTGAAGTTATCAGGGATTAGTGCACACACAACCACCTCTCTGCTTGGAAAGTTTACCTCCTGTGACAAATTTCATCTTCACCCCATAAATTCAACCTGCTGACTTGCTCCTTTACATGATTTCTGATTACAGTTTGGAAATCCTTTAAAAAGTGATAGTTACTAAACGAAAGGACCCAGGGAAGTTTTAGGACCACGTCCCTTACTAAAACCCGATGCCTGCAAAATTTTGTTGAATTAGGTACTCTTTGAAAGAAACACCTGCATTCTATCACGTTTGCATGTTTTGGCCTGTCTCAGAATTCCTTCCATGCAGTCTTTCAACAGGCTGGGACACGGCTCCGGGTCGCTCCCTATCCCATCCTGCCAAGGGCGGCATATGGCGTTGTGACTCAGGAGACAAAAAAGATGAGCACAGTGGTGACAAAAGTTTTCAACCCATGATGCACCTCTCCCTTCAACCCCCAACTGTGGAGCCCGAGAATGGGGAATTTGCTCTTTGGAGTAAAAGATCATAAAATGCTTTCTTGCTTTCATTGTGGTCCCTCATCTTGGAGTTCATTATTCCTTTAAACATGCCTAACTGTAGCTTGGAAATTTTACTTTCTTATACAAGCAAAAAGATGCTTGGGGTGCTCTGAGTGTTTGATCCTGAGCTTTCATGAGGCCTCATGCCTTTCCTTGCACTGGTACGAGATGAAAGGAAACCAGCTGTTTTCTTGTTAAAGATCAAGGTGATCAGGATAGTGATTCAAGACCTAGCGATGATTGCTGCAGGGAGAGCAGAGGCTGGGTGATGTTATTCCGTTAGGCACAGTATGTCAGATTTCTGTGGCTGTCAGAAAGAGTATTTCATTTCATGCCTATTTGTGATTTCTTTGTTGTTGTTGTTGTTGCTGGGTTTCAATTCCTGGCATCATACTCAGTAAACTGAATGAGGCTATAATTAGTAGTCTATCCGAATGGTAAGAGAAGAGCTAATATCTCAGATTCTTACTATGTTTCTGTGCTGTTCTTAAAAACCTCATTTTTTATCCTCACAATAATGCTATGAGATAGAAGGTGTCATTCCCATTTTACAGAAGAGAATATTGAGACACAAGAGTTTAAGTAACTCTTAACTTCAGGTAGTTAATGAAGTTAAGTAACTCAACTTCATCGTGTGGGTTATACTGCTCACAAATATTAGTAGAGCTGGGATTTAAACCCAAGCAACCACACCAGGATTAGGGTGAGGTAAGAGAGGTTCCCTAGGGCACAAAATTTAAGGCAGCACTCCCTTGAAGTCTCGTGTAGGTGCAGGGCTCACACCTGAGAGTGAGTGCCTCCTTGAATCACATTGCTAGGGAAGTTCTTTGCTGCTTGCCATACCCTAGACTCAGCCTTGCTTTGGAGGCTGAGTAGTGTTAAATCTCATGGCATACTGCCTCTCTGGTTCTCATCCTTCTGGATCAGAGTCATCTGTTAACAGGGAAGTAGATTGAACAGCCTAGGAGAGGGTTTGTAGAGACAAGCAGGATGGAGCCCAAAGTAGGATTTCTCCCTTGCTCTTGGCTGGGCATTCTTGTCTTGTACTATGTGCCCTCCCATTCTTTTCTTTTCTGACTTTGTCTCACCTCAACCATCTCCAATACAGAGGGCAATAAAGATGCTCTTCACTTGAGAGGTAAATTTCTGCATCCCATAGAGAAAACATTAGAGCAGCATCACAGAGGAGGGTGTGTACTCAGACCTTATTTCATCTTGTCAAGTCCAGACACACCCTGAGGTATATGTTGATGTCAAAGCTAATCCAAGGACACATATCTATGAGAGAAATCTCAGAATCTTAGAACAGGGTCTGCTGAGGAGAAGTCAAATTGCACCAGAGAAAAGGAAAGTGTGTGTGGTGGTGGTGGTGGGGGGGGGTGGGGGTAGTCCAGGATCTCAGGGCAATCATGAAGAACTCAGAGAAGTCCTGGAAAATCTTTTAGTGCACTTGGTCAGTTTTGAATAGGACTGGACTTTTCTGGTGTGCTGACAAATGGCAAAATAATTGCTATTTCATTAGGACAAACAGATCCCTCTGTTCAGTCATGCACAACTTGATATTTAGGAAACCACTGGAATTATGGGATGAATTATGAATTTAGGAAACCACTGGAATTATGGGATACCAGGTGGGAACTATCCCTGGTATCTCTCAGTGATGGGCAAACCCATTCTTTGACTCAATGCGGCCTGGAATAAGCACCTATGAGCTCCTAATCACATATGTGGAGGAGAGCCAGCAGCAAATGAGATGAGCGTAGCGGAGATGAAGGAGAGTGAGTATTACGGTCTGGTAGCTTCTCTGAACTTCTCAACATCATGCTAGAAAAGTTCTGGTAGTCCTTCTAGATAAACATTTACCAGTGAAATCCCAGCAGATTGGCTGATGATGGTTTCTCCTCCTTTATAGATATCATACCACCAAAGCCATGTGGGAAGACCACTCTAAATCAACAAGTCAAACAGCACTCTGCGTAGGGAAGAACTGGACTGTGAATGAGTAGCACTTGCCTCTTTAATTAGGTTCATAAATCTGGGTCCAAGGCGCCATGGCTTGTGTCGATGACACTGTAAGGAGCTGACGGTCAGCTGGGAAGCCCGGTGGGAGGCAATGGCCACCATGTACACGGCATCATACATCAGAGCCGCTTCAGTCTGTGAAGGAAAACACACATCACATCTTCAGTTCCACCTTTGTTTACCTTCCTTTACCTGCAAAAGCATTCTGCCTGCTTCCTTTATCTCGTATTTGTCTGATCTCAACAACCATTCATTCTCCAGCTGAATAGTCTTCACTCTCCAGTAGCTATTTTTCTCTAACATAATACCTCCTACTCCACAGTAAACTGGAGTCATAGCTCTGCTTTGTTTTGAGTTCTTAAAAAAAAATAAAACAAAAATACAAAAAATAAAAAGCCCACCTCACCGATGTCAGCCACGTAAGTCTTGATTCGGGGAACAAATATTTGGAGCATCTTCCGTGTTAAGCATGGTGTTAAGATCAACTACATTGAGTTAGAAGTTATGAAGCCTCAACATTTTAATATGAGATTTTGTTTTTTAGGACTTACACCCATTTATATGTTTATTTGCTTGTTTCTATTTGGTAGAAAGAAACAGATTCAAGCAAAACTAATAGGTAATTTCCAAATAGAGATACTTGTGCTCTTTGCTTCCATTTACTAGAGCCAAGAAGGTCTGAGATATGGAATCAAATCAAACAGCAGGTTGTAAGAGACCTTCTGAAAAACAGACCTGTGTAACTAGCTCAGAATACACCTTTTAACAGCATTTGCTTTTTTTGATAGAAAGTGTAAGTAGTTATTGCTTTTGGGGGTTGGGCATCTCATTCTTCCCTTCCTCATGATATTTCTCTCACTTGCAAAATTTCACACAAAACTGCTAGAATTTTTATAAAAATATTGTCATGTTTTCTTAAGGATAAAATCATATAATACCTTCACATTTTAGTTGAGGGTTTTCATCACAAATTTATTTGAAATTCTCATCAAGCTCCCCAAATCAACGGAACAGATAGATAAAACTACTGATGTAGGAAAACTGACCTTTAGACAGGATATTGACTTGTGTAGAAACATACATATAGCCAACAATTGGTAGAGTTAAACCTAGAATTCAGGTCATAGATCAAAGATTATCATGTATTTTTTTTTTCAGAAATCTGTTGATTCAACATGTATTATGCAGTTACTGAGCATGTCTTAATGGAGGTGGAAAGAGAGGGTAAGGGTTACTACATCTTGCACTTTATCCATCTATGAGGCCAGAGAGTATCCCCACTTTAAATCTGTTTCCTGTGCAATTGCTATCATGGCATTTTCCATATGTATTTATAGTGACATCTGTTTCTCAATAAGAATGTGGGTTTTGCAAATGCAGAAATGGTTCAACTTCATTCTCTTTCTCTCTCTCACCTCCCTATATATACATATATATAAATTTAATTTAATATTTATATATAATATATTTAATGCTTATTTATGTTGAGAGAGAGTGTGTGTGCACGTGTGCATACAGGTGGGGGGGGGGCAGAGAGAGAGAGAATCCCAAGCAGGCTCCTCACTGTTATCACAGAGCCCAATGTCAGGCTTCATCTCATGAACGGTTAGATCACGAGTCTGTTGCTTAACCTACTGAGCCACCCAGCACTCCTCGACTTTATTCTGTAGTGGCTAGCAGAGTTACTGGCATATAAAAGGTCCTTAATAAATGTTTGCAGAAGGAAGTCATGGTATCTCTTGCCTTAAAATGAGATACATTTTTGTGAGACCTGTATAACACCAAGGCTTTAAGATGTCCTTCTAAGATAAATTGTTTCATCAAGCATCCATGTTCTTCACCATTCTCCTTTATCAATTTGGTGGAATTGAAGGAGAGTAATCTATTGGTAGAATGAGACTTTTGAAACTCAATCAGTAACAATAGCTGACTTTTGTCAAGTTCTTATTATAAGTCAGGTGCTACCTTGACACGAAATCCTCACCACAACTGTTACTCTTTTGCGGTTAAAGAAGTAACCAGGTTAAACAGCATCCCCAACCTAGTGGAGGGAAAAACCAAGATTCAAAAGGAGGTTGGTGCTCAGGTTTGTCTTCACAGCCACGAAACCGAACTAACTGCTTCTAAAGCAAGTTTTTGTCTGATGATTTAATAAGTACAATAATAGCTCAATTATGGTGAATATTCACTGACAACTTACTACACACCAGGCACTATAAGCATTTTCCACATGCCGTGTCCTTAAATTGTTGAAATGATACCTTTGAAATAGGCAAAGTCCCCATTATACAGACAGGGAAATGTAGACTTGGAGAAGTAACTTTAGGAAATAACTTTGATAGCTCCCTAACTTATTAGGCAAGCGAGAATTTCACCTCAAGATGTAAACTTAGATTTCAGAGCTCATGCTCTGAAAAACCGCTTAACTGCTATGCTATGAGGACCTGGACCTTTTTAGCAGTGGGATATGCTTTTCATAAATTTGTATGTGTAATCACTAGTTGACAAATGGAATGATTTGGTACAGAAGTGTGAGGAGTAACGTTCCAATGATCTAACGTTTTCATAAGCTGGGCTTAGAAAGGATTCTGACTTTCTTTGTCAAGGCTGCCTCTGCACTGGGCTGGGAAATAACATGGTTCACAACCATGGGCCTGATCTGTGCTTTTCAAATTCGAAGAAGAAAACCATTTATTCTAAAACCATGCTTCCTCTTGAAGTGCAGTGTTTTCTCAGATGGAAGAGACATGTCCTCTACCTATTTTATAGCACTAATAAACTATCCCTGAATTTCCTTTCCTCTTTAGTTCTGTGCTGGAGGCCAGTGACAGAGCAGCAACCCTCAAGTCATTTTAAGTAAATTAAAAAAAAAAAAATTGGCCTATGTTTCAGAGTTTGTTTTTCCAAATGCGTTTCTGTGCACATTTTATTTATATCGGAAGCCTAAACGAAACCCCATTACTCAGTGCCCCTAAGAAAATCTTTTAACTGCAACATGGATCACGAAACAAGCATATGAAAAGCAGTCTCACACAATGTTTTAGTTATCACAACAGCATGCATTGGGTTAACTTAACAGCATGGGTTAACTCAGCAGGTCTGGGGTGCTCACACTCTAGTATTCAAAGAAAAGACTGACCTTTGGTTACTGGGAAAAAAACACGCCAAACCTTGGCTGATCATAGTGATTTTGTATCTTTGGGGTCTTGGGCATTGCTAAACAGTGTCAGCCAACAGTGTGATTTATGACGAATGCCTATTTTTGTTCATCTGGGGCCCCGGGCCGAGCTAGTTCAGTTTGCCCTCAGGAACTGCTGAGTAACTAAGACTAAGACTAAGTAACTAAGGTCAGATATGGGGCTGCTCTGTGCCTACGTGACTGACTCCCGATAAAAAACCCTCACACCAAGGCTTGGGTGAGGTTCCCAGGTTAGTAACACTTCACACATGTCCCACATCATTGCTGTAGAGAATGAAATACTGTCAACACAACTTTTCTGGGAGGGGAACACTCGTAGTTTCTGCATAGTTTCTCCTGGACTGTGTGCCCTTTGTAACTTTTTCCTCTGATGGTTTTAATCTATATCCTTTTGCTGCAATAAACTGAAACTATGGGTCTAACAGGTCTGCTGATTTCTGTGAGTCCTTCTACCAAATCATCAAACCTGAATATGGTCCTGGGGACCCCAACACAATCCAGTGAGATGCTACACCTTAGGAATGAGGATTAGTGACAGGATGTGGCTTTACAGAGTCCTTGCATTTTGCTCTCTTCCTGGTATATAACACTGTTGGGAAAAGCTGGACAAGATCGGGGTGCTGAAGGAAGACTTAGTCCTTGTGGAGCGAATGGGCAGAAAGTATGGATTTCCCATCTTCTCTGCAAATTTAGAAATATTCACTAACCTGGTATGGTTAGTGAATATCAAATATCTTCTCTTCTAAAAGAGAAGTTCTCCCAAATAACACCCTTTCCCTTCATTTCCTAAATTTACTCTCTTACTTGGGTCCTATTAAAGTATCTCACCCACAGCATACAGCTAGCAGAATTTGTCTTCTTAGTACGAATTAGCTAGTTTCCCTTGTGGGGGTGGATGCTGTTGAGGAGCCAAAGTAGTGGGAGAGGCAGTGAACATCCTGAGTTGGGAATGATGCTGCAAAGAGCGAGCCGCAAGCAAACCAGGGTTTGGAAATGGGCTGTAGAGGTAGTAAAGATATAATCACGTACTCACAATCTAGAAATTTGGTAATTAAGGCAGCAACTCCAGCAGGTCCAGTGAGACCCGGCACAGAGGTTGACATATTGTAATATGGAGAAGCATTTTTAGCTTTTGAGAGAGACAGGGAGGAGTTGGAAAAAGAGGACCATATGTGGAGTTGGAAAACATACCCAGGTGATTCCACTGGTCGCAGAAGGTCACACAGGTACCAGGGAAGGAGCCATCCTGGGCTCCATGTGCAAGCCAAGAAATTTGTCTCTTGTAAACAAAAAGGATTCTGCCTCTGCATTTCAGAATGCCTTTTGTTCTTTGATTGAGTACACACTGGCTTCACAGCAGGTACCATCAAGTAAATTCAATTCTATGTCCTGGAGGCTTTGTAGACATTATCTAATTTAATCTATAGAGCACTGCACAGTATTATTTTACAGATTTACAGATGAGCTAGCAGGCTCCTAGAGGCTAAATAACCTAGTCAGGTTGTTCAGTTATTCAGGGGACATAGTCAGTACTTAACGTAGGCTTTGCTTATCTGGAATCCCACAGCCCATTGTCTTTCATCACTGGAGTGAACATTTAGGTGGACACTCAAAAGTGCCTCCCTTTTGGGTCATGCTAGGAAATACTCACATGTGACATAAAACTACTGACCTAACTTGATATTGTGAATGCATTTAAAGGACCAGGAAGGCCAATGATAGACTGGCATTGTGTTGTTTCTATGATTCCTATGTAGTGTTGAATCATATATAGTTTTGGTTCACAGTCAGAGAGGAATCTATCCTAAAATGAACCGCTCCATTATCCCAGTCTATCTAAAAGCCAATAGATTAAATCAGCCCAAATGTTAAGGGAAATTTAAATGTAGTGAAAAGAAATGAAGTACATTTCATAAAAATCACTCCAACCTCTATTGAGTTAATTAACACTTCGGTTGATAAAACACCTTCTTTTTTTAATCTCAAGATGTTTTAAATAACGAGTTTCACTATTTTTGGACTCTACTGACTCAGTAACAGTTTTCTTAACTTAATTTTAACCATATTTTTAAAGTCAACATTTTTTCCCTTTAATTACATCTATGGCTCTTAAGTCTGGAGTCAATATTTTTCATCTTGGACATGCTTTTCATGTTTGGATGTGTTTTGATATATATCATAATATTATTTGATGATATTTTAGTGTATGACATTCTAAGAAGTTTTTAATAGTTAAACATATTAAAGGGGCACCTGGGTGGCTCAGTTGGTTAAGTCTCTGACTTTTGATTTTAGCTCAGTTAATGATTTCACAGTTTGTGAGTTCGAGCCCCGCGTCAGACTCTGTTGTGACAGCACAGAGTCTGCTTGGGATTCTCTCTCCCTCCGCTTTCCCTGCCCCTTCCCCACTCTTGCTCTCTCAAAAGAAATAAATTTCAAAAAAACATTAAAGAGGACATTAGACAAATAGGTGGGAAGTAAAAACACATGAGTATTTTTAAACATATTTAAAATTTTTCTACATTATATATTTATAAGACATCTGTATATGTATGTAGTGCACACAAAAATATAACTATATAGGGCAACAGGGAAATTCACATCGGAGAGTGGTGGTATAATGCATACAATTTCAGAGAATGCAATTCTATTAGAGTAATGGTGTAACTTAAATATTAACAGTGGTTAGTCTAGGTTAATTTTTAAAATAATATTAATAGTTTAGAATAATCTCTATCTGCACTACTCAGGCCTATTTCTTATTTATAGGAACTCTCTTTGGACTCTTACAGAATTATTTCGGGACTATATGAATATTTTTCATTTAACATCTTGGTCTTAGCAGATGCTCAATTCTTATTTATTTAGCATTAGTTCCTTTATTAAATACATAGTTATTGAAGGCCTGCTTTGTGCCATGCCTTTCCCAGTGCTGGGGATGAGGCAGATCACAAAACGACAAAGTCTCTGTCCTCATGGAGCTTATAGTCATGTAAGGGAAAGCATAGAACAAACAAATCAAAGTATAGTGTATTAAGTCACAGGGCTACAGAGCAAGGGGAAACAGGCTATGGGAGAGAGAATGACAGCAGGGGGCTACTATTTAGATTATTTAGATAGGGGGTTCATAGCAGGCTTCTCTGATGAAGTGGCAAACCGGAATCAGGGAGGGTTTTAGGCAGTGAGAGCCACAAATGATACAGATACACGAAGGAATAAAACATGAGATCTGAGGACTACAGACCCTGTGGAACTGAAACCAGGGGACGTTTCATCAGTAAGGTCGAGAAGAAAAGAGTCTGAGTACAGAGGCGACACGAGAACAAAGATTTGTTAGATCTGGGCCCCAGCTTGGAGACATGGGGTGTGCTCTCTTGACTCAGATTAGTCCACTGAGTGCCTTTAAAGCTGCTCTTTAAATTTGCTGTGACTCAGTTTCTACATCCCCAAACGGGTCCCCTTTACTAGAAGCAAAAAGGAAACAGTGAACTGGTAAATGGACTCTTTGGGTTAATAAAGGTCAGTATCATGCTTCATGGGATAAATTTCAAAACTATACCTATTTTTTTTTCTTTCTATGGTATCTACATGAGATGACGGATACTAACTGAACTTACTGCAATAATCGTTTTACAATATATGTAAGTCAACCTGTTAGGCTGTACACATTCTACAATGTGTACAATTATATCTCAGTAAAATTGGGGGCAAACAATTCTGCACGACCATGGGATCCAACTTCTAGTGGGTGCTGTGTTCTACCACATTTTTGACTAGTCTAGACATGATCTGATATAGCTATACACTCCCCACTTTTAGTGCCCTGGTGAGCCCTTCTCTTCTGTTCTGATAAACCCCTATTTTCTTTTTTATAGTGTATAATAATAATAATAAGCAATAACAGAGCCTAGAGATCTCTTTCTTAGAGGAGATGACAGTCATAAACTTTAGGCAAAACAGGACCTCTTCCATCCATTGGAACTTGGCTTTGTCATGCCTCTTGCCCACGGGACTGTCATTTGCCCAGGTCACCAAGAGCTGTGCTGGGGAAATAGCAGTACCCCGTGCCTGGCCTGAGTCAGTGTGAGTTGTGAGGCTCTTTCCTCCTTATTAATGATTTTCCTCATCTCAGTCAATATGTACAAACTGTTCTGTCAGCTCAGTATAATTGAATACAACAGATGCTTTTTTTTTTTTTTTAAATAAATTAAGCCATCCTTGTGATGAATATTTACTGTTTGGCATGAATCCACAATCTGTGTTAACATAGCTCCAAACTGTAACTTTTTTTAGTGGTATATACCAAGCAGAGGTAACAATTATTTGAGATCTTATCCTATGATAGAAGTCTCATTGGGGGCAGGGAGTATAGTCAGAGGGTTTTGAGCCATATTTGAACTCACTGGAACTACAAATCCAAGAGGAAAACGAGAAAAACCAGTGTATTAGCATAGCTCTCTGTCTCTCTCTGTCTCTGACTCTTTCTCTCTCTCTGGCTTGCTCCTCCCCTTTCAGAAAGCCTAGTATTTCCTCAGATATTCTCTCCTTGTTCTTATTCAAAGCAACATTTTAAATTGCCCAAGGCTCATTTGTACCAAAATGCTTCCCATCATTATCTCTCAGATCACTTTGTGTATTTTAAGAGTTATTCCAGGTTTGAAAAACAGACAGGGAGCTTGAACGTGGAATCATCCAGAACCACTTCATTCATTCATTTATTTTTTCTACTCACTTGTTTCTCATGAAAAAAGAAATCCCAAGTTCATTTCTCTGCAAGATGATACCTTTCAGTTATCAGTAAATTGCATCTTTAAAGCAAGAGTGCTTCTCCCGATGATGGCAAGAGAGAAATGAAATACTAGGCCAATTTCAAATGCTATTACCTGCCTGTATTCCCAGTGTCTTTCCCTTTAGATGACACTGTTCCTACATAGAAAGCTTTTTTTTTTTTTTAATCTCCTGCTATTTTCTTCATCACACAGGGAGCTTCATTAGAGAAATAAAACTAGGGTAGGTGCCTTTGACAACAGAAGACAAATGATGTTAGCGAGAAGCTCTCTGATGAGGCAGTTTGCAATTTATCTGTTCAGCCGAGTACCTCTCCTTTGTCAGGGGGTGGGTCTGGCAACTGCTTCAAGAGCAACATATGGCTGGTGTGAATCACTGTCAATGTCTGCAAAGGTGTTCCTGTACATATCCAGGCAGGAAGAACGTGAACACGCCAACTGTATGTAAATCTTGCACTTTTCCATGTGTGCCGCCGCTTGCTGAGATGTGGCAGAAACGAGGAAGGCAGAAATGAGGTTCTGTCTAATTTTTGTAGGCAGCTTGTTCCTCTTCTCTCTCTCCCTTCTCCCCAAGGCCACATTCCCAGGGGTAAAACTCTCTCCACTTACCCTCGCTTTGGTTTCTGCCTTGGATCCATCTGGCTGACAACGGTGGCTACTCTTATTAACTTGATCTGAGGCGTGTACAGCCAGAAGGCTGAAAATAGCAGTTTTTGAGCATAGCCATGCCGAGGCATTGAAAATACCTGAAAAGTTTACTCCTTCTTCTTTCACTCAAGTCAAGGCACAGGTTGTGATACGTTTACTCACACTAGGGAAGGCATGCGAGATTCTTAACCCAACCCCTGAGGAATTCAAACATCACCTCAAGTGATTCTATTTTAAGACTACTTACTGTCATCATGCCATCCAAAAGGCCAGTCTCTGGCCTGGGGGGGGCCTGCAGTCTCTCCATGGACCACTTCTCAATGATGGAGGACACGCGAGGGTTGTCAATATTAAGCAGCCGAAACCCGGTCATGTTTACACCACTGTACCTATAGAGTTCCAGATCTAAAGCAAATAAGTCCTGCGCAGTATTAAAAATGATAAAAGTAGAAAGGGTTAACATTTTCAATGCTCTCTATGCAAAAGAGAATAACGATCGCAGAAGCAAAAGATTAAAATGGCAAACATCCTCATGCCACTTCATGAAAGAACATTTCCTATGGTTCTTCCTTTGTGTGCTGCCTGAGAAGCTCTAAGGCAGTGGACAGTTTTCATTTGCATCTATTCTTTTGCAACACTGTTAGAGTTTGGTCAAATCAAGAAGAGGAATTTGGCTGTCAATAATTAGTATGCCCTTGGGTATTCTGAGAAGTTGGAGAATTCTGTCCGGGGTATAGTGTTTGGGGTGCTGGCAGGTATCTTTGTGTCCACTTGTTCTGATGCTTTTATTTTATACACGAGAACACTGAAAATCTGAGTGGTGATGTGATTGGTTCAAGAATGACCCGCTTGTCAGTTCCTCCCTTCTCCATCACATCTGGCTGCCTCAGATCTTATAAAGGTGGTGGAATTTGGAACTTGCATATGCACTTGACAGGAAGATCATTTCCAGGAGGAAAAATTATCATTTCCTGGCTCATTGAAAATCACCCACGTCCCATACATTGAGTGCATGAAGAATGTTCACCGGACACAAGCTCTGAATAGGAAGCGAAGCGTTCTCTTCAGAGAATAAATTGGAGCATAGAGTTGTGTGAACCTGGGTATCACAACAGTAGAACTAGTTCCCTGTCAGACAGCATTTCCAGAAAAAAACATTTAATCCACTCGTGTCTTCCATGACAGAGGAGGCTGAGTGTAAACCAGGGGTTTATGTTGATTCATATTTAAAACAGACCTATGCGATAATTGCAACTTTTTTCTTATGAAGAAAGGTTTGACTCTAAAATGCCATTAAAAATGCCTCACATTGAAGAATAAACCAGACTTCCAAAATAACATTTAACAGGAAAAAAAAAGAGAAAAACTTCCATGGAAATTTCCTAACGGTGTAAATGCTTTATGGAAGTGCAATGCAAGATAGTATATTATCAGTGATGACCGCAGTTCTAAGGAGAAAGAAGTAGCTTCAGAAATACCTCATGATTTGTATTTGCAGAAGATGCATCCAGATTTGTTCTTTTGAAGAATTCTTCTCTACACTGCCACCCTTTACCAAGATAATGTTGGATTAGACTGTAGAATTTTAAGAGGGCAGCTCTGTGCTCCTGGCTCAGTATCAGAAAAAGAGTACTGCCTTCTAAAGTGTTATATATATATTTTTCCCTTTGTACTATGTAACTCTCTTTCTCCTTTTAAGTTTTATTAATACTCATGGGCAAGAAGGGTAAGAATATATAAAAGCAAAGCATGGAAGAAGGCAGATAAAACCAAAGGAAAATGCTTAAAGAAGCAAATTTAAAGAAGAAGACCTAGAAAGATTTCCACCCAGTGAATGGAAGAAAAGTTACTCAAACTACAAGAGGTCAGACAGAAAATTCCAGAATGCATATGGAATCCTTCACAGACTCCATAGTACGTAACGCAGTGTGCTAAAGTGGATACATTACACAGGTGCAAAATTAGGTGGGCTTAAAAGTTGAGGTTTCTATGCAATATAGAATACGGAAAGTCTAGGGTCCGATTTGCAACACCTGCTTGTCAGGGAAGGATGAAAAAAGCAAGACTATGAGAGTAAGTTGTTTGTTCCTGAAAGGTCTCTGTGAAGACCAGCCTTTTTCTTTGTTCATATTCTTTCTCAAATTTCAACAAAACTAGCCTTAGGAGGGTGCACAGCCAGGGAAGATAGAAATTTCTGTGGCAGGTGGCCATGCCACCTTGAGTAGAACCCAGGTATTCATGGTGATGGGGAGATGGTTGTACTTGTGACCTAAGATGCTTTCCAGGTCTCAAGGTTTCCCTTGACTGTTCTGACAGAAGACCTGATTAGGATGTCCATGAGGGAGGGAAGATCATGGAAACTTTAGTTCAAGATCTTCTGCCCTGCATCCCACTCCCTTGTCCCAAGCTCTGGAGCAGTGATGATTTTGGCACTTGCCCCAGAACATTGGTCTCATGATGTCCTCTGTACCTCTTCATGCTCTCAGAGATACTTGAGTGAGGAATAGAATGAACTGTTTCTATCAGTAGTATTTATTCAAGGACAGCTGGTCCTTGTTCCAAATTCTTATATTTCCCTTACTCATCAGCCTCCCTTGCAAGTTTTATTTGGTAAAATGGTACTTAATACATTTCCCAGAATCTGGGTGGATTTCAGTGGATACACCTTAACAGAGTAGTAAAGAAGGTTGGTTTTACGTTTTCTTTTCATGTAAGAAAGTGGAATGTGTGTGTGTGTGTGTGTGTGTGTGTGTGTGTGTGTGTGTGTTGGGAGGGGTGTAGTGGGGGGGGGGCACAGATTTTTGAAGTTGAATGAGAGCTATCACATCATTCACATGTGTTCAATGCCCTAAGTCATTCTCCCTTGATCTGATACTCTCAAAATTTAGAGTGTTGTTTCTTAATTTCTTAGGCTCAGTGCCATTTTTTTTTTTTTTATGGTGAAGAATATTCTCTGTGCAAAGCATCTCTGATGCTCCTTTTCTTAATGGTCTTCAAAACACCTGACAGGTGACCCCTGGCTAAGCCAGCTATCTACTGGACTTGGGCAGGTAAATCACATAGATCAAAAAAGCCAAGATATACTTTAGTGTGCCTTCTAATGTATATAGAAAATGTAGATGATTCTTCTTTATGCATATGCACTTTGACAGTTTCTATTTAATGGAAGTATCATTTTAATCCCTTTCCAGATGCATATACATAGATGCTAGTTTAAAAAAGAAAAAAAAAACCCTGCTGTTCAGCATTTCTGGATTTATAGGTTTCTTAGGAAAGTAATACAAATCTCCATGACAATATCCTGCCTCTGACACTGGTGGGGATGACTTTGAAATAACTGGAAATGTTTCCTATAGCATGGAATACGTTTCTACCAGATGTGCTTACCAGGGTTGTGAAAAAGTAGTGATAGTACTCAGTCATCATGCCCATGAACAGAATCTGCAAAAGAGAAATACGGGGAAAGAATCAGAAACAGAATTATAATAAGAAATAGATCATGAGTAGGGCAATTGCAATAGCTTGAGGACATAGAACAGGAAGAGGCTTTGGAAACCCATGGATTCAGCAGATCAGAAACCTGAGACAGATCAGTGGCTGATGTGGGCTGATGCGGACCCAGGCCATTAACCTCCATCCAATATTCTTTCATTAGACTATGTTCGATCTTCATTGAAGTGGCAGGTCTAACGATCAAATTTAAAAATAGTTTATGCTCACCAAAGTTAATATTTGGAATTGTTCTTAATAATGCAGTGTTTTACTTTCTTTATTGCCTAGGTTTCTGAGTAACACCATGCTTAGATAGATATTTTATTGATCTCCTTAGCTTTAATACTTACCGTAATGCCTCAGAGTAGAACTCATTAAATGTTGAATTGCAATACTGGTATGTAGATGTATTTAAATGAGGATTTATACATATGCATATCTCTGAAGCCTCTCTCTCTACTGCTCTCCCATCTTACCCCACAGTGTGAGGAGGGGAAAAGAGGATTTGTTTGTAGACAGAAGGATGGGGACCATTCCTGTACAAATGCCACACCACCTCTTAATTCTGACCCCCAGTTACCTACTTGGGATCTTGACAGTTGGAGACATTCTGTGTGTATTGTTTTTGCCTAGAAGGGGAGGGAGAAAGAAGGTGAGCAGAAAGGGCAAGCTTTCTGGGTAGAGGTAGTTTATTAAACTGTGATCTGATTTTGGATTCCTGGAAATGGTGTCCACTGAGGAGAAATAGTTGCAAATGACTTGGAGATAAGCAACAGTTTCTAAATCTCCCAAATCAAGGGCATCGCCTTCCTTGGGGGCAGGTCAGCAAAGGACTATTTGGGTGTTGTTTCTCGGTATTTGTATAGAAATGAATGCAGAAGCCTAGGAAATAAAATTTCCAAGTCGGTTCTCCCCACAACTCTGATAAATTCTGAATGCAAATGAGAATACCCTCTGGAAATTTTAAAATCGGATATTCTTAGACTCCATTACCGAGCCATCCTGAATTGGAATTCCTCAGAGCAGAGTTTGGATTTCTGTATTTCACAGCAGTGGTTGAGAATCATCAATATATGGAAAACATGTCCATTCACAACAAAGAACAGACTTTTATAACTGCAATTGAAGAAATGGATTGCAAAGATCTCAGGAAAGGCAACATATGTTATCAGAGGTCCTAGAAAGTGCCTAAGATATGTAAACTAGAGTGATTTCATGTGAAAAGGTATAAAGAATGAAGAGAGTATTCAATGACAGCACTGAACACACCAATCAGACACTTTTTTTGCCCTCTTCTGCTAATGTGGAGACCAGAGGAATATTTAGTGAAATTGTAATGTCACGAAGGTAAGACAAATGACAGGAAACTCTCTCTGAATCCTGAGCCCCACCGTGTGTAAGTCACTCCTATGGTGATAACAAGACTGAGCTCACAAAAGAATTTTAAAAAGGGTAGAATTGCTTTAGGGCCATCAATAACGTTTAAAGCCATGCATGGTGAGGTCTTGTTAGCTGGTCTCTTATATCATCGGAGCATAAAGAGCTAACCTGCCACGGTCAGTCAGGAATCCAATTTTTCACTTTGGTTGTTAGATAGTGTAATTGCAGCCAAGCCTACCTCTTGAAAGAGGACTGGGCAAGTTTTATGTCAAGATATAGAGCTGGACACTGAGGTTTAAAATATCGTTTCTAACACTGAAAAAGCAACAAAAAGGCACCTGAGTTTTCAGCTTTTCACTGGGCTGACTTTTCTTTTAAAATGTGATTTCGGAGGGGCTCCTGGGTGGCTCAATCTGTTAAGCATCTCACTTTTGGTTTCGGCTCAGGTTATGATCTCGTGGTTCATGAGTTCAAGCCCCACATTGGGCTCTACGCTTGGCAGTGCAGACCCTGCTTAGGACTCTCTTTCTCTCCCTCTCTGCTCCTCCCCTTGCTCATTCTCTCTTTCTCTTTCTTAAAAATAAATAAGTGAATTAAAAAAATAAAAAATAAGAATAATACGTGATTTGGAGACGTTTGGTCATCAATTGAGGGCATAGGCTTTTTTTTTTTAAACATTTTTTGATTGGATGAAAATATTCATTCGATATGCCTCGTATTTAATGTCAGAAAAAAGTTATGAAGACACAGTGAATATTCGTCTAACAGGTCTACTTTTATTGCAGATAGAACCCTTGGGTCATCTGGGTATACTTTTTATTTGGCACGCTAGAAAAATCTCCATTCTTGACTTTCCTACTTAGTGCCTGGGTGAGTTTCTCCTAGTTCTTCCTTTGAATTTCCTATAAATGGAAAATAAGAAACGAATATAGTCATGGATCATTCACCTGCTACCTTTGTGTACTCACTAGGACACAGGTGATTGAGAAGCTTCTAGATAAGAATAAAGCCAGTAGCATCAAAAGTGGTGCTTTTTAAGCAATCATCCATGTAAGAGTCTGTAGACTGGTTGGGGCCAGCAGTTTGTCATCTAATAATAGTATACTTTATAAATAAAAGTATTGCATTCACATGATGATTTTCTCTCTGCACATTGGTATTTCCACTAAAAGTCATTAAGGGATTACGAAAATGTCACATCAAGATAAATGTCAGTTTTTCAAATAAAAAAGTATAATCATGATATGGGGAGTTTTCTAATCTTGGCAAAACTGACTTTTTCCTAAGAAACGTTACCCTCTTTGAATTTTGATAGCGTACTTATCTGCCCGACTAACTGAGTGGTGCTGACCTAGGCAGTGTGTACCTTACCAAAGCAATATTGCTAGAAACTAGTTCTGGCTATCTCTAAATCATTTTTTACAGCACTAAACACACCACATCGCACACATTAATATGAAATGAATGTGGCTGTCAATACTGTTCATATTACCCTTCATTCTTCCACTAATATATTCTTTTGATAGTGTTTGTTTCTTAAAAGGATTATTCTTATTTAACAACCCTTGACATCATATCATTGACCTCGATTGATAGACAGTACAAACTCCAGCCCTTTCAATAGCATTATCTATCTGTAATAGGGGCAATACTGAGAATCTACTACTCTTCTTGATTTTAGAAGACCCATAGTTTAGACACCATTGATGCCATTGCCAATTTCCCATCTTGAAATGCAAATGGCAGGATTGCATTTCTTGTTCTCTTGTACTTGGGGGGAGCCATGTGCCGGTTTTGGCCAAAGAGGTGGGGAAATCCTGACACGTCACCCTCCAGAGACTCACCCTGGATAGGTGATTACCATGGTTATCAGGGCCATAGCAAGCTGTTTTTCTTCTGAATAAAAACAATTTTCTGTTGCATGAGTTTTGCAAGGCATGGAGGTGTTCTTTTTTCATGACTTTGTTTTGACTGCTGGGGAGTTTAGGGTGAAAACTGTGGGTTCTTCATTAGCAACTAGTAGGAACGCAAAGTATATATATATGTGTGCTCATGCCATTAAGCTTTGTTTTTCTTATCTAATATTCGTCTTTGTTCCAACTCCTCTCCCCTTTAAAATGTATTTATCACTTTGTTTCAAATGTACTTTCTAGGCTGCTTTAATTCCTTGTATAATAGAACTATAGTGCATAATAAATAATCATGATTGGGAGAAGCTAAAAGATTTTTTTCTCACGAAGAGGGATGAACTGTTCGGGTCTGAGGTAGCTGAGTTGGGTTAGAGTAGCAAAAAAGGCCCCCCAAAATATTATTCTTTGTTAATAATAAGAGCTCAATTATAAGAGCTTAAGAGAGACTATGGTAGTTAATTTTATGTGTCAACCTGACTGGGCCAGTGGATGCACAGATTAAACATTATCTCTGGGAGTGTCTGTGAGGGTGTTTCCAGATGAGATAAGCTGTTGAAATGGTGACTCAGTAAAGCAGATGTTCCCCTCCCCACAATATGGTGGGCATCATCCTGTCCACTGAGAACCTGGATGGAACCGAACTGCAGAAGGAGGAGAATATGTCCTCTTACCTCCTGCCTGACTACCTGAGCTGGAACTTTGGTTTTCTCCTGGCCTTGGACTAAGATTTTCACCATAGGCCTTTCTGGTTCTCAGGCCTTCAGACTCAAACAGGACTTACACCATGGCTTTCCTGGCTCTCCACCTTGTGGATGGCAGATTGTAGGCCTTCTCAGCCTCCAGAGTCATGTGAACCAATTCCCCAATAAGTCTCTTCATATCTCTCTCCTATTGGTTCGGTTTCTCTGGAGAACCCTGACTAATACAGAGAAGACTACCAAAAGACTAAAAATCTTGATACTCTGAATACATTTGATATTCCATGCTATCTAGAAAACATAATCCTTAAGCCAGCAAGAGGAAGGGTGGCTGATACCTATTTGAAGAGATTCTCTGGATTAGGATATCACGGAAATGCCACATACTATTCTGTTGTTTCAGTGGCTAGAAAATAATTACTGTTTTTTTCCCTCCCTTTGGTAGTTAAAATGAAGCATGAAGATAGAAAAGTACTCATTTACAGTTGACTCTCAAAAGGACAATTCTAATGGTCCCACCATTATCAAAATACCCTGGGGCAGTTACTGCTCATTAACAATGGTGGCCTCACCTCCGCCCATCCACTCTCTGCAATTTTTACAATAAGACACTTATGACCTTGTTCACAGTAGCATTGACTTTCCTTTTCTATTCTCAGCAAAGACTATCTCTTGGAATTAGATGGGTTATCATATGCAGCCCAAGCAGCACAAAGATCACATGTTAGTTTGTCTGAAGAGCCCTCATTCAAGTCTTGAGGAAGATAACCGAGACAGTTAGTGGGCTCTAACTCCTGTGTTTAGTGACACAGTTGGCCTATGAGATACCTGGAAAGTCTCTGGGTAGAAGTCTTCTGATAACATTTCCTGGTATCTCAAGAAGTCTGCACCCTATTTGAGCCTGATCACTTTCTAGAAGGCAATGCAGTGCTATAGAGGCAGTAACAAAAAATTCTCTACAAATTCTCAGCATCCATTGCTAAGGGCAAGCCATATGTCACAAATAATTGGCATAACAGTGCTATCATAGTAGCAGAAACTTAAAATGAAACCTGGAGTGCTCCTATGTGATTTTGAGGTATTCCTGTAATATTTATAAGGGTTTTTATTACTGCTTCTTTTCATTGAAAAATAGGTGTCTTCGAAGTTTATATTGACTAACCTGAAGTGTATTGCTGCTTTTATAGCCTTCTCAATATCAGGATAAATTCTCAATCATCAGACAAGGTTTTTAGTCAATAATTTCAAGTGAACAACTTCCAAATGTATGACATGCAATGTGGCTAAAATAATGGTTTTACCACAAGATAGAAATAAGTTATTTCAGTGTAAGAATAATCTTCAGGAAATCCATTGAATGATATCAAGTTTCAGAGCAGTGATTTTTAGAAAAACGTTTGAGTGCTAGGGTATAGTGCTTTCTCACCTACCAAGTGTCATACTTTAGGCTGCATCTACACTGTCTTTGGAGAAGTTGCTTCTTCAACAACACACTTTTTAATGTTGACCTTCAGTAGAACAATTTAGGTATAAGTAGGCCTTGAGATCAGTCTTTATTGCTTTTTTTTAAAAAAAGATACTCATGCCAAATTAAATGATCATAATCTATATCTACAAAGGCAACAGTGGAATGCATAGAACATAGCATTGGATCCCCACTCCTTTGGAGTAGGCTAAATAATGACCCCATAAAAATGTCCATATCCTAATTTCTAGAATCTGTTAATATGTTACTATACATAGAATAAAAGGATTTTGCCATCACAATTAATTTAAGGATTTTCATTTGGGGGGGGGGGGGGTGACTCTGGGGGGATTACTCTGCCTTATCCAGGTGGGCCCAATATAATCACCAGGGTCCTTATAAGATGGAAGCAGAAGGTCAGAAGGCAGACAAGGTGATGTGGAAATGAAAGCCGGGGGGGAAAAAGGCAATAGATGTGGGGCCATAAGCCAAGGAATGAGGACAGCTTTTAGCAGCTAGAAAAGGCAAGGAATTGGATCCCCCCACAAAGCCTTCAAAAGGAATGCAGCCTTGTCAACTTGTAAAGTCATATTGACTTTACACTTGTGACCTCCACAACTATAAGTCAATAAATTCATGTTGTTTTAAGCTACTACATTTGTAAAAATTTGTTACAGCACCAAAAGAAACCAATGTACCTCATTTGCCCATCTTTCCGTGATTATGGCACCCGAGACTGAACAATTTTGGTATATTAATAGCAAGTGCACATGTCAAGGGGGAAAATGTTTGAAGTTTAAAACATTATTTTTATTTATTTTTATTTTTAAATTAAAAAAAATTTAAGTTAATTTATTTTGGAAGAGACAGAGACACAGTGCAAGTGGGGGAGGGGAAGAGAGAAAGAGAGAGAGAGAGAATCCCAAGCAGGCTCCATACTGTCAGCACAGAGACCAATGTGGGGCTCAAACTCATGAACCATGAGATCATGACCTGAGCTGAAACCAAGAGTCGGCCCCTTAACCGACTGAGCCACCCAGGTACCCCTGAAGTTGAAAACTTTAAAAATTTTTCCGTGTCCTTCCATTCATGTGCACCTGCTAACTCTGTGTCTGTGCACAGATACCAGCCATCTACAAAGAGAGTCTAGGGATTTTCCATCTGTTGGAAGATGGTGCTATACCACTTACAAACCCAGGCATCTTCCTCCTGCCCCCAAGAGAAATGAAAGAAAAGCAAAGGATAGTCCACAAAGTGTTGGTGAATGAAATGGTCATGCTGTTTGGGAATATCTTTCAGTTGTAATTTCTTTATAAGCTTCTCTCTCTAGAAGTAGGGTTAGGACGAGAAGGGAAGCTGATGCTTACAGATATTAATAAATGGAGTGGAAAACAATGAGGTAGTTTAGCTTCTGACAATCCTACCAGAAGAGCCAGATTGCATCACTCAGGTGCACAACAGAAGAGATTATGCTATTTAAGGGATACTGACTGCTGACAACAGAGCAGGAAAAAAGATTTCCCCTGGCAGAATGAAACAGGCAAGTTGGCAAATAGGAGAGAGTCAAGATTTTGGAGGATTACATGAACCCGAAGAATAAACTGTCAGTATCATCCAAGGAAAACTGGTAGGAAAATGATGTGGAAAAAAAAAAAAAAAAAAGAACACAATGAAGAAAAGTTTGAACAGCAAAGTACTGAGAAAATCTAAAAGTACTGAACAAATCTAGACAAAGTACTGAACAAATCTGGAAAGTTAACAGAGAATAAATATGTTGAACACATTGTAATCTTGCAATAACGGTGGCAATAAAAACTATACCTCCAATTACTCTGCATATAACATTTTGAGGGAAATATGGGCATGCAGCCAATAATTGGTGGTCTTGCTGGTCCCATGAGTTATCCATAGACTAGTGAAGTCATCGTGAGTCTGGGTCCTGTTCTTCAGCTTTTATGGCTTTTTATTTTGCCCATGTATTTAATAGCTACCAGGCTTAGAAAATAATTATTTATATGAGTATTTGTCAGTGTATTAGCATCTCTAAAGAACTTTTAAAAAACACCAATACCTGTACCCATTCTCTAAATATTCTGATTTATTTGGTCTGGGGTATGTTCTAGGCATTGGTAACTGTTCAAAACTCCCCAGGTAATATCTACATTCAGCCAGAACTGAGAATCACCTATTTATATTAACCAAACGTAGTTTTAGGCTATAACAACAATGATCATTGCAACTGTTTTCTAAGTGCCACGACATACCCACTGCTGTCATACTTTTTTTGTTTTGTTTTGTTTTTTTACGTACTGTTGGGGAGAAAGTGTTATCCTCAGTTTATACATTTGAAAGAGCATATAACTATGCAGTTGAACCCAGGCTAGATATTAAGCCTGGGCTCTTTGTGTTATATTAATTTATTAATTGATAATAGGAGATGTATGTAGCAGGAAAGTCAATAATTTGCACAAAGTTCTTCTGGACTTTGAGAACCCAAATAAAAGCATATGATTGGTGAGAGAAGAGTTAGAACCACAGGAGTTGATGCTTTAATATTAGGAATGAATCCAGCAAGCCAAGAGAGTTGATAAGCTGCCCATATATTTTTGAGGGACCCTCCTGTCCAAAGAGTTGGACCTAGCTGTACAAGGTTGTGCCTTGGATGGTGTTGCAGGTACCATGAGGACCCTCACTCACCCTTCCTCCTTCTATCAGGATTTCAGACTTACGTTGTTATTTTTATTACAACATCTCTTAGATATTAGAATTAATTAGATCCTAATTTTGAATCCCTTTGGTAATGTTTGGGAAGACCTTTAATCTCCTAAATGGAGTATACTTTCATCAAGAAAGGGCAGTTTGCAAAAAAATTGTAACTTTATTATTTTTTTTATTTAAAAAAAATTTTTTTTTCAACGTTTATTTATTTTTGGGAGAGAGAGAGAGAGCATGAACGGGCGAGGGGCAGAGAGAGAGGGAGACACAGAATCGGAAACAGGCTCCAGGCTC
>NW_024412403.1:15398606-15512786 GCF_014898765.1 Herpailurus yagouaroundi | reverse complement strand
GACCGCGAGATCGTGACCTGGCTGAAGTCGGACGCTTAACCGACTGCGCCACCCAGGTGCCCCTAAACTTTTTTTTTAAATTGTGTAATAGACATTACTATAGATATATTTACATACTAGATGTTACAATGGCAGTGGGTACAAGGTGTGGAGAACTTTGCATGACACACTAAACAATGTGTCTTTTGTATTTCAGGCAATGTGGAAGTGGGGATAGGGCACTCAGGAGTTTCATACTAGAAGAGAAATGTCACATATTTTATTTGGAATGTACAGTTTTTGAGGCCACATGGATGCTGGATGGAGAAAAAAATGGGGGCTTGCGACAGAGAGATAGAATGTTCTAATATAGCAGGAAGATGATGATAGAGATGGAGAAAGGAGGTTGAATCTGAAACATATTCAGAAAGCAGTAGCTACAAAATTTGGTAGTTCATAAGTGGGAAGGGTGAGGTAGAGTCAAGTGAATTCCTAGTTTCTGTGTTGAGTAATTGGATGGTATTTCTAGTCACCAAGACAGGAGCAGGAGGAGAATGTGGTTGGCTGGGCAAAGGAGAGGAGGAAGATGCAGTGTGCTGAGTTAGGTATGGAGATTTCATGACATGGGGCAAGATACGATAGGGATACTGGGGAAGTCAGGCTGAGAGAAGGTTTGGGGACCACCGTTGTGCCATAGTATATGTGGGAGGTGATGCAGTGACAGAGTTAGCAGTGGGAAGCACTGTATGACTCTTACAGTTTTGCCTAGGCACGATACCACTCATGGTGTTGATGATGGTAATCTCTCACGTGTAGGATATTTCATGCATCAGTGGTGGGCTTGATGCCTTACGGGCATTGTCAAATTTAACGTCTCTCAAAACAATGTGAGATATGTACAAGACATTCCTAAATTTTACAGATATAGCAAAGAACGAGCCATGAGATCCTCTGCTAAATGACCTCATTCAATACACTGGAGTTTTTCATCGTATTTTACTCCCCCTCTATCTTGGCAAAGTCTTTAACACGTACAAAGCATCTAATACATGCTAGCCAAATAATGGTGTGATTTACTTCCTACAGAGTCACCCTTATGACAGAAAGGATTTGGCTAACTGTCATCGGGAAGTAGGGTGGAAGGATTCTTTTGGTAAAATCTTGCATTTATGAAGGGTTACAGAAGCTGAGGTGGTAAGTAAACATAGCAACGTGATTTTTTTTAACCTACTTCAGTCTTTAGGCTTCCTTAGGAAATCCAAAAGAAGCTATGGATCCTTTCCCCTGAAAAAGGCACACTGGGGAGAATGAGCATACCCAAAATTTTGAATAAAGCTGAGGTTCACCAACCCTGCTAAAGGCTTAACACATGCTTTGATGTGCACATCTTCAAGTTATTTCCATGATTCCTTCTAAATTATCCCCACTTCTATTGCAAGGATAATTTCTCTTGTCACCTATACAGCCAAATTCTGATGTAGCTGGAATTAAGCATTAGAGCATTTCTGAGGCATACGTGTGATTTTGATTACCTCCCAATTCAGATCGACATAAATCTATATCCTTTTCCAAATCTACTCTTTGGAAATTTTTGTGAATATGCAAATGGGCATCCTGTACACTAAGAATCTGGACAAATGACAAGTCCCCTCACTACATTGTTAGTTACCCATAGAGATCAATTAATTCTTACGTGTATTGAATAACACACTCATATCTATGAGCTGCTCCTAACAAACAAAACTAACTCTATGCTCAGGAAATGTAAATAGATTTTAATATCAACCTGAGAGAAATAATTAAGATGAGAATGTGCTGCCAAAATAATTATATAATATACTACAAATTATCATCAGTTAGTATAAATTGAGAATTGTCATTATTACATCATCGGGATTTAGCCAAAGTAATGAACTTCCCATCAATTAACGGTCTCAAAGACTACCAAATGACTTTAGGAACTTAAAAATAAACAGCTTAAGTATTTCCCCATTTCTTTGAAAGCCTACTATGTACAAGGCAATGCACAAATTCTTTATGTCTAACACTGGGAAGAAGATTCTTGATCACTTGTATGCATGGAGGCTCAGAGCTGCAGAGAACCTTGGCAAGATTAGAATCCAACAATCCTATTTGACAGATGAAGTGACTGCATTTAAGAAGAACCAACAGACTTTCGAAAATAGCATATCTAAATGGTCTAAGAAACTCAGGTCATAGGCATGTTAAACCCTGGTTTGAAATTCCGGGCTTACCATTGGGTGTATGACATGGGACCTCATTTTTCTCATCTGTAACATGAGATATTTTGAGAGGATAAAAAGATACCATTCCAGTCAAATGCATAGCATAGTCTTGCACAAAGTGAGTGCCCAGTGAGTGGCAATTATTTTATTCTATTAGGGCAAGAGCAGAATTTGCAACTGGATCTACTGACCGTCAGTCTAAGACTCTAGTCATAGATAGAAATGAGTTTTCCAGTCTTTCACCAGTCCATGGGCATTGGATGGCTACACTCTGTGACTTTCATTTCAAGGTCTCTTTTGATTAAGGGGGCAGAGATGTATGTTTTCCTTGGTGTTGTTTTTACTGTTGTGTCGTTCTCACCTTCAATAAGTACTCAACAAATAGGTGTTCAACTAAAGAGTGAATTTCTCTACTGTGCTCCTACCACATTCTCTCCTTGGCTTCAATATAATCAGCATTTCTTGAGGACTTATGTAAACTGGACAAATGAGTGGATGTTTGATAAACAACTGAATTAAAGGAGTATAAAGCTTAACAACACGTGTTCCATGTTCTATTGCGAGGAGAATCAGTTGGCATCTGGGTGTACATAACAGTATCAGAATGAGATGCTTTTTTTACCCCTCTTTTAAATCCTGAGGTAAGTTTCAAATCCCAGTCTAGCCACTGCTGGCTCTGTGACCTTGGGCAAGTTACAGAATCTCTCCGAGCTCTGTCAGTTTCTTGTATACAGAATTTTCTCAGGAAAACGATTGATGCATTTCATTCGCTTAGCACAGTGCCTGGCACACAGGAAGTCCTATAAGAGCAGCTCCCAAGGTCTTTATGATTATGATTAAACACGATGGGGTTGTGTATCTGACTTAGCGGGTGCAGGTTCCAAACACGGGTTTGTGACCTCTTGGCACATCGCAGATGTACTGCTTGGCTGGCAGTTTTCTGTGTTGAGAGATAAAAACTGATTGTGCTTCTGTCCTGTGGAAATATGAAATGAACTCTTTCTAACCATCTCTGTTTGTCCTGCTCATAGGCAATAGATACAACATCTACGAGGAAAGAATCAATGCGCAAAATTATTTAACTAATCAGCATTACCGCTCCACTTCCTAGTAGAAGGAAGCAGGGTATTAAAACTACATTTTCTCCCTGGCCTTGTTTTTATGTTAATTGACAGAAAGGAAAAAAAATAAAAACAAGAGAGCACAAATGTTGACAGGAGAAAATGTGATATAATTCCACGAAATATTTTGGTTCTAAAATGTTTTATGGAGACTAATGGCTCAATTATAGCTTAATGCTCATTGCTCTAAGTGTTGTGAGGGGGATGAGAAGTCTCTCTTCTGAAGCACTTCGTTCATGGAAACAAGAAAGCAGGTTTCCTGAGAGGGAAACAGCATGTTCATGATCACCTACTGGCCGCTGTCCAGCTCAGGGACTTGGCCCAGCCCTGATGCAGCTTCCCTGATGGACGGAGCATCACGGTGTCCCCTCCCTTCCATCAGGGAACCGTTAGGATTCCGGCCACTGTGCTTGAAATTGTGACTTGCTTTCTCAATCCTATTACAGGATTTGAAAGTGTCTGTGCAGCTCTCCAAAGAGGTAAATGTATTTCAGGAAGTGGAATCATAGGCTGAAATGTATTACAGTTCTTAATAATATAGGGCTTCAAGCATTGAATAAAACCTTCCTTTGAGGAAACTGAGGCATAGAGGAGGGACTTGCTCAAATGTGCTTGGCAGAGTTGAGAGTACAGCACACTGAGTGAGCTGGAGGGAGGCGATTTAGGAGACTGCTTTTATCAAGAGCTTCTAGTACAGTTCTTGGATCGTTCATTTATCCATTTCCTTTATTCATTCAGCAGAGCAGTGTTGAGCACCCACTGTGTGTCAAGTAATGTAGTACATGCTGGGGATTTAGGAGAACAAGACAAAGGAGGTTTCTATCCTCCTGGAGGTTATAGTATTGTAGGGAATATGGACCACAAACGAGTCGATGCCCAGATGTTTGCATTATGAGCATGCTCAGTACATGGTGGATGAAATTATTACTATCTCTGAGCTTCAATTTTTGTGTGCAAAAGAAGGATGATACCAATTATACCAAGAGTTATTGGGTAGAGTAAAGGAGACAGTTGCTTATCAACCAGCATGGTGCTGGACGTGTGTTAGGAGTTCCAGTGCAGAGTGTTCTCACTTCATTCCTCATCTTTAAATTCGTCTCCCATCAGCCACTCTCTTGGTAGAATCAGCCTCAGTAGGAATCAGTAAGGGTGCAGGTAGGGCAGGCAGTGGAGAGTCAGTGGGAAGAGAGTAGGAATTGGGGGAAGTGCTGAGGATTTGGGGTGTCCACGCTGGAGACAGGCTAGGAGACAGTAGCATCCTTGCCAAGCAACAGAACGCCCACTGGGAGGTGGTGGATAGACAGGGAGAGAAGAGGATGCTGAGTGATGGGATGAGTCCTATGTATATCCTGCTGGTTGCTGGGGGCACTCTCAGACTACAGAAATTCACAAAGACATTTCATTCATACGAAAGCCCTGTTCCTCTGGAACCTAATCAAGTCTTGACATTTGAATTTCTAACTAATTTTTAAGAAATAACTTTTCAGATTCTCATCATATAGCACTTGTTCAATATGAATAGAAATAATTACCTTACCGGAGTGATTAGCATGCCCAAGAATAACTATAGACTTTTCCCCCCAATTTTTACTTTTAGATAAATGTCAGATATCTTCTTTAAAGTGCATTTGATTTCTTTTTTTCTGAAGAATCATTACAAAGTAGTAAAATATGATGAAGGTGCAGGGAAATGCAAGGAAATAATGGGAAATGTGCTTGAGAAGAAAGCCAAGTTGACCTGGCAGAGAAAATTTTATCAGCAATGATTTTAGTCACCAAAAATTGGGAGCTATTAATATTAAGTTTATCTAAAAGAGACCAGCAGCAAGTGGTTGTGTTTCTTTCAGACATTCTGGAAGCCTACTTCAAAATGGAATGGCTTACCCATTCTGAATGGGGGCCCTTCGTGGTAAAGTGGGCACACAGGCTCCAAAAACAGGTGGTCTGGAGACCATGTGGCAGCCTGGTTACTCAGAGAGTGACCTTGTTGGGGCACTTAACCTATCTGAGCTTCAGTTTCCTCAACTCTTACCTGAGAATACCAAATTTACCCCCGGGGTTGTCTGCATTAGACAGAATATCGGATGCCAGGAATCATCATGGCACCTCAGGAAAAGAGATTGGAAGAGATTGGTTGACTAGTGGCTGGAATTAGGGCCTTGAACTCCTTCACTCTCCAGCTTCCCTAGAGGCACACTGGGCAGACAGTTACAGGGAAGGTCTCTGTCTTTGTTTCCACAGGTTGTTGTCCAAAGCTAATGGAGCAAGTCAAACTGGGTCACACAGAGCCCTTGGGCCTCATTTTAACCAGAATAGCAAGTCCTACGGTCCTCACTATCACTTTCCAACCATATAGCTTCTCAGAGGTCCGGATTAAACCAACCTGGAGCCTCTGCTGTGATTTCACAAAGAGTGAATGTATTTTCACACACAGTAAGGTAGGGATTTTATGCTAGAACTTCTACAAAGGCTCTCCCCACTTCCAAACATTTGTAACTCATTAGTCTGCAACAAAAAGTGGATGAACATACTTCCCCCAAAGCCTCACAGCAATCCTACCACTCACATGATGAGGAGAGTGAATACAAGATAAAACATAATAGGGCACAGGATGGAGGAAAGGGTTTACGTCAATGGCTAGAGCAAAACTGAACTAATCCCACTCCCTCTTAGCCCGGCTGACATTTCTTGGGAGGGCTTCACTTAGAAGGTTTTTTTGGTTTGTTGTTCCAAAAAATTGGTCTTTGAATGAAGTAATCTCTATGCTATCAGGAAAGAGCCACTTGCATCAGTGGGACATCAAATCCATATTTATTGAAATAGAGGAGAAACTCTTTCCCAGGCTTGCTTGTTCCAAGCCTGTGCTTTGGGAGAGATGTAGCCAGGTATGTGAGCCAAATGGTTATCTCACCAAGAGAAGTCTCATCAGCAAATCATTGTCTTAAATGTAACAGAAGTCCCCAGTCTCTGTTATAACAGACTCCCGGAGGGGATTTTTTTTTTTGTATTTTGAGGGCTACACATAGAATCTGGGTGTTTTTCTCAGTTCTGGTTCACACCCCATTACACACTTTAATGAACTGAATTGAAATTCTCAAATGAAGCCTCAAGATAAAACGCTGCTGATTGTATTTATTTACCTTTGAAGTTAGCTTGTGACATCACTACAATATGCTTGCTTTCTTTACTGAGAGACGATTATAGTATCTAAAGGTTTGTTAACACAACTGTAGTCTAGAAGTAGGTAACACTTACTCTTCCCCTAACTAGAGAAGCAAAATTTCATAGAGGAGAAGGTTCAGGATGGGATAGAGGAGGCTGAGTTCCAGATCCTGGCTCTGTAACTGTGGAAAAGTCATTTCGCCTCCTCTAAAGTGAAAGAATTGGCCTTGATGGTGTCTAAGATTGTTTTCAACTGCAACTTTAAATATTTCTCTGACTTGATATAGATTTTTAGTGTAACCATCCAGGAGATAATAGAAACATGCAGTCAACTTTCCTGATTGTCTACTTTCAGGTGAAATTAAAACCTCAACTCTGAACTCCATGGCTTCAGGTATGAGATCCAGCCCTGGAGAGTCAGGTGGATAGGCTGCTCTAAGAGCTCTCCCAAGTGATTCGGAAATCCGCAGTTCTGCATTTGTACGGAGGGACTGGTGTGCTTAAAAGATCAGTGCCCATTGCCAGTGAACCACATAGCACATCCTAAACCTTTTAAACTAGAGAGTACAATAACAGCTTGTGTCATTTCAGACAAGAACATTGCCTTATGCTACAATAACCACTTATATTCAATACAAAGAGACACCCATTAAGGCCACGTAAATATAACCTGGCTATTTTTTTTCCCATGTTCCTCCAAATTCATCCCTTGATCTTTTATTAATGCTTCTATTTTAAACATCTGGCTAGCCTTTTCCATTGTCTTTGTCTATGCCAGAGTTTCTCAACCTCAGCACTACTGGCATTTTAGGGTACATAAATCTTTGTTGTGGGGGATGTCCTGTGCATGATAGGGTATTTAGCAGCTTCCTTGGCTTCTAATTACTAGTTGCCAGGAGAGTGCCACTGTCCCCAATATGACAACCAAACATGTCTCCAGACATTACCAAAATTCCTCGAGTGTCCAAAATCACTCTGGGTGAAGGACGCTGGTCTATGCTCTATCTTTTTTTCCAATTCTGAATTTTCTTTCATGGGCATAAGATCAGGGCTATATCCTGAAGTGCTAGAAATGATTACTCTGCTGTTATCATTATTCCTAACATTACTAATACCTTTCACTTACATACGATTTTGCAATTTATCAAGTGTTTCTACTCACATTATTCATAAAGATTAATGCATGGCAGCTCATTGTCTATGACAAGTTATAAGAGAGAAGCATCTCTTCTTTCATTGTCCCTGTGCCCCCTTTTCACCATGCTTGGAATCCTGCGTGTTTGACAAAAGAGGTCTTGCCATGAGGAAGATGTCTTTAGGACAAGTCAGGCGCTGTGTAAATGAAATCTGCTCAGTCTTTCAAGAGATTTGAAAGATGAGATGCTTAATCACCTTGAAATGACATCTTTCTCCTGTCAACCTCTGTTGACGTTATCGACATACCTCCCAATACCTAAGACACCCCTCCCACCATCTACAACTACATACAGCAAGTGGCTTCATTAAACTCCCCGAGCCCTGTGACTCCTTAAAAGGGTTCTGAAAGCTGCAGTCCTCAGCCTAAACTGGACTGCAGCAGCTTTATCACGCTGCACTCAGTGAAACCAGATGGCATTTTTGAGAAAAAGAAACGAACATATCCCCCCCCCCCCACCTCCTCCCTGCACCCTCTTACCTGCTTAAGGATTTCAGCAGCTGTCCCATGTGAACAATCAAATATCACATAGAACTCCTTGCCCTTCTTCATCTCCTTGAGTAAAGGCTTGGCATCTTTATTCCCAGAGGGTAGCTGGCGGATTTTGATTTTAATGTTATATCTGGAGGGAGCTTTGATGAGCTCTTGTAGACGAATGAGGCCTAGAAAATGACAATCCCATCATGCAACAGACTGTTCTGTCTAAAGAGGACTTGTTTATTGCCATTTACAGTCAAACTCATATCATTCCCAAAATGTATCAAGAGGCCACCTTCCAAAAGGTTACACGGTTGACTTCTCATTTGTCATTCCCTTTTCTGTGGTAGATTATACTGCATTTTCCTTTTGTGGGTATGCATGTGTAGTTTGGAAACACAATTTCCCAAGCAAATTTTGAATTTACTTAGAATGCAGTTGTCTTCTCCAGTGTTTGGCCAACACCACAAACCTTTAACAAATCAAGTCTGTAACTATAAAGCTTTTGTAAACCAATGTTGCTTGACGTTTCCAAAGGTGTGCAATGACATGGATAATGCTTGCTTGCTTAAAAAAACAAACAAATAAACAACAATAGAATACTAGAATTTCTTGGGGCGGTAAATCTCTGTAAGCCTTTCATCAAGTATTTATGTATAGCACACTGTTTACCAGCTAATTAGCTGGGCTTTCAATATAATTTTCCAGTCCCTACCATATAAACTATTTATAAATGGCTCATCACATCCTCTTTCTAATATGATTGAAGATTGAATTGGAAAACCCTCTCTTGATTAAAAAAAGAAATACCATAGAGTTTTTAGAGATTATGATAATAAAACCAGAAAAAAATTCCTTTAAAATCCACCATTGATAATTTCAGGAAAGTATATACAGCCAACTAACTTGATGGAGAAGGTTTGATTCTCCATAAGTACGAATCTACTGAGCTGCACCATTTTCTAACAGACATACTTTACTGGGGCGAAGCAAACAGCTATATAAAACCTCCGTCTTATTTCCCTTAACATTACCGTGTGATTGCTACACTGCATAACGTTGGCTCTCACTCAAGGACTCTCATCACATTGGAAAATTGACTTTTTTTTTTTTTTATTGCACACTTCTGTGCCTTTAGGATTTGTCAACTTCACGTAATCAATAGGAAATATTAAGTGTTATCAGTATTCAGATGGAAATTTTGCTATGCACTGTCACGGATGCCAGCTACCTCTGGACTTGATATATTGCTTTCATTTTCTTATTTTACTTATTTAGTTATCTGCCCACTCCACCCAAACCACAGTTTTGTGGCTCAGATGTTAAAATGTCCCTCTAATTAATACCTTGGATAGGTTGGGTTCTGAGGTACAGTAACATTGTAACTAAGTGGCTCTTTGGAGTCAAATGGGTGTATGCAATTGGGGGATGATGGTGGTTAGGGTCTGTAGAACCATAACAAGAGTCACTGCTCATTGTTAATTTTTTTTTTTTTACATAATAATGGAAATTTTTAGCATGGTAGCCTTTCTGGGCTCTTGCTTTTTTCCAAACCAATCAGTGTGGTTGAAGGGTCTCAAATGTCAATAATGATCCACTTAACTCTCTTCACTTCCAGAATCACGAGTCCTGAGCCACTCGTGCTTACGCCAAATGGAAGAAAACTGAGCACATGGGCTTGCATATTTGTTAATCCTCAATCCTGTGAAGTGAGCATTATTATCTTTGTTATTTCTGTTAAGGAAACTGAAGCTTAGAGCAATTAACTGTCTCAGGGTAACAAAGATAGTGAGGAGGACCCATCAGTTCAAGTTGTTACCTGTGAGTCCTGCACTCAATCTTTCTCCTTCATGGTCCAGCCTCACAAACACAAATTGCTGGTGCTCAGGGAACAGATATAGCTTGGGATTATTTGGTGAAATGGGGAAAAAATAGAAACAGGGACCCTCATTCTCCTTTCGTCTTTACTCCTGGGTACTTGAGTCTCATTTGAGTTTTTTCTATTGTTCTCCTGCTTTGCAAATGCATAGTTTTTTTTTTTTTTTCTTATTCCTGAGCATGGCCACAAGGGAGACCAATGTAGCCTTTAAATAAAATGGGAAAACCATTTAGAAAGAACATTTCATGTGCTGCAACAAACTGCCTTTTTGTTCTTTTGCTGAATGGAATGTTGATCTAGAAGTGCATCTTCCTATCATGATGATTTACCCATGTTAATGGTATTTTAAAGTTGAATATGTTTTCTCACTTCATTTATTGGTTTTTATCGAAAAACATTTCCTGGATCTTCCTTATATGCCAAACCCCGTGAAAGAGGTGGGACATGAACCCATCTTGCTTTAAGGAAGGGATTCAGTTGTTCTTACGTGGCTAGAACCAAAATGAGCAATGTACTGGTAATTTGCAATGTAAGTATTTCAATACATTAGTAACAATCTTGGAGTCTTGTTTTCCAATGTTCATTTTATTTTGAGCACCTCAGAATTTTGCACTAAGTGTTTCAGGTATTTTCATTACATGAAATCTACCGTGTGTCAGAGATGATTTAATCAATTTAAGTGTTGAGCTGCTAGCAGAACTTGTAAATTTACAGTAAGTCAGAAATAGTAAGGAAAACAGTTCTTTGGTGTTTAGTTTTATATCGAGGTCCTCAGGTTGGAATAAAGTGGTATAGAAAGCAAACGCGAAAGAACAAAAAGTAAAAGCCCATGGAAAGATTTCATCCCATCAGCTCTTAGATGGAGTCTCACTTACTACTCAATTTTTATAAATCATAAGGTGAGGCTAATGGAGGCTGTTGAAGATACCTGCTCAGGATCCTAAGATCTTGTTAAGGCTTAAGTGACAGATCCCGGACTGAAAGCCATGTGTAACTTCTGACTCCCAATCTCAGGCTCCTTTTCTTTTCTTTTCTTTTCTTTTCTTTTCTTTTCTTTTCTTTTCTTAACCAAATCAGTGTCTCTCCTGACTTTAGATTTCAGATCAACTAACTAACTATTAAATAAATAACTACACACATAAATAGAGAGAAAAAACTGGACCAGCATAAAGCAATCAAACATTTAGTTGGTAAATGAGGCCATGAATAGACATTTTGCTCCCCCCTCCTCAAAAAAGGTGACCATGCAGTCTCACAAATCTCTTCTAAAAGAAAGTGATTTTAATACCAGTAGAGGAGAAAGGAGAACGACTCAGTACAAAAGCCCAGTTTCTAATTGGTCTAAATTTATCTTTTGGAAAAACTGACTACTAAGCCCCTAATTTTCTCAGTTTGTCTGCTGGCAGGTGATTTGGCCTCGGGAAGGGAGAGGCTCAACAGATTGAAAGATTACAGACCAAGTTGTGGGAAGAAGAATGAGGGTTAACCAGGGGGGTTTACATTTCTCTTCCCAAAGCAATTGTTTGCTAAAAAAAAAAAAAAAAAAAAAAAAAAAAAGAAAGCCATTCTGCCTTCATTAGCAAACATTGTAGAATTTACAATTTAAAAGTCTTTTCTTTTTTCTTGTTTTTCCCCTTAGTTACCAGGTAAAAAAATTTAGAGAAAGTGTTCCTTTTTATTTGCACTGTGCAGCAATCCATCAATCACCCACCATGCGTTGTAAAGAGTAGCAAAACTTATTTGCTAAACAAATAATTACTTTAGGGAAAGGAAATTGATTTAGGCACAACTCCTAACTTTGCTAATGGTCCTCCGAGTTTGGAAGCAAGCCTTGACAAGTGACCCAGCGCTCCCAGGGTTGGACTCCAAATGCAGAGGACGGTTACAGTGCATGCAAATCTGGTGTCGGTGGCAGTCTTTCTAGCCCACCACGATGGAGGGACTTGAAAAGTAAAATGCAGTTCAGGAGATGATCAAACCCAACTGAGGGGCATTCTGCAATAAAACTGGTCTGGACTCAGCCATTTCCTGTGAGGAGAGGGTATGAGGTGTACCTGGGCACAGGTGACTTCCATGACAGTGGGGAGTTGGGTAAGTTGGTTCTGAGTCCCTTCCATCCAGGTGAAAAAAGCTGTAGGGCCTGCAACACCATTGGGCAACAGCACCCCCAGGGGGTTCTGTCTGTGCCTTGGGCAGAGCCATGCCCTTTGGTCACTGGGAAGGCCTCAGGGGTTTAGAACAACCTGCAGTGAGCCCTTCTGGCCAGCAAACACCTACTCTCCTAGCCTCAGTCATCTCTGCAGAGCATTTGTTTTTAAAAAATGATTACTCTATATTGTATTATCCTATTTGTATACACTAGTATTGTATTCGTGTTAAGTTTCTTGTATTTAATGCTTGTAGTGTGGCTATAACAAGGAAGGCCATAGTTCTTAGGAAATACATACTAATGACTTAGGGGTAAAAAGGCCGTGATGTCAGCCACTTACTTTCAAATGGTTCAATAACACTACTACTTACTATTATGATTGTTGGAATTGTTTTTGTATTTAGAGAATCACAGAGCATTAAAACAAATGCAGCCAAATGATAACAACGGCTAACCTAGATGAAGGGAATACAGGAGTTCATTGTACCTTTCTTGCATCCTTTTTTCTAGGTTCACATCTCTTTAAATACATGGGTCACATGTGGAGATATAAAATAGCACCACAAGAGCCTCTTCCTCTACTCTCACCCCCCAGGGAGGCAGTTGGAAACTGCACCTTTGGTTTCAAAAGCACTTTAGAGCAAGGAATCTATTTATTTCGCATGAGTTCGACCTGGGCTATGCATATGGAGATAACTTTCAAAAATGTCCAAACGGCCAATTCTTTTTTTTTTTTTAAATTTATTGTCAAATTGGTTTCCATACAACACCCAGTGCTCATCCCAAAAGGTGCCCTCCTCAATACCCATCACCCACCCTCTCCTCCCTCCCACCCCCCATCAACCCTTAGTTTGTTCTCAGTTTTTAACAGTCTCTTATGTTTTGGCTCTCTCCCACTCTAACCTCTTTTTTTTTTTTCCTTCCCTTCCCCCATGGGTTTCTGTTAAGTTTCTTAGGATCCACATAAGAGTGAAACCATATGGTATCTGTCTTTCTCTGTATGGCTTATTTCACTTAGCATCACCCTCTCCAGTTCCATCCACGTTGCTACAAAGGGCCATATTTCATTCTTTCTCATTGCACGTAGTATTCCATTGTGTATATAAACCACAATTTCTTTATCCATTCATCAGTTGATGGACATTTAGGCTCTTTCCATAATTTGGCTATTGTTGAGAGGGCTGCTATCAACATTGGGGTACAATTGCCCCTATGCATCAGTACTCCTGTATCCCTTGGATAAATTCCTAGCAGTGCTACTGCTGGGTCATAGGGTAGGTCTATTTTTAATTTTTTGAGGAACCTCCACGCCGTTTTCCAGAGTGGCTACACCAGTTTGCATTCCCACCAACAGTGCAAGAGGGTTCCCAAACGGCCAATTCTAAACACTCATTTTGGCTAGCTATCCACTCTGTGCACTCAGATATGACACAGAAAAATGCTGATTTGCATACACAGGGAGTGACTCCGGAAACAGGTGGAGATACGGAGGAGAAAAAAAAAGAACCTGCTATTTACAGTGAGTGTTTAAAATTTCCCATGCCTTCTCCTTAAGTAATAATAAACTGCCATTTACATTACTCCTTTTATGAAGGATGCTATATGCCTTATAAATATCTCAATAAACCTCACAATACACCTTTGAGGTGAAAAGGTATCAGTGCTGCAGTAAAGAAAGTGAGACACAGTGAGGTTAATTGTTTAGACTGGTCCTGAAAATAAGTCACAGATGCCAGGAATTGGAAGGGACCTTAAAGGCCAAACCCCTACTTGATGCACGAATCCCCTCTACACAGCTGTTGCTGCACCTCTCTATTTGAAAAATTCCCCACCTCACACTGAAGCCCAGTCCATTTCTGGACAGCTTTAGTTATATTCAATAAGTATTAGTTCAAAAGAAAAGTACCTATGTTTTCTTGAGTCTTTTTTTTTTTTTTTAATTTTTTTTTTCAACGTTTTTTATTTATTTTTGGGACAGAGAGAGACAGAGCATGAACGGGGGAGGGGCAGAGAGAGAGGGAGACACAGAATCGGAAACAGGCTCCAGGCTCTGAGCCATCAGCCCAGAGCCCGACGCGGGGCTCGAACTCACGGACCGCGAGATCGTGACCTGGCTGAAGTCGGACGCTTAACCGACTGCGCCACCCAGGCGCCCCTCTTGAGTCTTAATTTAATTCCCTGTTGATTAAACCACATCAGTGGGGTTGATGCCATAAAAATGAGTGTAATAAACCATTGGGACCCAAAGATAAGATCGTACATTTTAAATGTTAATTTCCTCTTCATTTGTACTTAGAAACATAGAAAATGGCATTTCAAAAACTTGTTGGTGTATTAATATACCCAAATCTAATAGGATTCTTAAGGGGATCTATGTACCCTCCAGAGGAAAGGAAAAATCAGAATTGAGAAATGGAAATGGGTAAGTGAGTGAATTACCTGGGGGAAATATAGCACTTTTAAGTGCAGATCTTCATACATACGATTTTTCAAATGTGTATCCCCCCCCCAAAAAAAAAAAAAGCTAGAGACTTCCCAAAAGAAAAATTGTGTCCCTTGATCAAAGGACCTCAAAGAAGAATCTAGTCAAAATATTTGAGATGAACTGTGTTGCAGTTAGCTCAACCAGAGTATTTTAGTCTTGAGTTCTTGCTGATATCAATGGTAGCTAAAAATAATATACCTTCATGCAATATCTAAAGATTGGCTTCCAAACAGAATTCTGAAAATTTGAATAGGGTTCTGGGCAGAGGACCGGAGTGGGTGGATAGGAAGGGTAGAAAAGAGTGAGGACAGAGGGGAAAAAAAAAAAAAGAGCTATAATTTTTTATCTTGTTGGTACTGAGTGCCAAGGATTTCTATCCCCCAGCTATTTCAGGTGGAATTGTGGGAAGGCATGTAGCAGAAGTGTTCTGGCTGGCACAAATGGTCATAATAACACAGTGGGGGTAAGTTGTGATTGCTGAAGGGAAAAGATTTACTTATTCTTTTATTTGGCACTGATCGCATACTGAATATCTTTCATTTTGGCTTCGTCACTTATGGCAAAATGTTAACTTTCTTCAAGTCCAAATTTCAGGCCTCTGTCAAGGTTCTTGGTTCTGGACAGTATATTCTTTCTGTTTTCTATGGGAAGATGAAAGGAAATGTAATAAATGCAGTAAATAACAAGTCACTGTTTAAATACAGCCATTCGAGCTGTTGTCTCACTTGGAGTGGTTGAGCATATTAAACGAGTTAATCATACAAAATATTTAAAAGAGTGTGTGCCACATAATCAGAACTCAAGAATTTAGTTATTGTGATATTTGCGGTTCTCATTTGCTTTGTGTTTTTTCCTTGAATTTATTACTTCTTTCAATCACTGACATTTTTATGTGTGTCCACCTTATTTCAAATTAATCCTCCTTATAAAGCTTTGAGACGTTGTTTCCAATGATAGTTAATAGCTCTTAATTTTAGGCCGCGTTTTAGAAATCTCATGGCTCTGATGTGTTAAGAAAAATGATATAAGGCAACCATGGATGAAAAAAAAAAAAAAACCCAACTTTTGATGGCGATGTGTTGTGAGGGCTAGAGGCATCTGGCTGGAACTCATTTCCTTGAGGGCCTTATCTAGCCCTATCGATATGCGGACTCTCAAATTTGTACCCCCAGCTCACACTACATTTCTGAATTCCAGATGTATATATTAGCTGCCTGTTCATCACCTTCACTTGAATGTAGCAGACATTACAAATTCAAACTTCACATGCTCATGACTGGAAAAACTCCTGATAGCATCCTTTTTCCTCCAAAGTAGTTCCATCTATAACCTTCCCCATCTTAGGTGATGTTAACTCCTTCCCTTGGCTCTGGCTAAAAAGGTTAGAGTCACCCTTGACTCCTCTATTTTTCTTCACTCCTTCAGGTCATTATGCTAGCTCAACATTCAAAATATTTCTAGAAACTGGCAATTTCTTACTCTTCTATTAACTTATCTTCCTCAATTGCCTTCAGTTCTCTAGAGGCTATTTTTACCCTTGCCTCCCTCTATTGTATTATCAGTACAAGAGCCAGAATGATTTTTTTATGATGTAAATCTGATGTTACTCCTCTGCTGAAAACTCTCCAATGGTTTTCCCATTTCATGAAGCGCAGAAGCTCTTCCTGCGGTCTATAAAATCCTCCATGATCCATAAGGTGCTCTTCTCTGACCTAGTTTCCCACTATCCCTCCCCTCTCACGCTGGTCCCACCACACCGGCCTCCTTCTTTGTTATAAACAAACGTTTGTTGGAAGACACCATACTCATTCATTTACATGTGTCATCTATGGCTGTTTTCTTGCTACCTTGCAGAGTGAAATAGTCACGACCCTATGACGCACAAAGCTTAAGCTAGATGCTATCTGGCCATCAGAGACAAAAAGTTTGCCGGCCCCTTTTCTGCAAAATAGTCGTGGCTACATTTCACTGAGATTGGCCTTGAAAAAGCAGAAACTGCTGAATATCCTCCACACTGCATTTGGTGCTCAGCTTCTCAGCTCTTTTTGATGCGTGTGAGGGACAGAAACCAGGCTTCCACCAGGGGTATAATGAAGCAGAGGGGATGACCAATGAGCAGCAATTTCTCACTGCCTAGGGTCACCTCTGAATGTGGGAATCAGAGAGAACTAGGTGACTGATGGGAGGAATATCCAGGCAACAGAGAGAGAGAGAGAGATGAAGCAAAACACAACTTCACTCCCTCAACAGTTCTCTAGGGTCTTTCTACATTTTCACTTCCAGAGGACAGAATTCTGCCTTCTAGTATTTACTGAATTGAATTTTGTCCTTAGAGACCAGCACAGTGCTCCCCTTGACTTCAATGGGAGTCATGGGCCATTTGGTCCCCCAGACATCTGTGCTGGCTTCAGGCTATTTAACAAACTCCTAAACAAATCCCAATAAAGTGTTCTTTAATGGGTACTTAATTCTGGTGTGAGGGTGGGTGCTGGGCACACCTAAGTCCTTTCTTTTCCTTCAGGTTTAGTAAGTTTTCTCCTTTTTATGTCTTGATAATTACTGCAACCAAAACCCTGAGTCAAGCAGTATTAAACCCACTCAAAGGCAAAAGATGCCTGCTTTTATTGATCTCAGTTGACCTGTTTACTCTCTGGGTTCCAATTTAATAGCTCAATTGATTATTCATTTACATTTTTAATTTCTTTGTGGGTAAAATCATTTTAACATGAGTCATTTCTAACTTAATGGGCAACATACAAATTCATTTGGGATTTTCAACTTTGGCAAGTATTTATTGAACAACTGGGCTCAGGTGAACTTAATAAGGATGAAAACCAGATTTCAGTTTCTTGTAAAAAAATGATAGAAAGGATTGAGTTTCCTCCTGTGCAAAATGCCCATCACTTCTGGGTGCTTACCTGAAATCAGAAGGTTGGTTAGAACATCAATTTCTGTGTTTTCCGTTTACAAATTAGGTTTTGTCTAAATATAATTTGAAATCTATAATATTATGCTCATGCCTTTAGTTGAGCTCTTAAATCCAAAAGTTTTAATGTCATTCATCAATTTGTGTTCCTTCTAGATGGCTCTGCTTTGCTGGAGATGGTAGAAATCGTGAGAAAAATTTGTACTATTGAGTGTATTACATAATGAGAAATAGTATGACTTTATTAGCTCATGCGATAATCTATTTACAAAGGTAAGCAACATGAAAGATCAGACTATACTTACATTTATAATTGAAGGGGAGCAGAATTTGCCAGGCAAAATGTGTCCCATTGGCATGGGGATTTTTTTTAAGACGTTTATTTTTAAGAAACAGCAGGTGCAGATGAAGCTCTGAAATCTGAGTAGATGTTGCCCTTTTGTAAGAGACGGTTACATGCATAAAAGAAACCTTTTTGTAAGGGAGATACTCCCTTACTGTACCAGAAAGAGAGGGGTGACTCAATCTCTAGAAATTCTTCTCAACAGAGAAGGCAGGGACTTAAACATGCATTATAATCTTGCCCTTGTTCACTGTGCTTTTTTTGATAATCTCCCATACCTGATTCCCCACCCCCAACATCTTTCATCTTTGGCAAAAGGTGGTTTTTAAGGTGATAGCTTAGGCCATTTCAGTAAGTTAACTTTGTTTTCTTGGGTCTCTCCCATGCTTATAGGTGGTATACATCTTATTAAACTTTGCTTCTCTCCTGTTAATATGTCTCATGTCAATTTCATTGCTTGACCAGTCAAAGATCCTCGAAGGGAAGAAGTGGAAACTTTCCCACCCCTACACATGATAATGTTCTATCTCAAGGTTTTTAAAATCTGCTTTTGGAATTTTTTTGATAGTACGTTTCTTTCTTCCCAGCAAGCAGATGAAGCTTTAAGAATATGACTGCCTGTGGCTTATACTTCCCTGTAGGACTGTTTCGAATATAATATTTGTAAGTTATATATCCAATAACCTACCTTCACTTTCTAAAATGAGATGAGGTATAAGAAAATATCTAATGCATATTTCCAACCGTAAGAGTCACTTTTATCTGGCAACTTAAAATGCAACCAGAGTTTAGTGCAAAATAGAGGAGGCTTACTATCATCCTCTGATAAGTAGTAAGTGCCAGTGCTTGGTGAAAAGGACAGTGAAAAATGAAATACTATTAAAAACTTGGTAAGTGCTTTGCGTTATTAATTTTCACTAATAATTTTCTTAACCTTATTACCAAATGTGTAGATCAAGAAAGGAGCTAATTTTAAACCTTGGAGGAAAAAATATGCAGAAAATAAACAGCATTATGCCTTGTACATGTAATACTTAAATAGTCCTATAGGCCATAATTGTGTTAGGTGGCAGATTATAAAAATAAATAAGATAAACTTCCAATGTTTAGGAATTCCTATTCTCCTACATGTGCAAACAGGTAATTGAAACATGTAACATAATGCTTATATTTATGAAGTGCTATTGAACCTTCTGGTGGCCCCAGTGGGCTTTAAGGAAGAAGTGATATTTGAATGAGAGCATGTGGAATGAGGGACTTCACCGTCTTTGGGGTAGAGGGAGGATCACCCGTAGTAAGGGGCCAGCTTCAGAAAAGGAGAGTCAGACATATTACGTCTCCTCAGAGGAGAGAAACAAAAGCAAAAATAAACTATGGGGCCTATCCCAAAATAAAAACTTTTTGCACAGCAAAGGAAACCACTACCCAAACAAAAAGGCAACCTACTGAATGGGTGAGGACATTTGTAAAGGCAATCTCTTATAAGGGGTCAATACCAAAATATATAAAGAACTTATACAACTCAACACCAAAAAAAAAAAAAAAAGTAATCCAATAATAATAATTAAAAAAAGAGGGCACAGGACCTAAATAGACAGTTTTACAATGAAGACAACCAGATGGCCAACAGATACATGAAAAGATGCTTAACATCACTCATCATCAGGGGAATTCAAGTCCAAACCTCAATGAGACATTACCTTAAACCAGTTAGAATTGCTAGTATCAAAAACATAAACAAATAATAAATGCTGGTGAGAATGAGGAAAAGAAGGAACCCTCATACACTGTTGGTGGGAATATAAATGGTGCAGCCACCATGGAAAACAGTATGAAGTTTCCTCAGAAAATTAAAAATAGAAATGTATGAGCTAACAATTCCACTCCTGAGTATTTACACAAAGCAGATGAAAATGATAATTCAAACAATATATGTACTCTTCTGTTTATCACAGCCTTATTTAAAATAGCTAAGATATGGAAACACCCCAAGTATTTATTAATAGATGAATGGGATAAAGATGATGTGTATGTGTATATATAATGGAATATTACACAACCATAAAAAGAACAGGATTTGTGACAACACAGATGGACCTAGAGGGTATTATGCTAAGTGAAATAAGTTAGACAGAACATAAAAATACCATATGATTTCACTCATATGTGGAATCTAAAAAACAAAACAAATGAACAAACGAGCAAACCAAAAAAGCAGACAGATCCATAAATACAGAGAACAATCTGCTGGCTGACAGAGGGGAGGTGAGTGAGTAGGGAGATGGGCACAATGGGTGAAGGGTACTGGGAGGTACAGACTTGTCACAGGAGTAAGTCACAGGAATAAAAACACGGCATAAGGACTATAGTCAATGGCACTGTAGTAGTGTTGTATCGTGACAGATGGTACCTACTTGTGGTACCTACTTGTGGCTCACCTACTTGTGGTGAGCACAGCATAATGTATAAACCTGTCGAATCACTATGTTGCACACCTGAAACCAATGTAACACTGTGTGTCAACTATACTTCAATAAAAAAAGAAAAAAAGATTCAGATGAAGTTGGGGGTAAGGAATGATGGACTCTTCATCCTAGCTGATGTGAGGTACAGGGAGTGCAGGGAAGACAGTGCTGGGGTTAATGGAGATGAAAGGGACGAGATGGTGAACATCTTTAAACTAGAAAGACTTGACAAAGGAGAGTCACCAGCAGAATTTAACTGAATAAAAGGGATCCTCAGTCCTTTTGAAATGTGACAAGAAGACAGAGGGGAAAGGTGCTGGCCAAAGAAACTTGAAATGAAGGCAGATCAGAGGACGTGTCTAGTGAGATGGGGGCTCCAAGCATCACATTTCTGTTCTGATCCTAAAATAAACAGGTGGAACAATGCAAGCTTTATTAAGGGTTTGTTACTGGGGGTTCTCAGTCCCTTTCCCATGAAATGGGCAACTGTACTGAGTTAGCCTCTAACTGGATTCCTCGTTAACCTCCTTTAGAAACGTTTCTAACATGTAACATGTACACAGTTACTTACAAGTTGAAAGCATACTTCGTAGTAATTTTCCAACTTTCTCTGCATTATTTAAGGAAGGGAGTCATGGTCACGGTCTTAAGAGAGTTGGGAGAAATGAAATCACATCTTTAATATCAATAAGGTGATATTTCTTTTAAAACATCCCCTTAAATATGATGATGGAAGGATCATCAGAAAGGATCCACAGGAATTAGATAGACATGGAGACGTATGGCATTCTCAAATTAGAATACTCCATTCACCTCATAAAAAAGAGCATTTTCACATACTCCACCTGATGAGTTAATGCCTCTAGAACACTCCGACTCCCTTTGTTCAGACCAGACATGGCCAGGCGAGGTTCCTGTGTGAGTCCCCTACCTGTGCTGTCTTCATACACCACTGTCACTGTTTTCCAGTTGTAGTAGAGGACCAGATCCAGGACCGCCCTGCTGATGGCTGCATAATCTGGGTACAGGTTGATGTAAAACAAGTCTTTGTTGTCCACCGATGGGTGTTTCCAGCGGGTCTGTATGTGTGGAACTTCGAGAGCATTGCAAATTGACTGCACAGCGCTGACAGAGGAACTGTGGGAAGGGCCAAAGAGAGCAGCCACACCAAGAGCCAGCTGGTCGCAGGCTAGTGGCCACAGATGAGGAGGGGTTGAGAGGGAGGGCAGGGAAGGGGGGAGAGAGAGAGAGGGCTGTGAATTCCATCTTTCCTTCCATGATCCCTCTTTTTATTTTCATTACTGGAAATTCTCCACTCTCCATCTGTATGTTGAGAAATTATGCTTCATCCAACTTCCAATATCCCCGAGATGCTAAAATATTGAGATATTTGAATGTGGAACTGATTAGCAACACATCACAGGGCCAACTCTGTGCAATCAAAAATAAGTGGCTGTTCTCACACCATTACTTCTAAATCCCTTGCCTGGCATGGCGTAACCCACGGGGGCTCAGAGCTGCTCTACAAGCTACTGGCCAAGGGAATGTCATGTGAATGAAGTATTGTCCTATGGCAGGGTGACAAGGAGGATATTAATGTGGTCAGAGAATTCAGAAGATTCTCCGGGTGGCGGCAAAAGCACTTCAGTTGCCATCTTCCCAAAACTCAGAAAGGGATTCCAGGCTATTGAAAAACTGCTAAGGAATAGTAAGTGATATTGATACCTACTTAATTATAGAATATTAACATAACATAGCTTAAAGGGATCTCAGAAGCCACGTGGTCCAACCCACTAATACCATAGACCGTGAAGTGAGTCAGGGCCACCAGGTAAGGGCGGAACTCTACCAGAGGCCAGGGGCCAAGCTCAAGGACAGGCCTCTCCCTGTTTCAGCATCAGCCTAACGAAATCGAGTCAGTATAAAATTTAATCTATAACATTTATTTGGTTTTCTCTTTATAAGATTTTATATACTCATTGAGAGAATTTAGAGTATTTTAAAGCATAAGGGAGAAAAAAAAAGACCCTATAATTCCATCATCTTGGAATAATACCTCTTCATATTTTGGCATTCCAACTTATAAAAAATTGAATCTCTGCAGACATAGGTTGATACGTTGCTTTCTTTAACACTGAATTTAACACTAAAAACACACCCTTTCCCCCAAGTCATTACAGAGTCTTCGAAAGTATATTTTTTTGTGCCTGTAGAATAGCCGATTCCATGGCTATGTCATCATTTATTTTACTGTTCTGATGATATTGAACCTTTAAGCTGATCCTAACGTTTATTATTATAACTAATATTATAGTATTTAGTTGTTATATTTTTCTCTGAAGTTTACATTACTTTTTTAGAGTAGATTCTCAGCTATAATTAAATTACTAGATACATATTAGGCAAATTCCCTTCCAGAAAGATTGGGACCAGTTATCCTCTACAACCATGCAAAATAGGGTCTACTCTCTTCATGCCGATATAAATTTATGCTGGCATTATATAGAAGTTTATAGTATCTCATTATTTTAATGCTAATTTTAAAAAGTTTGGAACTCCCAAGAGATAATAATTAAATATTTGAATTAATTAATAACAAAATTTTTAAATGAAACTGTGTTAATTTTTATAGTAATGTTGTTCTACAAATAAAAATAAGTAGAAAAATTATATGGCTTTGTCAAAATGATCTGACTGGATCTAGAGAGAAAAAAATAATAAAATTTTGAAAACCATATTTCAAATATCTACGGTACTGCAAATGTTTACAGTCATTCACAAGGAAAAACTTTCTCGTATTGTGCTCTTTGGCACTGAATTACTACATGAGATATGAAGACATATAATTTTCTGCATTAAGTGCTGTAAGTGTAAATTGCCATTGTCTATGGAAGCTCATTTCCTGGATATGTTTTCATTGGTAACAAAATGAGAGCATGAGAATGTGTGAACTGTTGTTTTGTCTAACATGGGCGATGGATTGAGATGCCTGCTAATATTTAGCTCTGGGATGCTAATATGACTTGACAGAAAATCAATTTTTTGAATTCTGTTTGCCAGCAAATTACCAGTTTTAAGAAGCTTTGGGGGTGTTTAATTTACAAGTATGACAGGTACTTGAGACCACAGAAAAGCTTTCAGTTTTATGTGGGTTGAAGTATCATTGTTAAATGTGTTTGCCTGTCTAAGGTATTTGCTCAGCAATGTTTGTGTGTGCATGTGTGATAGAGAGCCAAGACAGAGACAGAGAGACACAGACAGAGATAAAGACAGAGATCAAAAGACAGAGACAGACAGAGAGAGGCAGAGGAGGAGAGAGATCAAACCCATAGAAATAATTTATGTGAAGATGACTTTGAAGAGCTGTATAAATAGAATTTTATTATTTGTTCATAGGTAACGCTGACCTATGTAGTATCTGCAATTCCATCCATCTTTAAAAAGAAAATGTTCTTATACTAAGGTCATGCCATCGATCAGAAGAAGAATCATTATACTGTTTGCTTTTCATCTGTGCTGCTAGGAAAACACTTTACCTTTTGTTTGTAAAGAGCACTAGGAATCCTGCAGAAGAGTGTGTAAGGTGCACACATCTCATGATGCTGAGTTAATTCTATGTGGAACAACCAATATTAGTTCCTTGGAAATCGGCACAACCATGGTGTTCATTACATTCCATTTATTTGTGTGTTTTTAACTGGCAAAACATTCCTCTATGAGGGAAAAAGCCTCTTCTCCTATGGAGGTTGCTGAGTGGCCTTGGTGTCCACAATAACACCTGCATGGAGTCTCAACAGCTCCCTGGTTAGAGGCCAAGTTGCAAGTGTATTGAATGTGACTGTACTTTGGAGTAGTCTCAGGAGTGTTTGGGGGACATCTAAACAAGCCCCACAATCCCAACGGCTCTTTCCAGGACAGAAACCTTGCAGCCTATGTATAAAGTAGATTACTTTTTAGGACCTTGTCTTCTTGGAAGAAAAAGAGAATCAGGAAAAAAAAATGCAGAGATTGTCTCCTAGGTTTAATTTTTATATTTTTATGACTTTGTGAAAAGGACTTTAAAAAAAAAAAAGTTGAGAAAATCCTAGGTAAACCCAGTAGTTTACAACCTGTTAAAATTCAGGGTGTGAGTTATGTGCGTTGTGGACATTTCCACATGCTCGGTGGATATGACCTTCCACGAAGTTTTATTTGACTGTGCTGTACAATTTCATGGTGGTATCTCAGCCTCAGGAAGGAAAAACAGATCAAGCTTGACATTTTCCATTCACAGCTGAACCAGTTAATCATAGAGTGGAGGGCACTGAAGGGTGAGCTAATCGGAATGGCCCAGAAAACAGAGCTAGGCAACATCCATTAGGATCCTTCAGATTGTACTGGACAGTGACATCAAGGACCGAGATTTCCTGCAACCCATTTACACAAAGATGTCCACTCTGACAAAGGACAGGTAGCAAAAACGGTGACTTGTGGAGCAGACACATCACCCAAAAAAGCTTCGAAAAATTGGAAAATAAAATAGTTACCTCTCCGCGAGGCTTCAAAACTATCAAAAAGATTAATTCTCTGGATGTCATAGGTTAACGTGGTGTTAGGCATCAGGGTTCGATTTCTGTTAATGCTGGTGACTGCAAACTTGAATGCTAATTCTTCAACATTAACAGGTTCGTTTTCCACAGTTTCAAAAATCCCTCCTGCAGAAGCAAAAGAGATGCATGAGAAGCATTAGTCACATCATTCCTGTGTATTTTTTAAGAAGAATATTAATGATTCAGACAAAAGGCCCTCCAAAATAAATGTGGTAATGGTCAGAACAGATCCCAAAACCAGTGTTAAAAGTTTATCAGCATGTGTCACATGCACAGAAATAGGTCTTCATATGAATGCCTCAGTTTTCAAATCCAAAGTTGGACTATATATTACCTCTCAGATGGCCAACATATTCCAAATATTTAATACCACGTCAAGCATAACTGACAACATGGTGGAGAGTGATTTTCCACAGTTTGGACATGAATCACACCGTGGTTGACCTAAACATAATTTGAGCTGTATCTGGTAAGGACCATCCCTCTTCAGAATGAAGCTCTTTTGATTCAAAAGCAGACCTTTTAGACTCTAGATAGATCATTCAGAGAGTTGAGTGGGGTCAAAACGAGACATACATACACTTAAAATTTTCAAAGTAAAAGCACTTCTTCTTTTCTTATCACTCAAAATTCTGAGGTCATATTCTAGCACTTTCCAAAGTGCACAGGCAGATTAAAAGAACTGTTGTTTGTTTTGTTTTGAGAAACTGTTTGGTCTGGCCCCAAAGCAAGCCTACATCCCATCTCTAGAGAAATATGCTTCTCCCCTAACAGAGAATATGCACCAAATCTTTGATATCTCAAACATGAGGATCTCCTCACAGGAGGCAATATGAAATATCAGTGCTTAAAGCCTCGTGGGAGAACTCATCTCTGACTTTGCTTGACATGGTGATATTAGTAGATGTAATTGGAGTATTTTTAACTGTACATTCTTAATTTTTTTAATAGACACAAGACACACAGTAGAGTCTCTCTTAACTGACCTCTACTTAACTTATTCCTTGATTGACCAATACTCCTAATTTCCCTTGAATAAAGCATTAACTGGATTCCATGGAATGCTGAATACTTATAACTAGGTCTAACCATTGAGGGACCTCTTACTGAGGGTAAGTTGTAGGTTTTTTCCAAACTTGGTTATGCCAGATTGATTTGCAAACACTTCAAGTTCTCTCTACACTCAAAAGAAAGAAGAAAGAAAGAAAGAAAGAAAGAAAGAAAGAAAGAAAGAAAGAAAGAAAAAGAAAGAAAGAAAAAAGAAGGAAGGAAGGAAGGAAGGAAGGAAGGAAGGAAGGAAGGAAAAAAATACAGGAAAGAAAGAAGATAAGGAAAAGGAAAGGAAGAAAAAAAAGAAAAGAAAAGGCAAAGGAAAAGAAAAGGAAAGGAAAAGAAAGAAAAATCTAAAGTTGAAAATCTCAAATAACCATCACAAGCAACTGTATGATTTACGTGTATCCTTATAAAAAGAACTCTAGTTGGCAAACTGTAATTTAAAAAAATTACTCTGATTTTATTTGGGAAAAACTAAACAAATACACATCTATAATATTTATTATTATAAATACTATAAATTATTATAACTTATTAATTATAAATTAATTATTATTTTGCAATTTCCTGCTCACTTGATTTTCTGTATTAAATAACAAACTACAGTGTCAGGTTGCAAAAGCTGAGAAGGTTCATACGAAATTACTTTGGCTTCCTTTGACAATATCTCTGGGTTTTAGACTGATGATATGAGATACTCTTGTAGAGATCATTTCCCTGTTCTCTGAGAAACCAAAGTTGAGCACTGTGTGACCATGGTATGAGATCATGTTAACCTTTACCTACAGATTCTTACTGGACACTTATTCTGAAGTCAATGTTAGGAAAAATTTTGCTCTTAAGTGACCTTATCTATGTATTTATTTTTCTTTTCTCAGACAATGGTGAGACAGGTGGGCAAGCTTTTAGTTCTCTCAGACTGTTAAGTGGATTCTCCATAGTGCAATGGTAAGCTCGGATAATAGAAGAAGACAGATAGGAAGCTGACCCACAATCAGAATGACCCAGACTTAAGTTCAGAAACTGTGTGGTGTTAGGGTTTCCACAGTAATTATTAGCATTTTTTTTTTTAATTTGTCTATCTCTTCAAGCACATGGTGAAAGAGAAAATGCGTCTTATACAGAATCACCATTCTTATGGAGATGAAAGTAACTTAAAATGTTCAGCCTATAACTATTTGGGAGAAAGATCAGTCATTGGCTCAAATGTAAGCATCACTTATTTGCATAAGCAGGCTGGTAGGAGGGACTACATACCAGAATGGGAATCAGAAATTCTGAATTTTGGACCTTGGTCCACCCACTTCTTTTTTGAGAAAGAATCTTAAATATTGGGAAGAAAGTTACCATGAAATAGCTCCTTGGTAATATTTCATTTAAGCCTTATAACATTCCATATATGAGGTAGCATTTCTGTTTTTATATATGAAAAAGTGAACTGAGAGATCACACACTTTGCCTAGCTTATTCAAGTTCTCTAAGCCTTTTCTGTGACAAACTCAGGTGTTGGATTCTCCAATCTATGCACACATAGGGCAATGTAATAGAGAATATATATATTCTCTATATAGAACTATGTATAATTGATTTATATACATTATAATACGTAGTGTTATACATATGTATTCTCACTTTGTCAATTTATTTCTGATGTCCTTCATCTCCAAGTGTGGTTTAATAATGTTTCTTTTCTTACCTTAGAGGATTTCTCTGTGTACAGAATGTTATAATGCATGGATGGTGCCCTGAAAACTCAATCATTCCCCAGAAATAAGTTAGTATTATTACATGTGGATAAAGAGGAATTAGAAATTGTTGTAAAACTGCCTACTCACCTCAAAATTGTTCCTTTGGTATATAGTTGTCTTTTACATAAAGCTGAATGTCCCTGAGTTTAAGATAGTGACAAGTGTTTTTATTATGTGCTTATGTGGTGAGTAGGTGAACTCTGTTTTGTCATTTTGGGGGCAATTCTCTTTCATTCTGGCACCAAACAAGCATTACAAATGTCATTAGCTCAACATCCCACCACACTCTCCTTTTTCCCTTAGGAAGGGCTGCTGCTGAATACCAAAACCCTGCAGTGAAGTGAGGCATATAGAGGGCTGAGGAAGTACCAGGAAAGTGCAATCTGATAGAGACAGGACAGTCATTGATGGGCACTATTCCAGTTCCTCCTAAGGAAGCAGACTTTTAAGCATTCACCATTTCCTCATAGTTTCAGATTTGACAAAACTGAACCTCAGAGTCTTTGATAGAGGGACACACACCAAGGGACTCATGCATGATTTAAAAAAAAATAGTGTTTATTTATTTTTCGAGAGAGTGATTGACAGAATGTGAGGAGGGGAAGAGCAGAGAGAGAGAGGAAGACACAGAATTTGAAGCAGGCTCCAGGCTCTGAGCTGTCAGCACAGAGCCTGATGCGGGGCTCAAACCCACAAACCGTGAGATCATGACCTGAGCCGAAGTCGGACGCTCAACCGACTGAGCCACCCAGGCGCCCCATGGTTATTTTTTTAATTTGTGGGTGTGGGGTTGTCAATGAGATATTTCAAGTCTTTGGGGTTCTGTATGTAGTCAGTTTCTGGCCTCAGTCATCTGTACGCTTGGATCTCCTGGTTTCAACAGGAGGAACTCCTACCTGGGTCTTTCCTCTGTTCCTCTTCCTTCTCTGTTCTTCCCCTCCCTTTGGCCCTCCCCGTTGCCCTTTTCTGTCAAGGTCAGTCTCTCTCTCTCTCTCTCTCTCTCTCTCTCTCAGTTTCTCTGTTTCACCCATCCATGTGAAGACAGAAGAGAAGGCAGCTGTCTACAAGCCAGGAAACATGTCCTCAAAGACACCAGCTCTGTTGATGTCTTGACTTACACTTCCCAGACTCCAGAACTATGAGAAATAAGTTTTTGTTGTTTAAGCCACCAAGTCTGTGATATTGTCATGGCAACCCAAGCTAAGATATACATCTTCATTTTTTACCCCAAGGGCTTTGAAATCGAAACTGGACAATTATAGTGGAAATCACATCTGTGCATGTAAAATGATCTTCCAATAGGGTTCTAAATTTGGTACAGTGGTTTAAGGTAAGCAGAGAAAAACTCACTTGAAATCTCAATATGGATTTAGGCAGCAGAGTTCCATCACCACAGGTGTGTTTCTGCCTCTGTTGGGTAGATTCCTGCATCAACAAGTCCAGGCTAAGACAGGTGGTTTTGTTTTGTGACCAAATGGACACAGATGGAAACCAGAGATGATTACATCCTGCACAGATAACAGGTTGCCTTTAAGAAGGCCAAGTAAGAGCTTGTGGTTTGTGCCACGTAATTCTGTCTAGACTTCCAAGAGAATTGGTTTTAATCACAAACTCACTGATTGTTGGGTCAAAAACATGATCATTTTAGGCAAGAGGCAGTCCTTAGTCAAGGCTAAGACTGACTGCTGTCCTGTTTGCAATGATACCTAAGGTAAACAATGGTTTCCACATTTTTCCTAGCCCCTATCCCATTTGTGCAGAATCATAATGTTATGGGATGGAGTCCAGAAATTGTCTGTATTTGAAAAAGACCCAGCTTGGCTCTAGGTCCCATTGCTTGGTTGCTTGATTGATTGATTTTTTTTAGGTTCCAGGGATACTTAATAATCTGCTTCCTAATGTTCCTTCAAATCACCACCTTCATCCAAAGACCCTTCCCTCTAACTCTATGCCTACAACATTGTAATTCAGTTAATGAGCATTTATTTGGTACTACTCTGGAGTGTGTATGTTTTTTTCCAGGTGAGAGCTGTGATTAGCCCTGACAAAAAAACTGGGTGGTCACTAGCTTTCCACAAAGCAGGGAGTTAACACAGTTAAAGTTAGTGTGGATATAACATGGTAGAAAAGGAGGCCCCTTTTACAGGCATCTTAAAGAAAAGCAGTTCTACCCTTGTCTATTGTTTCCACACCTGCTCCTTCTAAGTAGAGCTTGTGCTGGATGATGAGTGGGCAGTATGAGATTTGCCCCTTCTTCCCAAAAGGAATTTAAGAAAAGCAAAGCTACATTGTGCTAGGGAATTCATCTTGCTTGATGATGAAAAGAAAAGAAAAGAAAAAACCCCATTGAAATCATAACATTGAATCTCATTCCCATAAAAGGAATATATTGTTCTGACTTGACTTACCCTGTAATGGTGAATGTATTCCAATAATACATGTACAGTAATACCATTCAGAAATGTAATAAAATTACATCCTCACATATATTTAAGTTCTTTTTTTCGACTTCAGCTGATTGTATATGCCATGTCTATGACTCTACTGAAGAACTCATTTTTTTCATTTACTGATTCATTCACTATTTAATTATTTATTTATAAAATGCTTAGCTTCCTATGAGTCAGACACTGTACTTGGCACTGGGGATACAGCAGTAAAAAAAAAAAAAAAAAAAAAAAAAATCTGACTTTTGGAGCTTACATGCCAGAAAGGGAGCTGATCATGAATGGGAAGAAAGGCATTGACATGTTAGGGTAGGAGGCCAGGAAAGATCTCACAAAGAGGACAACTTCTAAGTAAGAACCTAAGACATTGAAAGAAGAGCATTCCAGTCAGAGGGAACAAAATATTCTAAGGTAGGAGCTGCCTGGTGTTAATTTTGAGGAGCAGTGAGGATGAAAGACGGTGAGCTGGGTTGGGTCTGGACTGATAGAAGATGAGCAGAGGGCAGCGACAGGGGTGGATTAGAGCCAATCATAAAGGGTTTATGGGCCGTAGTAGGACCTGGATTTTATTCTGAGTGAGATGGGAAGCTACTGGAGAATTTTGAGTAGACAAATGACATATTTCAAGAGGATCTTCCTATGTGCCGTTGTGATTTATAATAAGACATATATGTTGGTCTTCATCCCCCTTTTTGGTGCAGAGCTCCTAAAACCATTGGAATTTCCTAAGTGATAAGAGCAATGAAGTTGTCTTTTGTCATGCTGATAATGTGATTTGAGGGCTCCACCTAAGAATGGGGGCTGATTGCCCAGAGAACCAACCCTATGATTAGAGGGTTGGGACTTTTGGTTCCACCCCCTGACCTCCAGGGAGGGGAGAGGACCTAGAGGTGGGACCAACTGCCAATGGCCAAGAAGTCCATCAATCATGCTTATGTAATGAAGCCTCCATAAAAGCTCAGAGGGATGGGGTTCATAGAGCTTCCTGGGTGGTGAAAACATCCATGCCCTGAGAGGGTGATACACCCCAACTCCATGGGAACAGAAGCTTCTGTGCTTGGTACCCTCCTAAACCTTGCCTTGTGTATCTCTTCATTAATATGCTTTAATAAACTGACAAATGCAAGTAAGTGTTTCCCTGAGTTCTGTGAGCTGCTCTAGCAAATAATCAAATCCAAGGAGGAGGAAATCATGGAAACCTCTGATTTGCAGCTGAGTTATTCAGCAATTGTGGGTAACCGGGGACCTACTAGCTATTGGTTTCTGAAGTAGCAAGGCAATCTCATGGCACTCAGCCCTTATCCTGTGGAGTATGAAACTATGTCCAGGTAGGTAGTTTCAGAATTGAGATAAACTGTAGAACACCCAGCAGGTGTCACAGAGAATTGCTTGGTGTGGGAAAATCACCACCCATTTGGTGACCAGAAATGTCAGAAGTGTTGGGAGTACAGTAGTTGTGTGAGAGCAAAGGAGACACACATGGCACAGGGTTCCTACAGTTCATCCTGTTTTCTGTACTATGAACAGACTGAAGGGAGGAGAGGGGCAAGAGAAAAAGCCGAGATCTGCTACTGAACCCGCTACAATATCAGGTGACTAACCAGAGGCACTGGGGTAATTCAGGGGACTGATGATGATGGTTTGGTATAGATTAGCAGTTGCTGGGGTACGGCAAAAAGTGGCGAAATTCTAAATAAAAATTGAAGGTAGAGCTGGCAGGATTTGCTGACCAATTAGAAGTGAAAAGAGAGTCAAGAATGACATCTGGCTTTCGGCCTGAAATTGCCATTCACCAAGATGAAGAAAAGAGCAGGTGCCTGATTTGGAGCATGATTACTGTGTGATTCTTGTTGCAAATCTGAGTGGAGATGTCAACTAGGAAGTCACCTATACTGATCTGGATTCCGTGGGAGAGACGTGGTCTAGAGATAGAAATTTGGGAGTCATCACCAAAGTTTATGCTTAGGTGGTGTTTAAAGCCATAAGACTGGGTTGACATCACCCAAGAGCAGGTGTAGATGGAGAGAGGCAGAGATTGGAATGATACAGTCAGAAACCAAGGAATTGCCTGGAGCCACCAGAAGCTGGAGGAGGCAAGGAATTGAATCTTTCCTGGAACCTGAAGAAGTTGGACCCTGTTAAAAACTTGATTTTGAACTTCTGGGCTCCAGAACTGTGAGAAAATGGATTTCTATGGTCTTAAACCACACAGTTTTCTTGTAATTTGTTACAGCAGCCATAGGAAACTAATAACAAAAAGAAACTTTCAGTAGTGGATGCTTTTAATTATTATATTTTTCTCCTTCATAAAATGTTACTTTATTTAGTATATCAAATAGCAATCTTTAGCTCTCTAACTTGATTTTGCAAATAAAGCAAGTAACTGTACCATTGGGTTTCTTTGTTTGTTACACTTTCCTGTTTTATTCTTGATATGACAGGTCCGTGATGTTATTATGCATATTCTAATAAACCTCGCTTACCCCCTTAACTAGCTGTTATGTGCCCATTGTGACAAACTGCGAGGTCATCCAGGAAAGAAGGGTGAAACTATTAGCTGGCAATCAAGAAATGGAAAGCTTCAGTAGTGTTGATTCCTGTTTTGCATTCCTGTGGAACAATAACCATTCCAGAAGCTATCAGCAGAAAACAAGATGGCAATTTGATCTATTCCTTTGCTGATAGGTACTCCTTAAATATACAGTATTATATTGCCTGTCTTTATTGCCATATCCATAATTCTATTTTATTACATCATAAGCAATTTACTATAGGTCTATATTTACTGCACCTTTAATTTCAAGCCTATACATTTAAATTCTAAGATTCCCTTAGATAATACTCTCTTTCCCACTCAGCTTACCTCTTCTTGTTTTACTTTTGGAGACCAATATAATCTTAGTAAAGATTTCATGCTAGGTGAATTTGGATGGGAAGCACATGTTCCTTGATCAAATGGAGAGTGAATGGATAAGGGGCACCTGAAATTTTACCTTTCGTGAAGTCCTGATTAAGGACAAAGCTATGGGTAAGGACAAGACCAGCCTCAATGGTCTGGCTGTTGCCCAAACCTTCTACAAGTATCTTCAGATTTTGGTGTCCTTTGAAGAGGGGGAATGGTGTTTGACATCCCCCCTAATACAACAACCACATCTAAACTCTCTTTGAGTCTCAAAGAGAGCTGCATGAATTCAGTAGGAATGACCTTTAAGGAGGAAGAGAATATGTCTTGGAGTAAGGAATTCCTGAGATGGCTCAGATGTTAGCGGTTATGGGAAAGGCCAGTTAATGGAAAAGCTATGGATAATGGGCTGTTTAGCACAGGCTGCCAGTAATTTTTCTTAATAAATCTGAGTTGCACATTAAAAAAGAAAAGACAATACATCCAAAGCCAAAGAAAGGTACTCTATTCTAGTGATATTCAATATTCAACTCGATTCCATTGATTCCATTATTGACCATCTATTAATAGCTATCATTATGCTGGCAGCAATGGAAGACACAAAGAGGGACACACTTGGTTTACACCATCAGCAGAATTCCCAGCCTCGTGGTGGTAGATTACAGAAAAGAACACTATGTACAGTAGTTAATTATTTCATAACAGAACAAGAAGCCCACTCTTTGTCCCTTCCAGTGTGGAGTCTTTCTTGATTTTTCCAGCCAGAGGTGAACTCTTCCCTCTCTTTTGATAACATACAATCCAGTACATATTTGGGGAATTCACTTTGGTGTAAAATCATAAGCTGAGAGTCTAACTGTTCTTTGAAGGTGGAGACAATGTTTATTGATCTCCGCCTTCTACCAGGACTAAATGTCTTGATTTGGACATAGTACATTGCCTTTCAAAATGACCATTCAGTTGAGTTGAGTCTCTTCTTTGTGACTTAACACCCTGCCTGATGAGGTAGTACATTCTGCCAAGGGAGAGAAGCTTATGAGAGTGATGGAGAGGAAGGTGGCTGTGTGAGGTGGTAGAGAATGCCCCAACTTTCCTCTTTCTACCTTGTTAGCAGTGACTGCTCCCTGTCTCCCAACCATTAGGGCACATGGTCCTCAAGCACTTTCAAAGCTCTGACCCTTCCTTAAAGGCTCACCTGTCATAGGGCCACCAGCTCCTTAACACTTTAGCAGAATGGCTCATCTCCTATTCAACAGCAGATTTCAGGCAAGAATCAGGAATATTGCTGAAGGATTCATGCCAAATTTACTTTCATGAAATTTTGTGATCACTCTACTCTCTGTTGAGAGCTTTTAGCATCTCATTTAAATGATACAGATGCATAACAAAAGGCTCAAATTTCATTTTCTACTTGTTAAATGAATGGAATATGCCAATTTCATATCTTGTAGTTTTAAGGAAGCTGTGTTCTACACCTCATTACAATTGCCTAGTTTTCTTCTGCCCTATTTCTGCCATCTCTGAAGCTGAAATTTCTCCTTGCTGAAAACGAAATAAATATTGCTGTTAAAGATGACAACTGTTGTCTGAAGCCAGAACAAATGGAAGTTCACAGCTCTGACAGAGCAGTGTTTACCAATGTGTGTGCACAGAAGTTGCCCATGAAATGCTACAGGCAAAAGGAAGTTCAATGATCAGGTCCCCTTAGGAAAAATTGCTTAGCATCATTCCTTCTTGGAAATCCTCACTGCACAATAACATAGAAGAGTCTCTCAGAAGTCCCACAATAAAGAAACAATTTGACTCTGGTTGGCCCATGGTTTCTCATTCATTTGATTATAGTAATGAAAAGTTGGACACTAGGTTCTTGATCAGAAATATTAACCCTCTGATTATGATGCTTTTTGAAAAACTAGTATTAAATTTCTAATGTCAATTTTTACTCCTTTTTCATTAAAAAATAACCAAAGCATGAAGATGGTTTGCATTTTATGAAAAAGTCATCTTTTAATCAATCATCTCAAAGATATGTTGTGGACAGAAGGCAAGTCCTTAACATTTAATGTAAATCTTTTAAATGCAAAGTCCTTTGCTACATTTTCTTTTTCTTTCTTATTATTTTTCTATTAGTTTTTTTTTAAACATCTATGCATATTTATTTGAAATATCAAAAAAATCCTTTCAATAAAATTTTTCATTTACTGATTTGAAAATTGTACAAAATGGTGAATGAGGTAACAATACTGTTTTAGAATCTCAAAAAAATTAGAGTCTGATTTAAACATTCACATATTTACTACTACCCTGTTCCTTTAAAGAGTATCAAATTGAGGGGCACCTGAGTGGCTCAGTCGGTTAAGCGTCTGACTTCGACTCAGGTCATGATCTCACAGTTTGTGAGTTCAAGCCCCGCGTCGGGCTCTGTGCTGACAGCTCAGAGCCTGGAGCCTGTTTCAGCTTCTGTGTCTCCCTGTCTCTCTGCCCCTCCCCTGCTCATGCTCTGTATCTCTCTGTCTCAAAAATAAATAAACATTAAAAAAATTTAAAAACAAAGAGTATCAAATTGAAACTCTGTATCACTATTGTTAAAGTATGCTAGCCCAGAAGGTATTTGAGTTGAGCAAACCCTAGATTTGCTCATAATCACATTCTAAGATCCAACGCTATAAAATGAACAGAGTTTGCACTGACATAAATAATGAATAAGCTCTATGGAAATTACTTCTCAGAGAAAATCTTTTTGTGAAACACTTCAGTCTCAGATGAAGAGAGATAAACTTGACTATTACATGTACCCGGGAAAGCTAGACGTTGGTCAAAAATAAAATACAATTAATATTGCACCACAGAGGGATTTGTGTATCAAATACCACGGGTAGGAACTTTTGGAAACACGCACCACGTATTTTGAAAGTCGTAAAATCTGGAAATTCTCTCTGGAAATTCTCCTTGCTACTCATTTACATATATTTTTAAATATGCTGTACTTGGTGAACTCCCGTGATGGAGACCACTATCCAGTATTTGAGTAAACATTGTTTTCTTCTCTAAATAATTTTGTTTTAAAAACATGTAAGTTGTGTAAAAAGTTGAAAGCAAAACAACAAAATGCAATCACACCGGGGTGAAATAATTATTATTAACACTGGTTGATTTTCCCTCCTTTTTATTCATATAACTGCATTTTCTTTGAAGTAATTAAGGTGGTGCTATCTTATTATCTCCTGGCATTTTTACAAAGGCATCTCCCCCTGAAAGCAAATCTTATTATTATTATTTTTTAATGTTTATTTAAGAGAGTGCAAGCAGGGGAGGGGCAGAAAGAGTCAGAGACAGAGAATTGGAAGCAGGCTCCACCCTTTCAGCACAAAGCCTGAGGCGGGTGTCAAACTCAGGAAATGGGAGATCATGACCTGAGCCCAAGCTTGACGCTCAACTGACTGAGCCACCCAGGTGCCCCTAGGAAGCCTTATTTTTCATGGTTGCCTAATATTTCAATGGGTATAGCAGGTTTACCTAATCAACTTCACTTTTTTTTTTCTTTTGGTAAGTTGTTACTAATTCTTCACTGTTAAAAACAATTTTTTTAACGTTTTTATTTATTATTGAGAGAGAGACACAGAGCGTGAGCAGGGGAGGGGTAGAGAGAGGGGGAGACACAGAATCCAAAGCAGGCTCCAGGCTCTGAGCTGTTAGCACAGAGCCCGACGGGGGGCTCAAACTCACCGACCATGAGATCGTGACCCAAGCGGAAGTCAGCTGCTCAACTGACTGAGCCACCCAGGTGCCCCGCTAATTCTTCACTGTTATAAGCCCTGTTATAATTGACATTTTGTCAATTTTCCGTGATTCGGCCAGGAGAAAGAAAAACACCTTGAAATGTATTTATTAGGTCCTAAATTATAGACCATTTAAGCTTTTGTTAAATAATCCTAAACTGCATGCAGGAGGGAAGCTGACTTGTACAAGTATTTTGTATCTACTCTGTCTAAATGTCCACTTGAACTGCAACCTTGTGGAGATTCAGATGGTTTTTAAGTTAGCTTTTAGCAGAAAGTATTTATTATTGCTTTAATATACATGCCTTTGAATAGGGATGAATTTAATTTTTAAAACTTATTTACCACTTATTTGTATATCTGTAATTTTAAATTGCTTGTTCTCGTCCTGTGCCTTTTTTATATTTTGAGACAATAATTGTTTTTGTTATGGATGTAGGTTACTCTCTTACTCAAAAGGATTTAAAGCCTTTGACATTTTCACTGCAAATATTTCCGAGTTCATTATTCAGCTTTTATGCTGATTAGATTCTTAGGCAGAGAAATGTTTAAAGTTTTATAATGTCAAATATATTGATTTTTCCCCCCTTGAAACACGAAACACTTGTGGTCGTTGGATCTTTCCCTCTGGATGAATGAGAGGATTGCACCTCATCTGGGGTTTGGATGGGGCTGGGTGACTCGTTCTGTCCAGTGACTTGCGAGCAAAAGTTACAGATGTCACTTTGTGGACAGAGGGCTTAACTGCCATCAGGAGGACCTTCAGAGCTTTTTATCATTTCCCTCTGTCCCAGTGATTGGAATATTATAGGTAAAAATTGCTCCTTTGGCCTGGGATCCAGAGGGAGGGCATGAGGAGCAGAGCCAGAAACAAACTCACTATTTCCAGTGTAGTAAGAAAACACACAGAGACTCTTAAATACAGAGAACAAACTGAGGGTGGGGGATGGACATTGAGGAGGGCACTTGTTGGGATGAGCACTGAGTGGTGTATGTAAGCCAATTTGACATTAAAAAAAAAAAAACCCAGACATTTCACAGTAAACATGCAGATTATTCTGGAAACAAAAAAAAGCCTCTGTTTTGGGGGAAGTGATTTGTTACAGTCACTGAATCTGGCCTTGCGAGACTGTTGGAATATTTACGTTTAGAAGTTTCTACTCTATCCACCAAATTGATAAATATTCACATACATAATTACTCTTAGGATTTCAAAAAAGATATTTTACTTTCCGCAATTAGTTATTTAGTCCATTTGAAATTTATTCTGGCATGTGGTAGCAGGGGAAAAGCTAACATAATTATGCTACATATATATAATTACCCACTGATGTATATAATTACCTACGGATGTGTTACACCGTCTTCATCACATACTGAGTTAGTACATGATTTAGGTTCCTGACTAATTCTGTCCTGTTGACCTTTCTGCCTATGCATATGCTAGCATTATATTGTGTTAATACTAGCTTTAATACTTGCTAGGGAAATGGACACGTCTTCCTAAATTACTCTTCTTATATATGATTTTCTTGAAATTTTTTTTGCCTATTTACTGATTGAAATTCTTTTAGGAATATCGTGAAATGTGTAACTTGCTTTTTTTGAATTATAAAAAAATACCCCATCTTTCTAAGAGCATAGGCATACATTTATTAGTTTTATTTTATTTTAGTTTTCAGAAACAAATCACACATTAATGTATTTTCCTAGATATTGCAAGGGTTTTTATTTTTTGATAGTTGAGTTTTATCTTTTATACATATATTATTACTAATTTTGTTTTCTTCCTGGACCTCATTGAGGAATTATTGATAGGCATAATTGTAATTGATTATATTTTTCTGTGTGTATCTCCATCAACTTGCCTTCCTGAGCTATAATTACTGAATCTTCTGTTTATTTGTTGAGTGTTCTCATAATGCGATCGTCTCCAAATATCCATTATCTCTTTTTTTTTGCTTATTGCATTGTCTAGGCTTGAATCAAAGGCATATGCTATTATATAATTATGCTAGTATTCTTATGAGCTCAAAAGTTCTTAAAACATGAGATTGAATATCAAGTATATTGATTTTTGTACTATTTGTCAGGATAAAACATGAAAAATATCTAGTGTAAGGAAGCAGTAACCCATCCCTCATGATAAATGCCAAGAATGTCCTCATTGCCTATTTTGAAAAATTAAAAAATAGCATTGGGGGTACTTTCATGGATCTCCCCTTATACCTAAATTGTACTTTCTGTCATTTTAATTATTAAAAATTTATAAGTGTATCCATACTTCTTTATTTATTAAAGCATTTGGGTTTGCATATTTACATTTCCAGCCAGCTTCAGCTATATTTCACACATTTTACTAGATGTGTTTGCATTCTTGTTATTTTATAGATATTTTAAAAATAATGCATTATTTCCACATTGACTTAACAGTTAGTCATCTTTAAATTTCAAAATTTGAAGTTTCTTTAAATATTTCTTTTTTCTAATTTAAAAGAAAGCTGCTTAACTACATTACTTAAAGTTTAGGATATACAATAAAGGAGAAAAAATAATAATTTAAAATTCCACCACTCAGAGAGTTAATGATATCAAAATTTAGTTGTATTTTCTTTTGATGTTCTTTGCAGTATGTGCATCTGTAGTAGAATCATACTGCATACAAAATGTTGTATTTTTCTGCTTTTTGTCTCAATGATATTCTCTGTTATTTAATATTTATGAAATATAATTTTGATTATGTATAATATTCTATCTCAAAAACAAAAGTGTGTTTAGAGAACTCTATTGTTGGACATCTTTATTTACAATTCTTTGCTATCAAAGATAATGCTTTAATAAATATATCTTTGTGAAAAAAATAGTGTTTTCCTGGTATCTTTTTCCTCAATTCTTCTATGTGAAATTCAGTGTCAATAATATGTTAATTTTTAAAGATTTTGATGTATATTACCTAGTCATTCTCAAGAAAGATTTCATCAATTTACATGCCTACCATGAGTATATAAAAGTGCACATTTTTCTGAATTTCTAGGCATTGTAAATAAAAATAAATCAATTCCCTAGGCAAAACCTTTGCAACCAATGGTTATTTATGTTCACATTTCATTGACTATGAATGAAGCTGGACATTTTTTCAAAATGTCCTGTTGAATTTCTCTGTATGTGTTCTTTTACACATTCTTAAATCCTGGCTCCTGCCCATTTTGGATGGGGTATCTACGTTGATCTTATGCATTTATACATTAAGGAAGGAAATTATCTTCTTATAATTGGTTCTGATACTTTTTCTAGTTGGCTATGCCTTTAATTTTATTTAACTTTTTTTCTGATGATGAAAGTTTTATATTTTTATGTAATTCAATCTATCTTTTTATAGTGAAAATGTTTACTTCTTTTTGGAAACAGCTTCCCACTCCTGCTTCTATACCAGTCTTGCGATGAGGAAGGAGTGGACGTGTTATGCGTTGTTGACAGCTGAGTGTTTCAACATATGCTAACGTTTCGCTTGCTGGATTTATGTCCCAGGACCAAGAGAAAGTGAGCCTGTCTCTCTTGAGGTACCCAAACCATAAGACGGAAAGTTCCAAAGCTGTTGGCACACTGCTTTTCACTATATTGATGAAAGAAATGGGGGCAGCCATGTGCAGTGATGAGAATGAAGGAGATGAACAGACAGGGAAGAGAAATCTTAATGGGGTTCAGCTCCCTGCTTCTAGTTATTTCTGAAGTCCAGCCACATTCTTGCATTTGCATCTCAACATAGATTTTAAAAAACACCCCCCCTTTTCAGCTTAAACTACTTTTATGTGGGTTTTTGTTAAATGCCACCAGAGTTCTAACTGATATTTTTGTCTTTACGAATTTTGTTTCATTGCTGTAATGCTTTGAAAATTCTCTCCATTCTAAGAAGTGGCGTCTAATTTTTTTCTGTTGATTTTTAGTTAGTGCTCTAATAATGTTTATAATGCATTTTGTATATAGTGTGAGGTAACTATCTTTAAAAAGAAAAAAAACAACATATCACCTTGGGGCTCCTGGGTGGCTCAGTCGGTTAAGCGTCTTGACTCTTGGTTTCAGCTCAGGTCATGATCTCACATTTTGTGAGTTTGAGCCCTGCATAGGGCTCTCTCTCAAAATAAATAAATAAACTTATAAAAAAACTATTAAAAAGCATATAACCAAACATAAATACATTAGCAAATATGCTATACTACAATAAATTCTAATTGTTGTGGAATTTGAGTTAAATGAATAGTAAATCTTGATTGGGGGTTAGGATATACTTCCTAAACTTTTCAGTTTGGCTATGAAGGATGTGTAGAATTTTGAGATGTGCAGAAACAAAGGGGGTGTATCATTGGCAGAGCATGAGAAAAGACCATCAAATTCAGAAAATATTGGCCAATTTGGGATGGACTTTTCCTGTGCCTTTTTGATGGAAATCAACTTTTCCCGTGCCTTTTTGTTTTCTCCAGCTATACAGATTTTGGCTATGGTGTCTCTTTGTCTGTATTACACTAATTTATTTATATTCGTCCCCCTTTCGGAGCCATAAATCTGAACTGTCTTCTTTGTCTTTATAGTCCTAACCACTGTATAGTGCATTGCATGGAAGAGGTGATCAATGAATGTTTTGGAAAAGAATGAATAGCTGTGTGTGAGTTTTAACTGGCAAGATGGGCAATAGGGAGAAAGCCCAGAGATTTGCCTGGAACATTAACATGGTCTAATCTGTGTTTTAAGCAGGTTGTTTTATAATTAGAATTTCACAATGTATATTTAGAGTATCTTTAACTTTTTACATCCTTAATTTATTGATTGCTTTCTGACAAGTGAGGTGCAGTTTGCTTTTCACACTTTTCCTCGTGGTTATCTTTGGTATTGCCACGGCCCATTGCATTTTGTTAAGTCCAAAGCATTAACCAAGAGTACCGATGATTCTTAATAGCAATGCTGAAATCACACCGATGTATTTTGTGTAGATCACTAAAAAGGAAAATTAACCAAGAAGAACAACCAGAAAAGAAAATCAATGTGTGTCTGCAATGTGGAGGACATTTCTGGTTAGCGACAAGGGTGACCAGCCATGCTGGTTTGCCTGTATTGCAGGACTGTCCATGCTGAAACCAGTAGAGTAGGTCACCCTGTAAGCTGACCACCGTGAAGATCTTTGGCTTGACTGAGAGTACCTGGGTATCTGCAGGCAGGACAGGGTAGTGTGACCCATGCCATGTGAAAGCACTGTGATACATTTTATTATTCCTAAGCTGAAAATTGGAGAGAACCTTGGGCACTATAATTGCAGAGGTTGAGAAGAGGACTAAAAAACTCAGATGTAACAGTTAATCTCACTGTAAATGCATTTTATAGCTTTGATTCTAATTTATACAAAAAATCTTTTTTTATTATTTTTTTATTTGGGGGAGAGAGAGAGAGAGTGAGAGAGAGCAGAGGAAAGGGGCAGAGAGAGAGAGAGAGAGAGAGAGAATCTTGAGCAGGCTCCACGCTCAGCACAGAGGCTGAAGTGGGGCTTGACCTCATGGCCCTGGGATCGTGACCATGAGATCATGACCCGAGCCAAAATCAAGAGTTGAACTCCCCAGAAATTCTTTGTGAATAAATCTCTCTGTCCCTCAACTTTTTAACTCACCAAATGGGGCTGAAAACACAAAATGACGACCATCAGACTTATGAAAATGCCGAGTGATTGAAAGCATTCTGTAAATATTGGGTCAGTTTTCTTCCAAATGCCCAATCTTCTCTGAGGATGGAATTTAGATATTTTATTACTTTCATTAACATTCAGAATCCAGCTTTTTGTAGGACATGGGACAGTAACTTGTAATTTGCTATTGGATGAACTTTTCGATGTTTTCAGGAATCAAAGATCACTGATCCCCCCTTCTGTTGCATGAATGTCCTAGAGACATTCTCCTGGAGTCCCTTCTCCTTGCAACATTAACTCAGTAAGATTCAGGAATGCGTGCATGGATGGGGATACTGCCTCAGACTGAGCCCATAAATTGAGCTAAAACTGCACTCAACTTCATAGCACAGGAGGATTTGTGAGTGACTGCTGATGGTGACTCTGAAGGGTTAGCAATGACCCCAGGAGCTATCATAATCAACTGATGGAAGCCAGCTCGAGGGTAAGGGGGTTCACACCATTCTAAACATACTAGGTGAGGAGAGAGGGGACAGAAGTCTGAGGGGCCAGGATTAGGACCAAGGTGAGGCCAGAGGCATTTTCCTGGGATATACAATGTAAGGGGGCACCAAAAAAAATCAGTAATTGAGATAAATAATACTTTAATTCAGTATTTTAAAAATCTAAACTTAATTCAAAAAGACCCTATATTGAACAAACCATCTAAATTATGAATAAAGTCAGGATCTTTTGCTGTACCTGCATGGCTCTGCCCACTCGTCTCCTAATCCTGACCTTGCCTGGGTCTATACTGAGGAGCTGTGGTCATAGTCACATCAAAGAGTAGCTTTCTTACCCATGCATTGATGATGGTTGTAGCTTTAACCACCTGGAGTGTCGTGTGTCTACTTCAGTGGTGAAGTAGAAAAGTTTACCAATGCACCTCCTTTCTGTTGGAGAGTAGCTTAGGTACTAAAAATAGATTTTTTAATATGAATTGAGTACTCTCCACATTCCAACATGATGCCAAGTGCTCTATGTACATTATTATCTTATTATAACCCATTCAGTTAATTACCTTGTGAGATAGATGCTATCATAGTGATGTTCTGGAAGAGCAAGCCGAGGGGCGCCTGGGTGGCTCAGTCGGTTAAGCGGCCGACTTCGGCTCAGGTCACGATACCACAGTTTGTGAGTTCAAGCCCCAGGTCGGGCCCTGTGCTGACAGCTCAGAGCCATTCTGTGTCTCCCTCGCTCTCTGCCCCACCCCCACTCACACTCTGTGTGTGTGTGTGTGTCTCTGTCTCTCAAAAATAAACAAACATTAAAAGAAATTAGAAGAGCAAACTGAGGCTTGGAGACATTAAAAAGTTTTCTCACTGCCACATAGCTGGTAAATATTAGAATTTGGGAAGTGAGCCAGTATGGTTACAAAACCCTTGCTTTCATTTAGTACTCATCCATTGACACCCAAAAAGCACAGAATTACGTGAAGTCACTAAAAGTGTACAGGCAAGTGCCAGAGTGTAACTAAAACATGAACGTCTGAATAATAAAAGAAACATAAGCAAACATGGTTCCCTGGGAAATGCATTCTGAGAATTAACTGAAAGGCAAGAACCAGGCATGCTGTTACTATCATTGTTAAGGTGATGGTGAGAGCCTGAATAACTCAAGATCTCAGTTTCATCATCAGGTTTCTGACAACAGTGACTCAAAGGGATGTCGTAGACCTGTATCTTGCAAAAAAAAAAAAACCAAAATTTACTTGAATAATACCTTTATAATGCATAGGACAGAGCTTTGAAAGCAGTAGGTGTCAGTAACACTTGACAATGGCAAATGGCAAAGCATAATTGCATGCATTGATTATTGACCATCTAGACCTAAAGAGGGTGAGTTGTCACATCTGTTTTGAGAATCAGTAATATAGTCCAGGTGCATGATCAGAAATGCCTCTGTTACTGGGCATCGCGTGCTCTGAGGCTCTAGGAGCCCTTATGTTGGCTCTTGTCTCTCAAAGACATCCTTTACATTTGTGTAGGGAGAAGTGGAGAAAGAGAGATTGTGAAGCTTATTTCTGTAAAAAATTATAATGTACAGAACTCATGGTGACATTTCTACTGCCTTTGCACTTTGCTCCAACTTCTGTACAAGCCAAAATAAATTTGATTTTGAGAATATAAAGTAGATACGAAATTCATGCTTTGGGGCTAGTATTTACAGTAGAAAGGTATATAACAGCTCTTACTTGATCCAGGTGAAATGGTTTTTTCCTGATCATAGTGTATTTTACAAAGCCTTTTAGTTTTATTCACTCAAGACTTCAGAAATCATCTCCTGGGTCTATTTTGAGCCCATTGACGAAGCTAGATCCCGAAACTTCTGAAATTTTCCATTAGTAAAGTTACTGTTTTCAGCTTTAGACAGAAGTTTGCATCTTCATTTTCATTGATTTTTACATCCTTTGTCAGAGTATAATTTGTACAATTAGTGCCATATTCTTTCGGAAGAATTTAAAATGTATAGATTTCAAATGTTCAGCTATCTCTTAAGCAAAAAGATAAGAACATGGCTTCACAGAGATTTTTTTTTTTCTCCAGCCAGCAGGGTCTTCATTCCCTGTCAGAAATCTTAGCTTTCAAAGCTCTGTAGCACGTCCATATCCCCTTTGACAACAGTGTCTGTACTATATAAAATTCCCATTATGCTTATTAAGCAGTGAGATTCACTATTTCCCAAAGAGATCAGTTTGAACTAAGACAGATATTTCCCAAAGGACCAATTGGCAGAATTCACATTTCAAGACTTCTGAGCAATTTGTCCGTCTCCTCTTTTTTGTACAGAAAAAAAGATTATTTATCTTGATTCACTTACATAATGCATTACATAGACCATAGCTGATTTCAGAAAAACAGGCTAAAAGCTAATTATATTAGAAAGTCATCTCTGAATTCTCTTCTCTTTCATTTTTAAAATACTTTTAAGTAGGAAAGAAACCTGAGCTGCTCAAGGCTTCATTAAAATTTGGACACTCTGATTTCTAATTATATTTCTTCTGATCATATTTCTACATTTTAAAAGAAGTAGAAAAGAAAATTATTCATCCAGCTAATAAATAAAGCCCTTATTATGGTTCCCCAATCCCCAAGGTACATTAATCACAATTGTCATGCCATTAAATGTAAATATGGTTTGTGTTTTTTAAAAGTGTGCACATATTTTTCAGATAATTACTTTACTTTATTGTTATACTTCTTGCGTAAAATACAGCTCCTTTTACTTTAAGCCATTTAGATTCTATGGACATATTTCCTTATTTACAAACTAGTGTCAGTTATGGCAAAACAGACTATCTATGATTCAGAAAAACCCTCCTATCGCTTAATGTCTATGCTACTTTATGTGTTTTTGGGGTAGAGTTCTTTCCCCCTAAGTACTGAATTTTGCTTGCCCATTCGAAGATAATAAAGCGACCAGGGACATGTAAGCCATGATGATGTTTGCAACTGAAGGTGTTCAGAAGAACGAGTTTCCCCAAAATGTGACACTTTGGCATGTGGGCTATTTGGCATGAAGGCAACTGAGATGCTGTGGGCTCAAGGGAAACGTTTATCTTCCCTTAACTACCTAGAAGATCTAACTTGCAGGTCTTTCTCCAAAAAAAAGAGTTACTGCCACAGATAAATTTTCACAGTGACCCATCCATATGGCAGGGCAAACATTTAATCACCAAAGGTCATTCTTCTTGCCCTGTGAATTCCCCTCCTCTCCTTTAAAGCCCAGGTCTCTATCCCATTTCTTAGCTCAGAGTGGCATACATACCTCACTTTACCTGTGGTTGAACCTCTTGTATAGGTGAGGTTCCCAATGTGTGCAAAATTAAATTTGTTTTCCTCCTATTAATGTGTCTCATGTCAATTTAATTCTTAGATCAGCCAGAAGAATCTTGTAAAAGTGTAGGAAACATTTTCCTCACCAACAGCTCATCCTACTGAAATGAACTGCCACTCTCAAGCAGACTCTGGAACAGCTGGTGGGCTCATGAAACTTCAAGAACCTCTCTTCTCAAACATGAGAATTTAGTAACTATCTGCAAGATGAATCGCCAGACAGTTGCTCTATCTGTCCCCACCCATTAGAACATTCTTATTTGGTTCGGAAGCACCTCCGTGAGAGACGATTGCTTCACACAACAAAAACAAAAACAAACAAAAAACCCAAAAAACCTAAGCATCCCCAAACTGTTGTTAGAATTCATGTTCCAATGATATCACCAGGATTTCATCATTCTCAGTAAACTGTATACCTTTACTTGATAGACATTTATGTACATTTACAGACATTTACCAGATAGAACACTTTATAAAATTCAAGGCATTGGGGGAATATTGTCGATGGAAAGGACAGAGAAAGGCTGCAGAGATCTGCCATTTTCTCTTGAAATGTTCACAGCAGGTGCACATAGTGTCCAAAACTGTAAGGAAGATCTTTAAGTCCTCCTTCCGCCAAGAGAGCAATAGACAGAGGAGTTGACAGTAGGCGAGAGATGCAAGTGACTGAAAAGAAATTCATTCATGACAGAAAAAGAATCAGCAAGAGTCACAGGAAAACACATATGAAAAAATAAAGGAGGGAGATGTAGAAGAGTCATACAATATGTTTCCTGAGTGACACATATACACACAAGCAACTCTGCAAACAAACCAAAAAGTGCTTTAGAAGCAAGTTGTCCCAGGCTTAAGAACCTGTAAAACTTCTGATTGGAAGAAGAGACACTGCTTACTATAATCAGTTGTACTCAGGACTAGCAAAAAAAAACATAGTGCTGCATGACATGGTGGGGGGCATGGAAGAGACCACCATATGATCCAGCACTCCCACTCCTGGCCATATATCTGAGGGAATTGAGATCAGCTTCTCAAAGAGATATCTGCACACCCTTGCTCATTGCAGAATATATATATACATATATATATGTATACATATATATATGTATATATATGTGTATATATGTATATATATATACACACACATACATATATATACACACACACATATATAGACATATATATGTATTATATATATTACATATATATATAATAGCACACACATAGTGTTAACTATGTGAGATGATGGATGTGTTAATTATCTTGACTTTGATAATCATTTCTCTACATTTATGGATATCATATCATCATGTTGTATACTTTAAATATACAAAATCATATTTGTCAATTATTCCTCAATAAATTTTTTAAAAGAGGTTTTCATCATAGAATTAGTAAAGAGAGGTATCTTTCCTCATTGAAAAGGTGAAAAATGCTTATTTTACAGGCAGTTTAGGTTTCTCAGAAGGTCCACTGATAATTTGGTCTTATTAAAATAAATTTCTGACCTTAGAAGAGCTTTGCTGGACCTACGACTTACACAATGACGTGTCCTGATTTCCCTGTGGTCCTCGTGGATAATGATCGCTCTAATTAGAAGTAACACATTGATCAAGGCAGAGATGAAAGGGGCCACTTTGTGGTTGCTTCATTCTAAACAATAGCCTAGTTGGAGAGTATTATCAGGAAAATAAATTTAAAAAGCAAGAGTGATTCTCTTATATTCCTTTTCAGCCTCTGTAAAAATGAGCTAAGATTAGCTGGTAGTTGAAACAAAGATTTAAAGAATGAAAAATACATGTTTTTACATACATTATATGAAAAGGATTTGAAGAGCTAGACAACCAAAATAGCATTAATTCCCTCTCTGTTTCCCATCGATTCATTTTGCTAGTTGCCAACATGCCTTTTTGTATGCTCTAATCACATGAGAAAAAAAAATGTTGACTTGAGATTTGTTGAGAAATTAATTATAATCAAGGTTCTATGACTAGGAATGTCTAGAAACATACTTAATGAAATGTTAATAGCAGTTAAATTTAGGAAATTGGATGATAGATGACTTTTCCTTTATTCTTTCTCTCAATTTTAAATTTTCTTCAAGCAATATCGATTGCTTGCTAATAAGATATTTTAAAATATTTACTTGCTTAAATGCGTAAGTTGGATATTTTCTCTTTCAAATGAAAAAATAAATTGCATTCGCCCTTTTCACTAATTTGAAATTTGAGATTGCTAAGATATTCTTCAGCAAACAAGTGGAAATATTAGCTAATGGAATTTTGTCCTTGCATAGACGTGTCTAGTATAGAATCTTAACTATTTTGAAAAAAAATTTTTATGTTTTATTTATTTTTGAGAGCAAGTAAGACAGAGCTTGAGTGGGGGAGGGGGAGAGAGAGAGAGGGAGACACAGAATCCAAAGTAGGCTCCAGGCTCTGAGCTCTCAGCACAGAGCCCAACCCTGGGCTTGAACTCACCGACTGTGAGATCATGACCTGAGCTGAAGTCGGACGCTTAACCGACTGAGCCACCCAGGCACCACTAGAATCTTAACCATTAAACTTATTACAGCTACTTACTTTTGAGAAAAATTTAATCATTTAATCTTCCAAGTGCTTTACAGATTTGTAAGCTATTGGACTTCATTTTCCTCATCAGTTGTTTCAGGATAACTTTGCTCAAACTTCTCAGATGGCAAGAATCATGGGGCATGGGGCAGGGGGAGCTTATTAAAACACAACAGATAAACAGATTGCCAGAATATCCAAGTGAGTGACCCCAAAATTCACTTATTTATTTGCTTTAATAAGTTCCCCAGTTGGTTTTTATCAGAGAAGCTAGGAAACACTGTTTCAGAGTGCAAGTTTCTTAATATTATATGATTCTATAAACATATTCACAGTTAATGCATAGGGAACAATGGACCAGCCTTTATAAATATTTCTGGTGGTAGATAGTGGAATGATTGTACTCCTGATATTTTTATCTTTTCTATTTTTTCTAACTACATTATTGTTTTTACTCTGGGTAGGACTTCTAAAGTCTACCCAAGCAACTCTATGCAAACGAATTGCCCTTTCTTTCTCAGCATTAGCCTATGTCTGTGGTGTGTAAATTCCAGTAGAGGTTAGAATAACACAATTTGATTCATAGGTTGTATCCCTCACTTTTCACACATGAACCCACATAATCAACAAGAATAACTGCCCAGAAATATTGTGCCTAATTGGTTTGAAGTGCTGAGTCTTCTTTTAGAGATATACATAAGTAATTTTCTTGAGATTCTCTTGGGCTATGTATACAGCAAAAGATACCTTTAATATGAATATAACCTCAACCACCAAATCAATGCTTATGGCCAAGCAATTAACCAGATACTTCTTCTAGAAATTATCAATCTGGTAGGATTCATTTCTTCATCCACTGAGGGCTGCTTATATATTTGGAGTTCCTCATTCTCCTCTTCATTAGCGAATTCTAAAACATACGAAAACAGGCTGCACCCCCTCCCCCATTTACAGTTTTATGTATGTGTTAAAATATGCAAGAACTGGGAGTCCTTTAAGATGGAAAGCCAAACAGATTCCTACAACCAAATATGGGTGAGATGTTTTTATGATGCCATTGACTTCTTTTTAAAGAATACATTATGGTTTTTTTAGAAGGCTGCATTTTCTCAGTAATGATTTAAAAATACTTAGCTCACATTGATGAAATAAATACTTTCCCAGTGGTGTGGAACAATTTGATAGAAGACCATATGGGCTCTAATTCCTATGCATAATAAGACCTGAATTAAGGGGCTACAGGAGCCCTAAGTAAATGCTTCTTCTCACATTTTTGCTTTGTGGGAGCACAAAATGTCTTCTTAATTCGTTGTTTTTTTGTTTTTTGTTTTTTTGTTTTAATTTTTACTCATTTGGATTTCCTTCATTTTTTTTTTCTTGAAGGTCATTTGAAGTGGAAATTTGGCATTCAGTACTTAATTCCATTTTTATATTGTTATGCAATTCTCAGTCAACTTCAATGGAATTCCTTTACAAAGCTATTGAACCCTTGGCTCCTTTATCACCCAAAATAAGATTCTACTGACACACAGATGCTTAAAATTATTAATTACATCTTATCCAAGAGTCTACTCAGCCAACAGCCCAGCTGGAAAAACATCTTCTCATCGAATGCCATTGTAAGAGATTGTGAATTAGACACCTATCTTCAACAGCTTTTAAATAAGAAATAAGAAACCAAAAGCATAATAAATATCGTAAATGCTGTGAAAAAGGGCCCTGGCACATGCGAACAGATCATTTCTGATACATAAACATGTTAGAGAAAGGAAGCCACAAAATGTCAAGGCTGCATTTCCACGTCAAGGGAAAATGATGAGTGACTCACGGCGTTTTATGTTTTCAAACTTTCAGGTGTCTTCCCTGGCAAAAAGAATTTGAAATCACCAGGGTGATTTTTCTCTTTGATGGTTTTGTAGTTTGGTGAGGCAAAAAGCATATAAGTTATTTAAATACAAATGGATTGATAAATCTACCTGTCTGTGCTGGAGTACAGTGTGAGGCAAGCAGCTGAGAGTTTAAATCCCACCCTCCTCCCCACAATGGTTTATAATAGAAAAACCCAGAGACTGCATACCACCAGGTGTAGCCATAATGTAGTACTATTAGAGTCGTAGCTTCATTGTCAGAAACTTCATTTAAATGTCTATAAAACCATCCTGATACAAAGAATGAACTGTAATAGCTTATAATTATGATAGTGCATAAAGTATGCCTCACAACCCATTACAAAGCCATAATTTTAGCATAAAAACCATAAACCAGGAGAACAAAACTTGAGAACTTCAAAATAAAATTACAGCTTTTGTAACAGCCCAGTAGAGCATTACCTTTTTTCTCTATAATAAATGATTGTCTCGTCTGCCTCCCACTTGCAAACCAGGGGTGGATTTCTGATTTTTCAGACTTTACACTATAACACTTTCCCTAAGGTATCTCAGAACTGGGGCATTAATACATTTCCAGAAGAGATTTTAATACCCATTTGAATGAGATCTGGTTCGAGGTGGCAGGATGGTTATTATTCACTTATGTCAAAATGGGGAGATTAAGAGGAAAAGCTTTTGTGTTAGGTCTGCTTAAAAAGCCCCTCCTGTCATGAGGAAGAGGAAATGCCTGTTTTGATCCTCAAACCAATGCAGGCAGGACAGAATGAGATTTATCAGTCTTCATGTGAACAGAGGAAAGTGAACATTTAAAAATTGCATTTTATGAAAATAAGCAGAGTTGCAATGCCAGAATATTGAACTCCTTGTCAGTTTTCTTAATCCATTTTTAGAGCTTCTTTAAAGCATCCTTATTTTTTTCTCATAGTTTTAGATTGGCAGATAATTTACCTGATATTAACAAGCCAAAGTGTTCTTTATAGCTAATCACATAGAGTATAGATTATATATGCACATATCTATTATATATATATATACATACATGTATTTTCCAAAATGGAGAGTCAAAGTATGTATGCTTTATAATACACTTTTAAATTATATGACTTATTACTATTGTTGAAATACTATTGTATATAAAGAATAAAATAAAAATACCCTATAAACTTAACACCAAGAGATAACCTTACTTAAAATTTTGGGGTATTTCTTTTCAATATATATATTTAAAACATTGTTAAATTCTATATACAGCTTTATATAATTTATTTTTCAAAAAACATTACATTATGATCATTTTCATGTCATTAAAAATCTGTCAATATGTCATTTAATGGTTGTATAAAAACCTCACTGTATAAATTTATTACAATTTATTTAATCCTTCTTATGGAGAAATATTTAGGTCAGTTACAGTTTTCTGATATTATTTATATATGTGTACATACTTGAATCTACTACTTAATTATTTAGGGATCAAATTTTAGAAGTGGAGCAAAGGATAAGAATAGTTTCAGGTCTTAGTATAATTTGCTAAATTAAAATGACAAATTTGGGGATTATTATTCATCACATTGGTTTTTTGAAGATGACATTTCAGACATAGAGAATATTAGAATTTTCTCTAATTATAAGACATGTCATAAAGACATTATATGTTGACAATTACATTAGAATCCTCTCTATTCAGTGCTGTGCAGAGTATAAACTACTGTCTTTGTATAGTCCCGGGAGACCCAACCCCTGATATGGGTCATTTGACCAGTATCTGAGGAGACAACCAGACTGCCCAATGTGGGGATGCACAACATGAATGTGGGGAGAGAGAAGTTTGTGAGGGAGGATAGGTGAAAGTTAAGGAAATCCACATCTGTTAGCTTCCATTTTCTCCTCAAAATATGAGATTAGGCCTTTCCTTGAGGAAAAGTGAAGGGACTAGGGGAAAGTAGGAGGTTTTATGTGTCAATATCTGTCATTGTCCATGTAGAAGAGTAGAGAGCAGAACAGAGAAGGTCAGTGATGAATCCTGCTGAGCAGCATTGAAGTCTCAGCTGAAGTTCAAAGCCACAGTATTGTAAAAGCATCCACACAGCCACATCTTTTCCCATGATGGTTGGTTACTTAGGGATTTAGGATAGATTTAATGATGTAGGTTTGGGAAACTACAGAACACGTGTGATAGGAGGTCAAGATTAGCAGGGTTTTATGAACTGGAGAGCAGAAATTCGACATGAGGCAGAGTGGGGTCTAGGCAGAAGAAGGAAGAAAGGAAGAATATAATAGACAATTAGTTTGGAGATGAAGGAAGGGCCAAGGGGCCTGAATGGTTGGACAGTATCCATGAGCAAGTGCTGTGGGAGTGAGGAAGTTGAGAGTTAGCCTTGTTAGTCATAGTCAATGCTGTAAATCATTATATCACAGTGTCGATGAAGAGGTACATCATAATAGCTTATACAGAGAATGCAATTGTCAATTAAATTTTTTATTTCATCAGTCACCACATAATTACTGAACATTTGCCATGTGTCAGGCATGGTTTTATGTCCTGACATAACACAGCAGACAAATTCCTTGGCTTCATGGGGCTAATATTCTAGTGGAAAAGGGGAGATAATAAATAACATGAATGCATAAAATACACACCTGACATAAAACATCTCAGATGATGTTAAGGAAGGAGGAGAGAAGGATAAAGAGTACTGAGGTAAGAGGCAGCATGGACAAGGAAGGAGTACTGGAAAATGTGAGTGGAATGATGTGAAGGAAGAGATTGTATCATATAAGCAGAGTCCAGCTTATGACCGGGTTGAAACTGATTTTCGCTAATTATAACTCAGAGTTTCTTTCTCCAAAGAAATGAGATGATCGATTATGATTGGGGACCCAGGTGATCCTCACCCCTCCCTTTCTCTACCCCAAACTTTCTTTGACCTGATATGTTGGAGATACCACCCTCCGTAGCCAGAGTTTCAAGTCCCTTCAAGGTTCTAGATATTTTTATTATTTATTTATTTATTTATTTATTTATTTATTTATTTATAGTGCTGAGGAAAGAAGGGAGTTTTATGGGTGATGGAGGCCGGGGATCTCTCCTATGATACATGTGTGGGAAGCAGAGAAGTCAAAAGAGGGAAGTTAAGAGATAACTTCAAAGCCCTCCTTGAGTTCCTCAGGTCGGGTGGAGGCTGTGAGTACAGATTAGAAGGAAGCTCATAGGCCCTGACAACAACTCCTTGCGGGGCACCTTGTGGAGAGCTGCTGGGCACAGGGAGAACACTGACGGGGACCTCAGCAGCAGCAGCTCCCTTTGGAAGCCTGGTGTTCAGAAACTAGGATGCCTGTGCCTCTGGTTCCCCCAAAACCCATTGCTCAGGACTTTCAGGCAGGAGGGATGCCAGCCAGACCACCAATCATGGGGCACTGTTTGTTTGTTTTATCTGCTATCATTTACATGACAATAGTTATTGACCATCTACAGGCACCTCCTGAGATAATCAGTGAATGATACACCAGATCCTGCCATGGGAGCTTATATTCTAGCAGGGTAAGTAGGGCAATATGCAATAAAAAAAAAAAAAATAAGTAAGTTATGCAGGCTATGTGAGAACCGTGGGTTAGGTAATAATGACAGTGAATGCCTAAGAATCTCACCTATGAGATAGATGCAGTACCTGGCCTTCTTCGATGTTCCTCACTTGCAGGTATTTTTCATGTCTATAAGTCTAGTTGAGAGAGATGAGGTTTCCGGAAGTGTTGTGGATATATAAGGGGTGATTCTTTATATTTCAGATTGACTTTTCATTACAAGCTTAAAAACCAACTGTGAGTGTCTAAGAATTCTGGTTTGTTTGTTTACTTATTTAATTTTTTATTTTAGAGATGGAGAGCAAGAGTGCAAACGGAAAAGAGGGGCAGAGGGAAATAGAGAATCCCAAGCAGGCTCCATAGAGCTTGACACAGGGCTCAATCCCAGAACCCTGGGATCATGACCTGAGCTAAAATCAAGAGTTGGATGTTCAACTAACTGAGCCACTTCAAGGTCTGGCTGTGTTTTTTTAAAATTTTTTTAATGTTTTTATTTATTTTTGAGACAGAGAGAGACAGAGCATGAGCAGGGGAGGGGCAGAGAGAGAGGGAGACACAGAATCTGAAGCAGGCTCCAGGCTCTGAGCTGTCAGCACAGAGCCCAGTGCGGGGCTTGAACTCATAGACTGTGAGATCATGACCTGAGCTGAAGTCGGATGCTTAACCAACTGAGTCACCCAGGTGCCCCAGTTCTGGCTGTTTTTAAATGCTTGTGGATATCTATGAAAAAAAAAAATTAAGATGTTTTAATAACCCACATTCAGTGTTTCATCACCTCCTGAAATGAGAGAAAAAGCTAACTGCCAAGATGCATGGCTTTGAAATTATTATATAGAGCATCTATGATAGTTTCTACATTTCCCCAATGGCTTTATTGCATTACTTTAAGTCTGGTCTCCTTTTCCAGGAAAGCAGAATTTGTAAGAGTTATGGCAGTACACCCAGTAATTTGTAAACGTTGCCTAAATCCCCAGTTAGCCAGTCTATATATGAAGGCAGTGTTTAACTTTACAGAGTATATAATTGGTGTTTAAATTTATTTTTCCACTTTCCACTGCTGACATGAACCACTTATGATAATTATTGTATTTTTCTACCACCACTCTGAAGGAATTTTTCTCATGTAGAGTTTTATTTATTTATTTATTTTTTTATTTTTGGGACAGAGAGAGACAGAACATGAACGGGGGAGGGGCAGAGAGAGAGGGAGACACAGAATCGGAAACAGGCTCCAGGCTCTGAGCCATCAGCCCAGAGCCTGACGCGGGGCTCGAACTCACGGACCTTGAGATCGTGACCTGGCTGAAGTCGGACGCTTAACCGACTGCGCCACCCAGGCGCCCCTCATGTAGAGTTTTAAAATATACATGTAGAACAGGGCAAGCGGTGAGAACATAATCTCAACACCACCCAAAAAAATGTCAGGAATGATATGTAGATTTTCTTACATAAAATTTTTGTATCAATATTCTAAAGAATATTTTTTGAATGTAAATGAGCTTTCAAAATGAAAATTTCTTAGAGATTGCATCTAAGATTTCAGACAATGACACCAACCAAAGACACATCTCACAGAATCACCTTTGGGTTGCCATTCACAAGATAGAACTTAGCTAAAGTTTTGCTTCTCTATTCTATGGCTCTTCTAATTTCTTCTAGTTTATTAAATAAGCTTTTTTTCTTCAGTTTGCTCTCTCTCTCTCTCTCTCTCTCTCTATATATATATATATATATACATATTTTCTTTCTCTCTTTCCTCTTTTTCCTTTTACCATTCTCTTTCCTTTTTTACAAATGTTGGGTGATCTCATTTGCTGTCATGACTTTATAGCCACTGTATCCTAGACTGCTCCTTTCTTTTATATGATCTGTATTTCAGCTTCTTTTTGGATCTCCACCTACAGTAGGGTGACCAGCCATCCTAGTGTACCAGGGATGTTTATCAGGGGCTGTTCCAGTTTTAACACTGAAAGTCTGGCGTCCTACGAAAGTCCTTCCTCCTGACATAAAGAACCCAGGTTTTAGGTGTTGGGGAAAGGTACAAAACCCACACAGCGCTGTCAAAAATATGAGCTGAAGGCAAACTTTTTCAGTGTCAAGTGGATACAATGTTAATTATCTGCTTTCCATTCCTGCTGTCACTATTTCTCCCCCCCAACCACTGAAGTTGGTAACCATGATTTGTGGTTCACAATAACGGATCATTAATTGCTGCTTCTCTTCAAGTGATGTGTCTTAAGTGGGCAACTTAAGTGGATGCAATCATGAGTATTAATAATCTGTCTTGACTTTGTTAGTGGATTAATTGCTGTGTTTTGTTGTAAGATAGAGAAGCTTTAATTTGTCAGATGTCAACTATCTAAAATGTCATCATTAGAAGGATGTACCATTAGCTTTATCCCATGAATATCAAGAGTATATTGAAAAAAGAAAAAGTTCCTGGGGCTTCTGGATGGCTCAGTCAATTAGGCATCCAACTCTTGGTTTCTGCTCAGGTCATGATCAAAAGGTCTGTGAGGTCAAGCCCCATGTTGGGCTCTGTGCTTACGGCATGGAGCCTTCTTGGGATTCTGTCTCTCCCACGTGCTCTGACCCTCCACCACTAGCATGTGTGCTCTCTCAAAACAAATAAACATTTAAAAAAAGTTCCTAGTGGCTTCCATGCATTGGGGAATTCTTTGTGGTAATTCTTTGTGCTAATATAGAAGGGGGCAAGTGGAAGGGTGAGCTAGTACCTTTACTTTGTTCAGGTTTGGATCAAAACAAAATACAGCCTGATTTATCATGAAATTAACATATCCCTTTAAACATGTCATAGTTTTGTATGACCAAATGTCACAGAAGATCCAAACGATAACAATTTAATAGGCAGTATCTATGGCTGATTTCTTGGTGACAAAATCATGTGAAAAACTTTGTGTGATGGTGCTGTGTGAATATGTTCCATGGTTCTCACTGAGAAGTATTTCCATTTAAGAAGCATGTGACATTGATTTTAATTTATGTAGAAGAGGTGAGTGAAGTTTATGCTCCACTCTTACATTTGGCTGTAATGAGGCTGTAATGAGGATGCTTTCTCAGGGTTGTTCCTTGGGTGCTTGCTACTTACCATTAAGTGAACATTTGCCCCACATTTTGAGATTTTTCTGAATTTTGATTGACCATGTATAGTTTGTGTGCTGATTTTCAATCTCCAAATGTCACATAGGGGAGCCTTATAGAGAGGTTGATTGGTATAACCAGCTCTCAAAAATGTGCATGCATATGTACACACATTTATTATAAATCTTACTGGCGTAAGAATGTGTAGCAAAAAAATTACAAATAATAATGAAATAAACACTACCAATTTTTGTAAATTCCATGTACCTAACCAATGAATTCTTGCAGAACATTTTTGCCAAACTTTTACATTTGTAGGTAACCTAAAATTGAAACAATGATTTAACAAATGGAGTTGCACCCAATCCACTAATTCCCCCCCAAAATATTCTAATTAAATTTGTGATTTGCTGTTGAGCTATTTCCCACTCTTGAACAAATTATATTCATTAAACTGAAATTTCATTTAACTTCAGCACTTGACATGGTACATTTTTAAGTTAAATCTGGATTATTAACTTTGAGTCTAAACAATCAGCAAAACAATACATCAACCTCTGATATTTAGTGTTTCTATACATAGATTTACATGGGGTAAATATGCCAATCATGGCCAATTTTTAAAAGCACTTTACTGACATGTGAAAAAACTGTGATTTTAGTATACACAACTGAGTGAATTTGGAGATAAATATACACTCATGAAATTATCACCAGAATCTATGCCATAAACATATCCATCAGCTGCAAAATTTTTCTTCCATCCTTTTTATTTATTATTATTATTATTATTTTGTGTAGTAAGAATGCTTACCATAAGTTCTATCCTTTCAGCAAATTTGAAGGTATATAATACCCTATTGTTAACTATAGGTCTATGCTGTTCAGTAGGTCTCTAGGACTTATTTTTTTTTTTTAATTTTTTTAACGTTTATTTATTTTTGAGACAGAGAGACACAGAGCATGAATGGGGGAGGGTCAGAGAGAGAGGGAGACACAGAATCTGAAACAGGCTCCAGGCTCTGAGCCATCAGCACAGAGCCCGACGCGCGGCTCCAACTCACATACCGCGAGATCATGACCTGAGCCAAAGTCGGACGCTTAACCAACCAAGCCACCCAGGCGCCCCTCTAGGACTTATTAATCTTATATAACTGAAACTGTGTAGCATAACACTTTCCAGGTTCATCCATACAGTTGCAAATAGCAGAACTTCCTTCTTTTTAAAGGCTAATATTCCATTGTATGTAAATTACCACATTGTCTTTATCATCATGATTAATTTTAATCTACTGACATGATGTCACCCAACACAGAATTGGGAAGAGATATGCAAATAGTACACCATTATATGGTATTTTTACCATATGGATACAATAGATGCAAAAAAACCCTGAAGATATAGATAGCAGTAAATGAATGACATAATTAGGATGTGATGCCTTTTTGATATTTATTAACTTTGTCTTTACTATAAGATCTTTGACTATAAGTTTATACAATTTAATTTTTTCATAATGGCTGTGTTTAACAACAGGCTTGTAACATTCCTGAAAATTTAAGAATTGCCTTTTAGGAGCTGGTACAAACCAGCTCTAGCATATCACTGGTCTAACCTGAAGAGGTTTTGTTGATGAGAGAAAGCAACATAATCCTTCCAAGCCCCTCCACCAATGCTGCTCCCTCCAAGCTACTGACATTCCTCCCAGGATCGCTGCATGGTCTCCAGTTTGTCCTTCCTTTTGCCCTCATGGCTCATCAGTCCATTTTCTATTGTGATCCTTTGAATGGCCATGTTATATCACAAAATTCCTCTTTTCAAAATTCTCCAATGGCTTCCCCTGTCACTCAGAACTTAACCCAATGCTCTAACCACTACTGTCTTTTTGACTTAGCTCCAATGACCTCTCCATCCTGTTTCCTACCAACTCTGCCATTTTGCTCCTACCTGATAGCTTCCTCACAGTTCTTCCCACATACACAGAGCTCCCAGCTCAGTGCCCTCACAGTTTGCTTCTTTTGCCTGGCATGCAGAGACTCACAGCCTGGGCACTCCCAGAATTGCCTTGTCTCCAAGCCAATGTTACTATCTCAAAGAGACTTCCTTGCAAATTTGATAATAAATGGCACACCCCAAATCACTAGACTGTCTGCTTTCTCTTCCTCTATCCTATACCTCATTGTTCTTCATCGCATGGATCAGAACTACCATATTACATATTTATTAGTTTATTTTCCATATCCCTTAAGAAGACATGCATTTCATGAAAGAAAAGACTTTATTTATTTCATTCACTTTTGCTGTATTCATATCCCTGGTGTCTAGATAACTATCTGTCCTATAAAAAGCACTGATAAATAATTACAAAAGTATGTATAAATTCTAGTTGTTATTTACTTTGAAATGTGCTCATTTTCAGTGAAGTCTACTGCTGTTTCTCCCAAGGTAAGTCGTTCAGTGGGTCAAGGGGGGCAGGAAAGGGCCAAGTTCTATTGTGTCCCCTCAGAGAGGGGTCTGTTTCTAATTCTTACAAAGGTGCCATCTGGGCTCATGGTGGCCCTGATTTCATTATGCTGACAAATTATGCTTCCCTGTCTTACATTATTTCATAACCAAAAATGTTTTCTTTCCTCATTCTACCCAAAATCTTCAAGTGACTTAAGACAACTTGCATTTGGGGGCACCTGGGTGGCTCAGTTGGTTAAGAGTCCAACTCTTGACTTGGGCTCAAGTCATGATCTCATGGTTTGTGGGTTTGAGCCCAGAGTCAGGCTCTGCACTGATAGTGTGGAGCTTGCTTGGGTTCTCTCCCCCTCTTTCTCTGCCCCTCCCCTGCTCCCTCTCCCTCTCAAAATAAATAAATAAAAATTAAATAAAAAAAGACAACTTCATTTTTTACCCACCTTTCTGGGAGATAAGAGGATATGTGGATATTAGTAAGTAGCCAGAATATCATACTTTTGTTGAGAGTGGATCTGTGGAGAATTAAAAATTTGAAACATCTCTGAAGAGATTGAACCCTAGTTCCACAGAAAAGCTGATGAGAGAAGGAATTAGAAAAGATCATGATCATTTATAGTATTTCAGGAAGGTTAGGTTAAATATGAAAATAAATCAAGTCAAGTTTTCACCCTTACTATGGCCCAGAAATGAAATTAAGGCCAAGGATGTAGAAAAGAATTAGAATTCATTGGGATGAATGAGGTGTCTGGGTGGCTCAGTCAGTTAAGTTTCTGCCTTTGGCTCAGGTCATGACCTCAGGGTTCGTAAGTTCAAGCCCCCGGTTCATGAGTTCAGGTCCCGTGTTGGGCTCTGTGCTGACAGCTTGGAGTCTGGAGCCTGCTTGAGGTTTTGTCTCCTCTCACTGCCCTTCCCCCACTCACACTCTGTCTGTCTGTCTCTCTCTCAAAAATAAAAACATTAATTTTTTCTAAGAATTCGTTGGGATGATTGCACACAGAATATTGTAAACTGCCTATTGAGAAGTTTACAGATCATTTTCCATTTTTTTTAAAAACATAGTCTTCCTTTATCTATGGCCAAGAAAGCAACTACAGGGATAAAAAGAGAGCAAGAAAACGGCCACCCCATCCCTAACTTATCTAGGTAACAGCAACATGGCCACAATGTCAAGGGATAGTTTTATCCCCAGTTGAAATTCTAAGTTGCTGACCGTAGATATTTCCTTCAGGATCTTTGTTTCTTTATTTGTGAAGTGAATAGAGTAATATTTCCCTCCTCAGAAAAAGTTTATAGAAATCAAATAGTTATGTGTCTACTGGTATTGTTAGCCTCGGGGCTTTATGCTTTAACACTTAGTCTAAATATTTATTAAATGGGCATTTTTGTGATAGGAAAAGTTTTCTTAAGACTTTAATGCTGTTAGCATTGCTCACAAAATGTCTTTTATCATCCACTTAAAGAAATGTGAGTTCTTTCAGAGAATACATATGTTCAGACCTTCAGATGTACTCCCCACTTATGATTTAGCCAATACTATATAAGAGTCACTGATGCTTAACAGTTTCAAAAGGCAGTTTCATCTTCTCCAAGAAGTCCCCTTTTAAATGTGGCCTGCCAGACCTCGCCAGGTGGCTTATCTGACGGTCTTGGCAAGACTCTGGCCTGAGCGATAATTCTGGCTCCAGCGTTTCTGCCTGAAGCACAAAGAAACTGAAGGCTCATTTCCCAGAGGATGGGGGGAGTTGTAGCTCTAACTGTTTAAAATTGGATTTTATTGGGTAATGCTTCAAAGCGCTCACTTTGCATTTCTGCTAACAAAGCTGAACATTCAGCCAAAATATTGGAAAGGAAATACTCAGGCAGAATGAAACGACAGAGGAGGCCTGAGAAGTGGGGATCCAAGCCAAGAATGACAAAATAAAAGGGGCACATTCCAGAAGGAGAAGTGAAAGAGAAAACTGTTTTTAGCACATCAGTTAGAGCCTCCTTGTCCCACAGCCATACCCAAATCTTGGAAATAACTAATTCTTTAGTCGGTGTTTTAGCTTTTCCTCTCCTATAGTCACTGAAAATCCTGTGCCATCACATTAAAGCAGACTCTACTGGCCTTTCTGTGCAAACCCAGCTTTTAATACAAATCCGTGTTTTCCATCTAATGACAGGTGCCAAGTGTGGAGGTCACAGGAAAGTTTTCGACCCAAGCTCTGGACATAAAATGACGTTAGCATTCATGCAATGGACAAAAGAGTGTTCTTAGCAAACGTTTCTGTCAGAAGTAATCATCATCCAAAACACAGGTCTGGGAAGGATTCTAAGTGCCATAACACAACAAGATCACCTCTACTCGTTTGTCTCCTATTAAGATAACTTTATTTATACCATATTGATTTTGTTGTAAACTCTTCTTCTCCTTGAGAAACTGTTTATTTGATCCTGGGAAGCAAACCTCACTCAAACTGCATGAGAAGATTATTTAGAAATGGCTCAGGGCAATCACAGAGCTGGCCCAGGAAACTAGTCTAAAAGAAAAAAAAAAAAAAAAAAAAACAGGACAGAAAACAGGACAGAAGCAAGCAGAAGCAGGTTGTGTTGGGAAGAAACAGACCTGGATGAACTGATTTGGTAAACTTCCCGCATTGATACATTCCTAATCCCTTACCGTGTGTGTGTATTTATGTGTTTTTCTTACAAAGTCATCTTTACCAATTGTAACATGCATCACCTTTCGACTTTTGAGAAAATTCTGAGTAATACATTTCAGAATAAACAAACATATCTAGCTGTTAACTACATCCTACCCCAGAGGACAGCAGGGCAATCAATCGCCCTGCAACCACTCGGGGACAGTTAACTTCTTTTGCAAATCTCTTTGCCACACACAGAAATGAAACTGGCATTGGTAAAAAGCAAAAAGTGACACTGTCTACCCGAGAGATTTCTACAAATAAGTTGTGTGGAAGCAATTAATGATGAATTTGGGGAGGGGGGAAATGCAAGGATTTTTCTTTTTAGTTTAGATTTGACATCTCCAAGTGGTTTCTGTGGGGAAACTATACTTGAAAAAAAAAAAAAAGAAATTCATGGATTGTACAAGGTGATTATTTTTAATGCATATGTCCATCTTAAATTATCACAAAGTCAAAGAATTTAAAGGGAATTTTAATCAACTGAAGTTCTTTTTCATAAATTTGCTGCTTTTAGAAACAAAATAACCCATTATTTGCCGAAATATCTTCAGATAAGGAGACTAGCCCTTGCTCTTATAAATAATAACATAGCCTTTTGTAATGTATTCAAGTCAAAACACATTTGTTGCAAAATTAAACTGTGCTTGGGATCTAGACTGAAATGTGATCCATTTTCCTTCATATACATTTATTTAAAATGTTTATTGAGTGTCTACAACATGCCCATGGAGGCTATGGGTGTAACAGAGTGAAAAAGTGAGACGAAATTGCTGCCTTCATGGAAATTATAGCCTAATGGAGGAAAAAGACATTTAAAAATAAGATATTTAATATAACGCCAGGCAGTATAAAGTTGTGTGATTGAAAATCAAGCAGTGTGAGGGATCAAGGGTGACTGAGACAAGGTTGCTATTTTAGACAGAATGGTCCAGGCAGACCCCCTCTGGAAATGTGACATTTCAACAGGGACTTGAATGCAATGAGAATGGGGAGGAAGGCGTTCTGGGGGGAGGGCTCCTGACACCAGAGGTATGGGGAAGTAAGAGGAGAAGGTGGGTTGTAAGTCATTCCCATGGCCAGTGGTTCTGTGAGGATTGCAGAAATTACAGAACAGAAGACAAGACAGGGATGTGGGGCAGGATTTGAAGGGGTTGTGAACTCTGTTGTTTGCGTTTCTCATAAGATAGTAGGGCATTGGAAAAAAAGTCTCAGAAGAGGTAAGGAGAAGGCGGAGCTGTATCTGACAGTTACTCTGATAGGATGTGAGGGGTGAGGAAGGGTGGAGGAGATCATGTTTTCCTTTCATAGAGTGTGAACCAGAGGTCTTCAAATATATTTACTTAAATATATTTGATGGCTAATGTTATGTGTCAACTTGAGTGGGTCAGAGTAAACGCGATTTCTAAATGTGTCTGCGAGGGTATTTCCGGAGGAGACAAGCATTTAAACGTGTACGTTGAGTAAAAGTAGGTGTCCTCCCCTCCCCCACCATCATCAAATCCACCGAGGGCCTGTATAGAACAAAAGGGAGAAGATGAAGAAATTCATCCCTCTTCCGTCTTGTCTGACTGCTTGAGCCGGGACATTGGTCTTTACCTGCCTTTTGTGCTCCTGGTTTTCAGCCTTCCAGATCTGAGCTGGAAACTCTACCACGGGCTCATATGGTTCTCAGTACTTTGATTTCAGACTGCATTATAGCCTAGACATTCCTAGATCTTTAGCTTGTGAACAACAGCGACACTTCTCAACCTTCGTAATTAAGGGAGCCAATTCCTGGTATTAAATCGCTTTATATTCCTTATAATAAATATCTTCCTACATATCTTTCTCATACAACCTCCCTCCCCCCAAGAATAAATTTGTAGAACATTGCTAAATGTTCATAATGTGTTTAAGTACCTGAAAAGTATAATTTCCAGCATGCTCAAAATACTGGCATTTTAAAATAATTATTTCATTCTATTTAACGTGTTCAATAGAATATAAGCACCAAGGCGACTTTACCTCTACATCGACTGTTTAAGAAACATAATAAGTTGTAAATAGTTCTACATGATCACATTTTTCCCCTTCATCTTACTACACATAATTTTATTCTACAATAATACATTTTTATGGTCTGGAAATGTTTAATGGATAAACTTTCTATAGTTTCTTTAAAAAATTTTTTTAATAATGTTCATTTATTTTTGAGACAGATGGAGACAGAATGCGAGTGGGTTAAGGGCAGAGAGAGAGAGGGAGACACAGAATCCGAAGCAGGCTCCAGGCTCCGAGCTGTCAGCACAGAGCCCAATGTGGGGCTCGAACTCATGAGCTGTGAGATCATGACCTGAGCTGAAGTCAGACGCTCAACCGACTGAGCCACCCAGGCACCCCAACTTTTTGTATTTTCTAAACCAAACACACATTGGCACACTGGACGCACATTAATATGTCATATATTTACAGCATGTGTTAATTTGGTGAATATAGCCAATTATAACTAATATATTTTTTAGTAATGTACATATTCATAATTTTTAAAGTATTTTTTAAGTATTTATTTATTTGAGACCGAGAGACAGGGAGGAGCAGAGAAAGAGAGGGAGAGACAGAATCCCAAGCAGGCTCTGCGCTGTCAGCAAAGAGCCCGACCCGGGGCTGATCTCAGGAACCGTGAAATCACTAACTGAGCGGAAATCAAGAGTTAGACACCTAACCGAATGAGCCGCTCAGGTGCCCCTATATAGTCATAATTTTTATAAATAGAATATTTGTAATTATAGATAACTAAAATATCTTGTTAATGTAACAGTTATCATAGCAACAATCTTTCATATAGTATTTACTGGATACCATGTACTATTCCTGGTGCTTTTTCTATTTTACCCTAACTAGTCTTTCCAACCACCCTATCTCAGAAATCTTGTTCACATCAACAAGGGGTGGGAATGGGGAAACTGTCATTACAGCAATGTCGTTAGAGCCTTTGAATGCCTTTAGTGTCACAGGCCAAAATCAAACAGTAAGTCATTAAGCGTCTGACTTTCAGGCCATGACCTCATGGTTTGTGAGTTCAAGCCCCACGTCGGGCTCTGCGCTGACAGCTCAGAGGCTGGAGGATGCTTCAAGTTCTGGAACTCCCTCTCTCTCTGTCCCTCCTCCACTCGCACTCTCTCTCTCTCTCTCTCTGTCTCTGTCTGTCTGTCTCTCTCAAAAATAAATTAAAAAACATTAAAAAAAAAACCCCAGCAAGCCATTATCAAAGGGTACAGTGGTCCCCCCATTATCTATGAGGGGCACCGTCCAAGACCCCCAGCGGATGCCTAAAACTGCAGGTAGTACAAACCGCACTACAGTTTTTTTTCCCCTGTACATACATCCCTGTGATACAGTTTAATATATAAATGAGGCACCGTAAGATATTAACAACAATAACTGAGAGAACAATTGTAACAATATACTGGAATAAAAGCGACGTGAATGTGCTCTCAAAATATCTTACTGCACTGGACTCAATTTTCTTCTTGCACTGATAGGAGATGATGAAACGCCTGCCTGATGAGAAGAAGTGCCGGGAGTGACACAGGCACTGTGACCTAGCTAATATTCAATACCCTGGAAGGAGGACCAACTGCTGCCAGACCTCAGTGGGCCACAGGGAACTTTGAGACCACAGAAAGAAAAGCCTCCGGTAAGGGGGGACTGCTGTGCCATTAGCTAATTCAGTTAGACCCTCCTCTAATGTTTTGGGAGCAAAATATTTAAAAGCATCTGACCTCGGAAGGGATTTGTGATGTCTCAGGACCTTGGAAACCAATCCTGGGGAATCGTGATCCCCTTAGGGCAGAGAGCCAGGAGGTTAGGTGGGTGAGAGGCTGACCTGTCTTTTGTTAAGGCAAGAAGGTCAACCCACCATGGAGGTGCCTTGAGGAGATGCCTACATTCTTAGGCAGATGGATTTTAGGAAAGATTACCGGGGAAGCTGAAGATTTAGAAACCAGCTCCTTAAAAATCTTACTAGGCTTGTTTCCCTTGTAAAGGCTTTCTGCATGATCAGGGCCACAAATACTCTAATCCGAAGACCGCTGGTCAGTCCTGATCCCTCCCGTGGCCGCTTCAGCGGGGCTCTCTTGCAGGGCTGCCCAACATTCCTTGAAAATATTCTTTTTGTTGTTTTTCTTGTCCTTAAGATACTTCTTATCCTTTTCTGGTGTTGCTTTTCACGATATAAGAAACTGAGTCCTCAAGGTGTCAAAAGGATACCTTATGGCCATAGTTCGAAATTAAAGACCAGATTTTTATTACGTTGATTAAATCTCCTTATGATGCTCAGTGCTTGGCAGGTGAATGCATGTTTTATTGGAGTTTTGATCCATATTTGGTCCCTGTTAAACAGCAAAGAAATATTTTAAAACAGGGCAGACTGTGACCAAAAGTGAGTGATGGTAGGGGGCAGCACTGAAAGACTGGCCGAAAAGTCTTTCGTATTCCTATCCTGGGAATTCTAGAACCATTTTAAAGTCATTTGGATGCAAAAAAAAAAAAAAAAGTTATTTAAATTTAAATAAGCTACAGTCCTCTGAAAAGACACATATTTCTTGAAGGATACACAAGCCATTTTGATATATTAATTTTATGCCAGAAGTTTTCGGAGCTTGCTGGTTGAGTGATCTGTTGGAACATGACCATTTTATTAAACTGTCATATTTTAACTTATCCAACAGTTACTTTTTTGAGTGCAAAATCTCATTTTACATGTTTCCACAGGTAAAATGGTAGAAAAACTGATTGCTATTGTTTCCTTTGACAAATTCCTGGATCCTCATATATTCTCTTGCGTTTGCCCATCACCAGTAGATGAATTGTTACTTACTTCTCAGGCCTTTGCTGTAGGAAGGAAACAGAGTCCTTCTAAAAGCTCTGCGTGATGTTTGTGAATATTTAATCATGGGGGTGGTACAATGGCCTCATTTACAGCGATATGTTAAAATTAATTTCATGGTATTCTGTCAAAGAAGGAGACTCACCATACGCCCTCCAATAAAAAGAAATGATTTAGAGAAACTCTGACAAGGAATTTACCCAATTCGGCAAAATCTTTGGAGGCAAGTTTCCCTTAAATGAAAATAGAATCATTCGTGCAAACATGATTGAGTTTAATTTATTTCCGTTGTTAAAAAGGAATTTAAAAAGGGGGTTTCTGTCTTCTTACGCTTCCAAATTCACACTGAATATCTTTAGCACAGAGCCTCATGTTTTTATTAGAGCTGCATTAAATGCAAAATTAAGTATGAAGACAGAGGAGAAACAAGAACCTGACAGACATACTTAGAAGGATGTTAAATACTTGGAGACACAGCGGGTAGATTCTCCAAGCACAACATCCGTTCCCTGGGACCAGGATGATATTACATATTGGGGAGTCACTGAACACATGTTTAATGACAATTTCAGAGGAAAGCGCCCAGCTCTGCCTGAACACATGGAACTTTAGTTGCCACTGAATAACAAGCCCTACTGCTTGGTTCAATAAACATATGGAATGCAAGAGCATTTTTTAATGAATTTCTTAAGCAAAATTTCACTTTTTGCCATGTGATGTTTTAAAACTTTTGATAGGGGCAAATGTGTCAGTTTTTGAAGTTGTACCTGGAGGATTTTTTTTACAGGTAGGTTATGATGAAATTCGCTGATGTTTTCCTTGAGCATTGTATGTTTTCCATTTTTTACGAATGGTTATTAAATCCACTTGGAATTGACTTTTTGTGGAGTGAATCCAAGTTTACATTTTTCCAAATAGCTATTCAGTTTTCCCCACACTATTAAAAAGTACATCTTTTTATCATTGTTTTGAGATGTCACGTTCCTTGCTTCTGCCCCGTATGTACTTGAGTCTTTTTCTGGGTATTCTATTTTGTGTCACTGGTATATCTGACTAGTCATGTTCTGGAACCATGAACTATCGTTATAGAGGCGTTATGGTGTGGTTTCATACCGGGTAGGGTTACATCCATCCTTGCTGTATTTCTTTGCTAAGGAGTTTTTAGTTGTTTCTGCATGTGTCTTTAGGAGGACTTAGGGATAAAGTATTTTAATTTCTGTAACTAACTCTCAAAAGAATATATGCATATGTATGTACACAGAGAGGGAGAGAGAACACAAATGCAGCAAAATGGTGTCAGGTGGTGAATCTTGATGAAGGATATTTGGGTGTTCTTTACAGGATTATTGAAACTGTTCTGGTGGCCTAAAATTTTTCAGAATCAAATGTTGGGAGAAAATCAAAGAAATAAGTTACAGCAAAATCAAAGTGGTTTCCCTTAACCATTGGGGGAGTGTGGACAGACATGGGGGTAGGACTGAGGTTTCTCAGTGTGTATTTTGAAATGTTTCATTTTAAAGAAATCTAAGTACATTAGTGATTCAAAGTAAAGCACAAATAAAATCTAAGTTAAAAGAATTCCCTCTAATACAGGGCTGTGAAATGGATTTCAAACTTCATGAGCATTTAGCACTGGGAAATTTAAATTTTTTTTTTTCAACGTTTATTTATTTTTGGGACAGAGAGAGACAGAGCATGAACGGGGGAGGGGCAGAGAGAGAGGGAGACACAGAATCGGAAACAGGCTCCAGGCTCTGAGCCATCAGCCCAGAGCCCGACGCGGGGCTCGAACTCACGGACCGCGAGATCGTGACCTGGCTGAAGTCGGACGCTTAACCAACTGCGCCACCCAGGCGCCCCAGCACTGGGAAATTTAAACAGTATCCTAGAATTGTTAAGAATGGGTTGGCCATGGGGCGCCTGGGTGGTGCAGTCGGTTGAGCGTCCGACTTGAGCCAGGTCACGATCTCACGGTCCGTGAGTTCGAGCCCCGCGTCGGGCTCTGGGCTGAATGCTCAGAGCCTGGAGCCTGTTTCCGATTCTGTGTCTCCCTCTCTCTCTGCCCCTCGCCCGTTCATGCTCTGTCTCTCTCTGTCCCAAAAATAAATAAACGTTGAAAAAAAAAAAAAAAAAGAATGGGTTGGCCGTTGAAGCTCCTCCTGGTGGTCTGGCTTGCTCTGGCACATGACACCACTGCTTGAGAGGGGCCAGGAACAGGATGGCATCCCACTTCCAGCAGAGGCATGCCCAGAAATCTCAGGTCCCTGTGACCTAGACACTGTCATGCCAACTTCTCTTCCTACTCTCTTCCTCTCTCTCTGGGCACTTCTGCGTTTATCAAAGGTCATAGGCAAGGACTGTCACTGAGTTGGAGCTTGATGTTGCATGTGTCTGCATATTTCTGACACCAGTTTCCCCCTCTCTCTCTGCCCATCCTTTCAGGTGGGAATGCCAGAAAGGGAGCAATAAATCCTACCCGGATTGGCACCCTTACCCTCTCCTGCCTCCAGGGCTTTCTTTCCCTCTGGAATACCATTCTCTTACTTCTTACCCTTCATCTGGCTACCACAGTCCTTAAGCCTCGGTATAGACTTCACTTGTTCTGAAAATTTTGTCTATAGTTTTTAACATGATGTTAAGTGTTCCCCTGACCTGTTTCCATAATCCCTTGAATAACCTGAACAAAGGACATTCCATGACGTGTTGTAATTACCTAATGATAACTAACATGTACTGAGTACTCACTATATGTTCTCAGTTCAAAAATACCATTTGATCGATCACATTTAGCTCATGGGGTAGGAGATGTTTCGACCACTATTTTATTTTATTTTTTAAATTAATTGATTTTTATTTAAATTTTAGTTAACATGCAGTGCAATATTGGTTTCAGGAGTAGAATTCAGTAATTCATCACTTACATACAACACTCAGTGCTCATCACAAGTGCCCTCCTTAGTACTCATCACCCATCTAGCCCATCTTCCACCCACATCCCCCCATCAACCCTTCAGTTTCTTCTCTGTCATTAAGAGTCTTTTGTGGTTTGTTTCCCTCTCTGCTCTCCCCACCCCTTCCAATATGTTCTTCCCATGTATTTTGTTTCTAAAATTCCACATATCAGTGAAATCATATGGTATCTGTTTTTCTCTGATTGACTTATTTCCCTTAGCATAATACATTCTAGCTCCATCCACATCATTGCAAATGACAAGATTTCATTCATACCAGAGCTTTTTTATCTGTTTATCCATTAATGGACATTTGGGCTCTCTCCATAGTTTGACTATTGGGAAAACTATAGAACACTTATGACATAAATTGAAGCAGACACAAAGAAATGGAAAAGTATTCTATGGTTATGGATTGGAAGAATAAACACTGTTAAAATGTCTATACTACCCAAAGCAATCTACACATTTAATGCAATCTCTGTCAAAATACCACCAGCATTTTTCACAGAGCTAGAGCAAACAATCCTAAAATTTGTATGAACCACAAAAGACCCTGAATGTCCGCAGTAATCTTGAAAAAGAAAGCACAGCTGGAGGCATCACAATTCTAGACTTGAATCTATATTATAAAGCTGTAGACGTCAAGACAGTATGGTACTGGCATGAAAACAGACACAGGTCAATGGCATAGAATAGAGAATCCAGAAAGACCCACAGATAAATGGCTAACTAATCTTCGACAAAGCAGGAAAGAGCATCCAATGGAAAAAAGACAATCTCTTTAGCAAATAGTGCTGGGAGAACTGGACAGCAACATGTGGAAGAATGAAACTGGGCCACTTTCTTACAGCATACACAAGAACAAATTCAAAACGGATGAAGGACCTAAGTGTGAGACAGGAAATCATCAAAATCCTACAGGAGAAAATAGGCAGCAACCTTTTTGACCTCGGCTGTAGCATCTTCTTACTCAACATGTCTCCAGAGGCAAGGGAAACAAATGTAACATGAACTATTGGGACCTCATCAAGATAAAAAGCTCTGCACAGCAAAGGGAACAATCAACAAAACTAAAAGGCAGTCTGTGGAATAGGAGAAGGTATCTACAAATAACATATCTGATAAAGGTTTAGTATCCAAAATTTGTAAAGAACTTACCAAACTCAACACCAAAAATCAAATAACCCAGTTATGAAATGGGCAGAAGTCATGGATAGACACTTTTCCAAAGAAAACATCTAGATGGCTAACACATACATGAAAAGATGCTCAACATCACTCATCGTCAGGGAAATACAAATCAAAACCAAGATGAGATACCACCTCATATCCATCATAATGGCTAAAATTAATAACACAATAAAAAAACAGTTATTGGTGAGGATGCAGAGAAAGGGGAACTCTCTTGGGTTCCCACCCTGTTGGTGGGAATGCAAACTGGTGCAGCCATTCTGGAGAACAGTATGGAGGTTCCTCAGAAAAGTAAAAATAGAACTACCTATGACCCAGCAATTGCATTATTAGATATTTACTCAAAGGATACAAAAATACAGATCCAACCGCTATTTTAGAAAAGAAGGAAGTGGGCTTAGAAAAATTTCATCGCTTGTCACAACAGGCAAACATCAAAATGGCCCGCAATGACCCCAACCTCCTGGTATCGATAGTCAGGTGATCCCTTGCCCTTCAATATGGACTGGACCTAACAGGTCATTTCTGGCAAATGTAATACAGAAAACAGTGATGAGATGTTACTTTCACAATTTGGTTATAAAAGACTGTGATGTCGATCTTGCTAGCAGATTCTCTTTATTGCCTTTTTGGGCTTTACCCTTTGATGGAGTAAGAGTGTATGTTCAAGAAGTCCATATGGCAAGGAGAAGCGAGTGGCTTCCAGAAAACTGCAGCTGAGGCCCTCAGTCCAATAACCCTTAAGGGATGAAATCCTGCCAACAACTGAATGAATAAACTTGGGAGAACATCCTTCCAGAGTTGAAATTACAGATGAGATCACAGTTCTGGATATGACTGCAATCTTGTGAAAAACCCTGACGCAAGGGCCCTGTTAAGCTGTGCCCAGACTCCTGATTCACGGAAACTATGATAATAAATTTGTGCTGTCTGAAACTGCTAAGTTTGGGGGGAAATAGATAATTACAGATTTTTATTAGTTGACAACTTATACACTTAAGTCCCCCAGATAGAAACGGTGAGTGTAGGGTTAAAACCTGGGTGTTCTGACTCTCTCTAATGAATCCTTATGTCATACTATCTGGTAACTTACCAACTATTTCTTCTTCATTTAAACACTTTCTGACTTTTATTCCTAGCATTTAGTCCTGAGTCTGGTATTTTGGGTGTCCTCAATAACTATGGAATGGAAAACAAAACTTTGTACGGCGAATTAGCCAGTAAAAGGAAAATTTTCTCAACTTCATGTTACTTAAATTTAGACAAGGAAAAAAGATACACATAAAAAATTGCTTTGGAACTGTTACACATGTCTGCATGCTCATTGTAACATCAGCAATATCAATTTTAACATCTTTCTACCCCAGAGTATGTATCAGGGAACACAAATGGACGCTAATTGGAGGTTAATTGCTCTATCAAATGTTTTTGAACACCTTTTGTATTTCTACCTCTGTGCCAAGCCCTTGGGATACAAACTTGGATAGAACAGTGTAGGGGGAAAGACCTAATGCAAATAATGACATTATGATCTGACCTGATAAGTGATTGAATCAAGACTTGAACAAATAACTATGGAACAGACGATAAACCGAGAATCAAGAGGGGTGACCATCCCATGGTGGTGTCTCTTTCTTTTTTACTATTGTTCTCTGTCTACAAACACACACACTTCTAGATAGAGTTTTTGCTAATTCAGAAAATCATAAATGTTTATTCAGGAGAGTAAGAATTTTACCAAATGATTTTAATTATAAAGTGATTATGAGAAAACGTTCAAGTGAGATAAACTACTTGGCTGATCTGAAGTAGAGCATTATTGATTTTAGTGAATCATATGGCAACAGAGGTTAGAGACTTGACATTAGAGAAGATGATACACAAATTAAAACCAGAAAATTGCCAACTGAGGATGAACAACTGGAGAAGCAATTCAAAGGGTTGTTCTCTTGACGTTCATAGTCACTTCTGGTGGTTTTTACACACACACACACACACACACACACACACACACATACACACACAAATCCTTTTAAAAAAAAGTTTGTTTTCATTTATTTATTTATGACAGAGACAGAGCACAAGTTGGGGAGGGGCAGAGAGAAGAGACACAGAATCCGAAGCAGGCTCCAGGTTCCAGACTGTCAGCGCAGAGCCCAACATGGGGCTCGAACTCACAAACTGTGAGATTATGACCTGAGCCGAAGTCAGATGCTTAACTGACTGAGCCACCCAGGCTCCCCCACAAATCCTTTTCTTCTACATCAAGATACTGCCAAACAAAACAAGAAGAAAAAGTGTGATTTGTAATTAGCCATTTTCTACATACTGTTTAAGTGGAAATCTGTTTTCCAAAGGTTTACTTAGTGAATTTGCATTGCTCTACCTCAACAAAGTATTTTGTAATGGTACGTCTTGTCATCCTAATGAGATACCATAAGATATCTCCGACCAAGTTGGAAATAATAGAAATAAAATTGCTCCTTGAGAGTTAAACTATAAGTGAAACAGATAATAAATAAAAGTAGAGATCACAGTTATTTTATATAGACAAAAGAGTTCCCAGTGTGGCAAGACTTGATTGTCGGCCCGCCTGGATGTGTTAGTATTAAGGAAGACTATGTTCACAACAGATGGTGGTATAGCCATGGGAAGATAAAGGAACGCACAAAATCCCAGAAGCAATATTGGCCATGCTATTTAAGTATTGTTCTAGCCAATGAGCAAAGGTATTTCTGTGAGTTGGGTGTATCCAGCTTTTATTGGATTAATCACCCCAATTCTTGCTGTGTCCTCTTTTCATGTTCAGCAAGGAAATTTCCAATTGCTATCTGACTTCCTGCAGGGGTCAGTGTTAGTGAGGCAGACCCGGAGAAGAAGGGAAGGAAGAAATAAATTATCAGTAGGTTGAGCAAAAAGTTGGAAAGTATGAGCAGTGATTATAGACAGTTTCAGTAGCTCTCAGAGGAAATACTCTTTGACTTATTGCTAATCTTTTTAAACTCTGCACATTGGACCAACTCTTTTCGCCACCAGAATTTAAGCATGCTTAATCCTCTCTCCTTTCAAACAACAAAATGAAATAGACACCCAGCCACCACTTTTCCAATATTATCGGAATCCCAGAAAATATTGTGGAATCAAGCTATATGTTTATTAACTTTATCCACTCAACTTGGGTTTATTTACATATTATTTCTTGCTAGCATGGAGAAAAGTCTTGTTTGAATTTCCCAATAGGAGTTGAGTTATACTATGAAGATTAAAGCAGGGGTTGTTTGTCTAAGCTCGTCCAAATTTAAATTTTTTTTTCTTTTTGTGTACTTTTATTTTATTTTATTTATTTATATATGAAATTTATTGTCAAATTGGTTTCCATACAACACCCAGTGCTCATCCCAAAAGGTGCCCTCCTCAATACCCATCACCCACCCTCTCCTCCCTCCCACCCCCCATCAACCCTTAGTTTGTTCTCAGTTCTCAACAGTCTCTTATGCTTTGGCTCTCTCCCACTCTAACCTCTTTTTTTTTTTCCTTCCCCTCCCCCATGGGTTCCTGTTAAGTTTCTCAGGATCCACATAAGAGTGAAACCATATGGTATCTGTCTTTCTCTGTATGGCTTATTTCACTTAGCATCACACTCTCCAGTTCCATCCACGTTGCTACAAAAGGCCATATTTCATTTTTTCTCATTGCCACGTAGTATTCCATAGTGTATATAAACCACAATTTCTTTATCCATTCATCAGTTGATGGACATTTCGGCTCTTTCCATAATTTGGCTATTGTTGAGAGTGCTGCTATGAACATTGGGGTACAAGTGCCCCTATGCATCAGTACTCCTGTGTCCCTTGGATAAATTCCTAGCAGTGCTATTGCTGGGTCATAGGGTAGGTCTATTTTTAATTTTCTGAGGAACCTCCACACTGCTTTCCAGAGCGGCTGCACCAATTTGCATTCCCACCAACAGTGCAAGAGGGTTCCCGTTTCTCCACATCCTCTCCAGCATCTATAGTCTCCTGATTTGTTCATTTTGGCCACTCTGACTGGCGTGAGGTGATACCTGAGTGTGGTTTTGATTTGTATTTCCCTGATAAGGAGCGACGCTGAACATCTTTTCATGTGCCTGTTGGCCATCCGGATGTCTTCTTTAGAGAAGTGTCTATTCATGTTTTCTGCCCATTTCTTCACCAAATTTAAATTTTAAAGAGCTTAATTAAAGAGTCCCTCAAGGAGAAGGTCAAAGTCCTTGGCAAAACTTCAGGGGAAGGAGAGTCACAGAGACAGGTCCACAGCACCATGCTGCCACCGTGTGTCATCAGGAAAGCCCCCCTTCTCACCACCTTTGCCAATCTGCACCTTCCCTGTTGGATTTTAGAGTTTGGAAACTTTTTGAGCAACTTAAGAAAGCATAAGATCCAAAGTTCCCAAACAGTTACCCAAGTGGATGACTGTTATTATTTTCATAAATTTGGCCATTGACACAGCAACTTGGGGAGCTTTGCAAAGTTCTACATTTAGTGATTAAAAAAATTTTTTTTTACATTTATTTATTTTTGAGAGACGAGAGAGACAGAACACGAGCAGGGGAGAGGCAGAGAGAGAAGGAGACACAGAAGCCGAAGCAGGCTCCAGGCTATGAGCTGTCAGCCCAGAGCCCAACGCGGGGCTCAAACTCACAAACCGTGAGATCATGACCTGAGCTGAAGTCGGACGCTTAACCAACCGAGCCACCCAGGCGCCCCTACATTTAGTGATTTTAATGATGCCAACTCTTCTAGGCAGAGTGGTGTCAGCACTTGTAATCAAAAAAGAATCCATCTGCTACCAAACCCAAATTTCAAAAATCAGGTAAGATTGCATGTTGTGGGCTTCCAAAGAAACTTGCACACGTAAGCATGTGAAGGGCTGAAGCGACCAACAAAGTGATTGCTCCTTCCTTTGCTGTAAACGTGAAAGTGAGAAGCAGCAAAGAACGATCGACAAGTGAACACCCTTTTCATATTTCTTGTGACAGCTACCTGGAATGGGCAGGGAAGAAAAATGCAGATAAGAAAATTAAAACCACAGTCTCCTGGGGGCCAACGACAGCCTTCTGATCCTAATTTGATCTGGAGTTAGGAGTGCAGGGGAGTTCTGTAACGGTTTCTTCTGCATGGCGGAGAGCTCCGATTTTTCCGCAACAGTATCTCCCTGGAAGCTGCACAAAGCCCCCTTTGATTGCCTGTGATCAAAGCCATGCAGGCACTTCGGCAATATCTGAGCTTCAGAAAGCCAGGAAAATCAGAATGTTGAGAGTATATTAATAATTCCTAAGCACATTTTGAAGGCGAGTGGTACTTCCGAGGAAACTTCATCATGACTAAAAATGATTTGTTTCTGCCCTTCATGCTGCACACCTGGGAACAAAAGTTAGCCTTAATGCTCCGATTAGTAAGTTGCATGTCATGGTGGATGTTGAACAATATGGTCAGTTGTTCTACTCAAAATTTATGCAGCTGATCATACAGAGCCAGAGAGGAGTCGGTGATGGAGTCTCTCAGATGTTCAGACATCTTAATATGAATTAGTATGCAGCAGCTGACCAAGGAGAGTTTGTATTTTTTAAAAAGGCAGCAAGCTAAATAAATAAATAATTGGTATATGTGGGGAGGGAAACGTATTTTAAAGTCAGAGAACCTGCTTATGTATGGCAACCGTGCAATTTATTATTTGTGTATTTCACTAAATTATTTAACTTCTCTGAGTTTCAATTCCTTATCGGTAAAATAAAACCTAATCCGTAAGGTTGCAATAAAGTTAAAAAGGTGAAACATTTAGGAAACGTATACATTTCCACTTACCACATAAAGTACATAATGTGACTTGTGAAATTTTTTTAATCATTTTTACTATTTATTTATGTTTATTTAGCCTTTTCATTAATATCAGTAGTAGAGGCAGTAGAGGGGTATTAGTGGAAGTGGTTGTGGTGATAAGAGCTACAAAATTATTTTGTAGTCATGTAATTTCATAAACAGTGAAGAATTGGTAGAGGAACTAACTGGGGAGAAGATAGGGATTTTCTGGTACAATTAAAATATGTATGACCATTCTTAGTAGAATGGATGAACTAGTCACCCAGAGTATTTTTTAATTCCTTTCTCCTTCCCTCTCTCCCCCGTTTTTCCTTCCTTCCTACTTTTCCTCCCTCTGCTCCTGCCTCCCTTCTCCCTTCTTTCCTTCTTTTCTTCATTCTTTCTGGACCCACTCTGCATTGACAAACTCCAAACTCTAGGGCAGTCGAAAGAAATGATAAGCCAACCACACAGTAGAGGTATCACTGTGGAGCACAACTGTATCAACGGTGACCTCAGGAGGCACCTACTGAGGATGAAGGAAGTAGTTATTTTCTCTGGGATTATGAAGTCTTGAGGCTCATACTGGGGGCACTTGCAGGGATGTATAGACAAAATGTGCCCCCAAACTTGTCCTGGGTTATTGCTTGCTGAAGCAAATATTCTTCTAAACGTAGAACCCCAGACAATATGGTCCAAATTCTCCCAGTTTTTCTGACCAGAGTAGGTGGTGAGAGAGCAGAAAGAAAGAATGCGAGGAGCAAAAATTGGAGACTGTTGGAAAGTCAAGGTCTTACAGCATCTCAGAAGGAGAGGGAAACCTTGTGTTAGTGACACAGATTTCAAATAAGATCAGTTTAGTAAGAAAGCTTCTTCTTACTCCCCCACCCTAAACTCGGCCTTTTTCACATCACCAATTCTTATACAACCTATCTCTCATTCAGTAATCAGAACCAAGATGGTGACACTGGACCCGTCTTCCAGCTCACCTCTCTCAAGTTGCCTCTAGGAACCACTTTCCCCCTCAAAATTGCTCTTGAGGCTGAAGGTTTATCAGAACTTTATCTCTGTCAGCTGGAGTAGGGAATGAATATTTGTTATTAGTCATTTCTCAGTAATGTCCTGGGTCACTTGAGAATTCTCAACGGTATGCCCTAGATGCCTTTATTTCTTCCAGTCACACAGCAGCTCTGCGAATGCTTCAGTCTAACCCACCCTGTCAACCTGTTTTGTCCAGGAAGGTTTTTACTACAATGAGAGGGAATCTCTGGGTATAACCTGATGGGTACTGGTGCATCCTGATTTTTCCATAGGCTACACACAATCTGACCAGTTTATTTAGTGACATTTTTCCCCCTGAGTTTATTTATTTATTGAGAGAGAGAGAGAGAGAGAGACAGGAGAGAAAGCCGAGGAGGGGCAGAGAGAGAGGAGAGAGAATCCCAGCGAGGCTCCAAGCTCTCAGTGTGGAGACCAGTGCAGGCTCGAACCCAAAGTCTGTGAGATCATGACCTGAGCTAAAACTAAGAAATGGACACTTGCCCGACTAAGCTACCCAGGCACCCTTATTTAGTGACCTTTTAATGAGCATATGCCTTATGACTATTCTTACTTCCCAAGTTTTCACTGAAAGAGCCAGCTGCTTTCCTACCTGTTGGCAACACATTCACAGAGTTAATGAGCACAGGTGCACATGGCAATGGACTTCACCATTTTATTTGCTTCCAAATATGGCTGGTGTATATTGTCTCGGTTATAGAAAATCAAAATTAAAATGGTAAGTCTTTATAGCATTGGCAAGAGACAATAACCACTACAGCTAGGGCTTTTCTGAGAAATCCGTCATGACTCCAAGGTCTCTTTAGGTTAAAGAAGATGTTGATTTTTCTCAATCACGGCCTTCATTTGTTCTAACCCAAATTCGGTTCTGTTAGCATCTATTCAAACACCAATTCTTATCACATTTTTTTTTCAAGTTTATTTACTTATTTTGAGAATGAAGGAAGCTGCAGAGAGAGGAGAGAATGAATCCCAAGCAGTCTCTGCCCCATCAGCACAGAGCCCGACATGGGGTTTGAACTCAAGAATCATGAGATGATGACCTGAGCCAAAGTCAAGAGTCAGATGCATAACGGATTGACTTACCTGGGTACCCCTCTCATCACTTTTTAAAAACATTCTTCTGGCTTTGTTTTCAGATTGATTTTTTTTTTTAACTTTTCTTTGACTGCACTGATGTCACAATTGGATTTCAATTACCAAGGATCCTGGTCCAGAAATGTTCATTTCTTCCCTAATAAATTAGATAGGTTCATTGTAGCAGAACTTTTCTTGCAGGGACATTTGACTTTATTATCTTCTTGATCTCTTTGGGTTTTTAATTTTTCAGTAAATTGTGATCTGGTAACTTCCATGAGACAAGGTCGGGGCTACAGAGAGCTGTTACTTTGCTTTCATTAGCATATGTCTGAACCTTTGACCTGGAATCATATCCTTTTCCATTAGTTTTTCCCATTTGGTCATTTTACCCCTAATTTAACTCTTTATAAGAATAAACAACTTCATTTTGTTGAGGTAGATAATCAGGAAATTTTGCTTTGTGGTTATATGTCGTGAGCCCAAAGAACATGTGAGAATTTATTGAAGAGAAAATCTGTTCCTTGTCTTCAAGAAGCTTACCATTGCCTAAAAAAAGAGCTTAAAAATACTGTACAAAGCAAAGTCAAAGAAAAATCATATGTGTGTCATGCATCTGTTACTGAACAGTAACAGGGAAAGAGATTTCTTAAAGGATTGGAAAAGGTGGGAGCAGAGGACTGTGCACAAGGGCGGTCAGACAAGTTCATATTTCATATGACAGTCTGCTCTTGTTCCTGTGTGGAGAGCTTGAAATATAGTGTGCAGAACATGCTATGTTCTTGTTAGAGGATAACATGATAGAGGCAAGAGCTCTGTCTGTGGTGAGTGTGTGTGTGTGTGTGTGTGTGTGTGTGTGTGTGTGTGTTGTGTGCTTTATGCATTTATAAGCTCTCTTCTTTCATTCATTCTTATTGGAAAAGAATAGTGCCCCAGAGTATAAGCTAATAACAGCTTCATAATATAAATTGTCTAGTGCAATGTAAGAAATGAATATCCTTTTCTCCATTAATGATAAAATATACTTTGATTAAAACAAATTCTTCATCTGCATTACACAAATAGTTAAGAGGTAATTAATGGGAAGATTTTTTTTCCTCCTAGGCAAATCAATTGTATATTTGGCTAGCTCAGCTTCCTGTCAAGAAGATGTCTTAACTCTCCACGCACAAAATGTCTTAGAGGCAAACAGTACGCTCATGACATGAAAACTACGCTGGCGTCCACATGGGTCCCTCCACAGACAGTAGGCCAGCTTAGCAAAGGCCTCTGGTATAGACAAACTTTTCATTACTGTCAATTACCGTAATATTGTCCCTAAAAAAAACACAGAGTATTTTACCAAGTCCCAAATAGCTTCAGGGCAGGAAAGCAAAGTGGGAATAAAAAATAGAAAACAAATCACTCACTCTGTTCGAGAGTATAAAAACATATGTCGGCAGGCTGTTTTTTAAACAAGTGCCTTTAAAAGTAACTCCTTTGTTTTACTAAACAAAATAGAAACTTTTGATTTCGTGTACAGGTGTGGAAAAGTTTGTAGGTGAGCAGTATGAAGAATGGGGCAAAATTCTGTGTGCTGAATGGATAATTAGGTAACTTGTACACGAGCACAGATGCATATAGATGTAGTATCGTACGTACATTGAGTAAAATCCACCCAGATCTGGACATATATAAAATCTAAATAAACCATAAAAAGAGGTTCAGATCCTTCTTCTCAAGAAGGAAAAGCCCTTCAGAGTCAGTTACACTTTGCAGGATAAGCTGACTCATTACCACAACTGTAGGATGCAGACAAATATTAGGTCTTCAGATCCTGGCTCTGATATGGTGACATCTCTATGTGCAAATGTGTCTACATAGTAAAATATTCAGAATAAATCATCTCTCCTGTGTACTTATATGCCAATCAATTATGCAGGCATATGAAAGCTCTTACAAATGGACTTTGTTCACATGGATTACTCCATATCAATGAATTGAAGCAGAGAAGTGGATAGCCCATTCAATGGAAAAGTCCAAAGTAACTGATGTGTGGCTTTGTAACGTACCTAGACAGAGAAGATCAGACATTTGCATCATGCCTACTGAAAGAGACTAAGGTCTCAGGTAGGAGACCAAGATTGTAGAAGAAAAACCTCAACTTCCTATATAAAATGTATGTAAAATAGATTTGATTTGATTTTTAATTTTTTTTAATTTTATTTATTTGAGAAAGAGAAAGAAAGAGCAGGGGAGAGGGGCGGAGAGAGAGAGAGAGAGAGAGAGAGAGAGAGAGAGAGAGAGAGAATCCTAGGCAGGCTCCATGCTCAGTGCAGAGCCTGATGTGGGGCTTGATCCCATGACCCTGGGATCATGACCTGAGCTGAAATCAAGAGTTGGAGACTGAGCCACCCAGGTGCTCCTGTAAAATGGATTTTAGAACCAAGCAGGCAAAATTTGAAAGCTTGATTGCTACTGTTTGGTCTAGTTACACAATCTTTCAGATCCCAGAACCATAGTTTTCCCACTTGCGAAACTGGGATAATTCCAAAACTGTGAGATTTCTGGGAGGAGCAAATAAAAAAGCACATGCCTGCCCCGGAGTAGTGTGAAGTCACTTTTATATGTCAACTTGGCTAGGCTATTCAACTATTCAATCAGCTATTCAATCAAGTACAAACCTAAGTACTCAGCTATTCAATCAAGTACAAACCTAAGTGTTGCTATAAACGTACTCTGTGGACATTTAGCATCTACAGTCATAATAAGTAAAGGAGGTTATCTTCCATAACCTGGGTAGAGACTGACTCAATCAGTTGAAAAGATTTAAGAACAAAACTGAGGCCCTTGGTTTTGGATGTTTAGCAGCATTTAAGAAGCAGAAATTCTGACCATAGATTCAGTGCCAGTCCCTGCCTGAGTTTCCATCTTAAGTTTCTCTGTCTCTGTCCCTGTCTCTGTCCCAGCCTGCCTAGGATTCTCTCTCTTCTCTCTCTCTGTCTCTCTCTCTCTCTCTCTCTCTCTCTCTCTCTCCCTCTGTCCCTCTCCCCTGCTCTTTTTCTGATCTATCTACCATCTATATTTATTACGGTTCTTTCATAGACTCCTGACTGATACAAATAGGAACCCCTAAATGTTACTTCTAATTCAAAAATGACGGTATGTATTTGAAGATATAAATCCTATATTTCTATCACACTATAGTGGTGTGATAAAAGTAAGTATATATTTTTTTCTTCTCGCCTTACTTTCTGCTCACCTTACTATATTACATTAGAGGAGAATGGAACTGTTCCTTGAAGTTCTCTCCAAGTCCTTTTCTGTTAGTGCATAGTTAGCATGGATTCACTGGTTTAAAAAATAATCATCATGTAGTCAGGCAGACTGGCTTTGAGGGGATCAGGAGCAAGGAAGTTTGATTTCCCTGACTGAGAAGGAGAAAGGAGGATCTGAGGGTAAGAATATCAACATCCATGCCAACATAGAAGACCATTTACCATGTGCCAGCCGCTATTCTTAATTGTTAGCGAACAGACATTCACTTACAGGATGTAAGTACCACTATAATTCCCATGTTCTAGGTGAGGGTTGGGGGCACATAGTTTAAATTACTTGTTCTGGAATGTGGTGGAGCCACAGAAGTCATGGCAAGAACACGGCTCCACAGAGCAATAAGGCTGTAGAGTAGAAGCCTCACTTTCAATGTCTCCTTATGTAGAAAGATGGGAGATGGGCAGACTCCCTGGGCTGAACAGCACAAGCCCCTAGCGCATGGAGCATTTATGGCTTCTGTTGTGGAAGGAGAACTAGAGGAGAGACAGCAAAAGAAAAGGGTGAGCCAAGGGAGAGGAATGCTGAGCACAGAAGAGCTTGGCTACGCCCCCACATAGGGACCCTGTCTTGGTTTTTCTGGGTCTCTAGAATTTAACTCCATGCCTAGAGAGTAGCGTATTCTCAAAATACCTGCCATGAATTGAATAGAAAGGTGAGGACAGCATTTTACCAAGACCTGGCCTACGGATTAAGACTGGAAGAGAAGTGCAAAGCAAATCCTCCCCAACTGTTCGTGTAATTGAGGGCACGGTTATTTAAGGTTGTCCGATCTATAAAAAACCTCTCAAAGATCTCAGGCATTTTTTTGAATTCTTTAAGGAGAGCTCTCAAAAAACATTTCAGGAGAATCTGATGATGGAGATGAGATATTTGAAACAAATGAGAGATCTGATCCTATTCACACTCTTCGGTTTGCTGCTTGAAATCCAACCCGGTGACCCAAATGTATTCCACCCAGGGACAGTTCTCATATCATATTTCAAAGGGGTTGGGGGTCTTCGCCAAATGCCCATCACAGAAATTGCTTTGATTGGTCAATCTCTGCGGAGGAAAGGGGGAGACTCAAAAGTCAGTGTGGAGGCTTTCCTTTCATTTCTCAGGTTAACTATTTTGGTAAACAGCATTAACTCTTCCAACGCCGTGCCAATATTGAGATGGGTAAGCTAAAGATGTGAGTGTATCAATTAACCAAATTGCCCTACTTCTGTGAATAAAAGGTGCTTGCCTTTCTAAATCTGCCAAGTTAACACAATGTCTTAAATACAGAAAATTTGAAACATAAACAGTCACTACCTCTGTGACACTGATGTTTTTCCTGGTAGATTCTTGTTTAAAAGATTGCTAGCATGAAAAGAGCATCTCCCCACCCCCCAACCCCCCAAGCTCTTCCTCAAGGGAATCAATTAACAACAATGTGTTGAGTATCTTGATAGCAGATAATCATTCTTTCAGAAGGTGTAACTCTGACTAGGGTTTCTCAACCTTGGCTCTAGCGATCTTGGCCTGAATAATTCTGTGTCGAGGGGGTGGTCCTCAGTTTTGGATGTTTAGCAGCATTCCTGACTTCTACCCATTAATGCCAATAGCACCATTCCCCCAGTGGTTACCATTAAAAATGTCTTCAGATCGGGGCGCCTGGGTGGCGCAGTCGGTTAAGCGTCCGACTTCAGCCAGGTCACGATCTCACGGTCCGTGAGTTCGAGCCCCGCGTCAGGCTCTGGGCTGATGGCTCAGAGCCTGGAGCCTGTTTCCAATTCTGTGTCTCCCTCTCTCTCTACCCCTCCCCCGTTCATGCTCTGTCTCTCTCTGTCCCAAAAATAAATAAACGTTGAAAAAAAAATGTCTTCAGATATTGCCATATACCTCTAAGGGGGAAGCAATCACTCCCAATTGAGAAACACTGCTTTAAATCCATGGAGTAGATTGTATGTCACAGTGTAGGCCATCTGTGACAAGCATTCCCAGATCTTAGTGGCTTGGGACTGTAAAAATTTATTTATTTTTTGCTGTTATCAGAGTACAGTCTGGGTCATTATGTTGGGAAAAGGCCTCATGTTCCAGGTTAGGGACTCCTGTCTTCCAGTTGCTGAGACCACATTTCACTTGGCCAGAATTTAATCATGAGGACCCATCTAAGTGCCATGAAGGCTGGGAAGCATAGTCTAGTTTCATGCCAAAGCAGGAAAGTAAGAAGGTTGGGTGAATAATAGCCATTCTCTGCCAGACAGATTATAATAAGATAAAACCAAATCATGACAAACAGATCAATGTGGTGGCATTGGAAGGGACCCTCATAAAACATCATCAGAATGGTTTACTTCCAATTAAGGAAGCCAGTGTATTGGCTTATTGGGTTCTCAAACAGCACATAAAGATAGGAATGGGCAACCCCAAAGGCAGAGGCTCTGCTGAGGTCTTTAGTGAGGGTTTGCGGGGAGGACATGAAGACTTTTCTTGTCCCATGTTCTCTGGATCTTTCAAGCCCATCCGAGATCTGTCAGGGTTGTACCAAAAGGGGTACCTCTGATCTGCTATCTCTGGGTTCACATGAAACTCAGGGAAACAATCAGGAAACAGGAACAAAATAAACCTGTGGCTCCAATTCAGGGAAGTCAGCTAGGATGGCTGTTTCACACCAGCGCTGGGAAGGCGGTGAATGAGCGCAGATTCAGATTCTGGCTTCGGAAGCAGCTGTCCATGAGACCTTCAGAAATCTTCACTTAAAAACAGCCTCAGTTCTTTGATTTGTAAAAGGACAATGCTGTGCTTTCAAGATGGTTCTTAAGATTAGTTGAACAAATGCATATAAAACACCTAGTGAATGTAGAGCCTGGCGCATCAGTTTTTTCAATTTACTTCTTGCTTTCCTGGAACCATAGGTTATACTATCTGCAGGTTGACAGACACACAGACAACATCAGAAAGAGAAGGAAGCAGAGGGAAGCCAGAGTCAGGAACCAGAACAAAGGAACTGAATAGAAACAGACTTGGAGACTTCACAGTTTCATAGAGATTTATGGAATATTGGTTTTAATTGTAAGTAAACTCTGAGAAAGAATAACCTCATGAGCTTTGTCTGGATTGTCTTTGGTTGGTTCACTCTGTCCCTTTTTGGCCCATCCCTATCCCTCCTAGAAGACAAGCAGTGACAAGATGCTAAGACTGGTTTGTCCTGGATAAGGTTAACAAGCACATTTTCTCTCCAGACTTTTCTAACTCTGAATAGCTCCAGAGCAAAATTCGTAGCAGTTGCTTAAATCTTTTCATAGTGATATAATAAAGAGTGCTACCACATGTTGGGTGTCTATCATCATCTTTATGATGTGTCTACTGAAGTTCTTATAGCTCTTCAGGAGAAGAGTTTACAGGTGTGGAGTCTGAGACCTAAAGAGATTAAGTGATTGGTCCGAGGCCACGTTCCTGCGATTTGAATCCAGGTTTTCTGACATCAAAGCCTGCCTTTCTCTCTCTCGAAGGGGTTTCCTGCCTATTGCAGGGCACGCATGGTGTTGCCTAAGGTCTGACGTTCTTCCTTTTACCTCCAACATGTTCGTATCCACGGCCTGCCTGTCAGATTACATGCCCTGGGAACCCTCAATGGAGGCAAGCTGGCCTGTGCAATTCTTGGGGAGGGCTTAACTGTTTAAGCCATGAGAGTACCAGGCCTTTAAATAAGAGACACTCAGTATTTTCAGCAACTTAAATACAAGTGAACTTGGGGGGAGAGAAGGGGAGGGTTATGTGGAGTCTGACAGTGTCTGGGAACTTTCCCATTTCACCATTAATGGTGGCACATAATCAAATTAGCCTTTCAGAACAATCGGTACTCCGTGGGGTGGCACCATGGTGTACTGAGGTGCTTCAGAGATTTTAATTCTCCCTAACAGCTTCCCACAATAAAACAGTTACTGAATTTGAAAGTCATTGGGAGTAATTCCAGTAGGCCTCTTTTATGTACCATCTTGCAGAGGCTTCTCAAAACCTAGTGGCTACAGATTGAGTCATTCTCTGCATTTAAAGTTGTGGGTATGAGCACAGATAGAAAACTGTACATCTGTCAGTGATTCACACTTCATACAACCTCAAGATTCAAATTTCTTTTGAAAGGGCTTTTAGTAATTCAGATGGAGAAGGCTTCCAGATTTCAAGTGATTGTGTTTGGAAATTGCAAAGGAGGAGACTCCACAGTTCTGTGGACTTACTGTTTTAATTTAGCAACACTCCCCATTCCCGTATAGCTCCTGGAAGACATATGGTGGTGACAAGGACAAGGCCACGTCTTGGGGGAAATCTGCTGCACCTTGAGTGAGGTGATCGATTCCCCGGTGAGCTCGTTGACTTGCCCAACTTGTCAGAAACTCCCCCTGTTTCCAAAAGCCGTTTGTCAGGTTGACACATTCCCCTTGGAGTCACAACCATTTGGCCCTTTTCACTAGCTTCTTATCCACTATGTTTGCATTTAATTCATGCTCTGATATGGACTCCCAACCCAGACCCAGTTTCTCAGACCTGTAGGAACTTTGAGCATTTTTTCTTGCCATCCCAAGATAGAAAAGACCATATCCCCATCAGAGGGGGCTTCCAGAAAGAGGAAGGTGGATGAAGTGAAATATCGTGTATCTATTCAAGGTACTAAACCAAGGCCTACCATTTAACCTTGTTAAAGATTTAATTAGTCTGTTGAGAAGACATATCAGATACTCTTGTGAGATACCGTTGAGAAAACCAATCCTGAAATCAAAACAAAACAAAACAAAACAAAATTACATAATAGGGTAAATATTCATTTCCTAAGAGGATTCACAGTGAGACATCTTCAATTAAGCCTTTCAAAAGTGGGTTCCATTAATGCCTTTACAATTAGTGAAACTTTTAGGAAACTGTCTCTTACAAGAAATAAAGTAAAACTATGCAGTTCAACATTTTTCCACATGGAGATTTTTGAAATAGGGAGATTTTTTTTTTTTTTTTTCAGCTGTTCAGAGCTTTCTCCTTATAAGGCTCTATCTCAGTCAAGGGGACATGGTTTCTCCAGTTAAAAAAGATATGCTGTTTTTGGAAATGATTAATCAAAATGCCAGTCCTCATACCTTTCCAAGAGGCCATCATCATTGTAAGGTGTCACTATGCATAACATTCTGGGATTATCTGAAAGGCTAATTTAAAAGAAAACTCAGACATATACTAGAGTCAATTTTAAAAGCCACAGCTTTCCTTTCATTTTTCAATTATGAATTTATCATAAAGGAAACAATGGGTCTACTGTTTCATTCTGCAAATTGCCAGGAATTACTTTTGAAGGTAAGTAGGTCACTGATAGGTTATCCAGCCTGGTTTCAATTATTACAGCTATTTAAGTAACAATTGCTATTCTAATTCCACTAGAACTATGCTGGGGAAAGAGAAGGATGAGTAACAGTTCAGGCGCACATACACGTATTTCTTAGATTGTTTTAGAGACTAGAAGATGGTAAGTGAATCTGCTTTTACTCACTTTCAACAACTTCTGTCTGTGCAATCAGAAGTCGAGAGTATGGGTACAAGAAAGAGAGGGCTGCCTGCGTTCAAATTTGGAGCCTCTACAAACTCACTTGTAGATGGCCCAGTCTTGCTTTTCTCACAGAATCCTAAACATAATGCGGTGCCTGAGTGGCTCGGTTGGTTAAGCGTCCGACTTTTGATTTCAGCTCAGGTCATGATTTCACAGTTCCTGAGATCAAGCCCTGAATTGGGCTCTACACTGACAGTGCAGAGCCTGATTGGGATTCTCTCTCTCTTCTCTCTGCCCTTCCCCTGTTTGCATGCATGTGCGTTCTCTCTCTCTCTCTCTCTCAAAATAAATAAATAAAAAAAAAAAAAATTCAGGGTATTTAGCTCTGTCTAGCGAAGGTCAGATTATTTGCAGGGGTCCGGGGTGGGTGTGGGTTTCGTATTAGAGCTCACTCATGGCTTGTCTTTGTATTGTTGTCATCTTTTCTCTTGCCCTAGAAATGTTAGAGCCAACAGAGTAAATTGAATCTAATGGTGGACATTCTGCTGCTTCTTGGAAGGTTAATCTTTACATAATTGGGATTCCAAGCCCCCAAACCAAGGAAAGATAAGGAAACCACACTAGGGGGCATGCTGGGCTCAAGTCTCCTCTGGTAGTGAAAATATTGCCTTAGAATGACTACTGCTAATAAAATTGAAGAAACAAAACTTACATTCTTATGACTAAGGTATGCACAACTTGATTTAAATTTAATTTCTGGCAGTTGCTAGTTTTCAGTTTGGAATAGTCCCTCACTGTGGAAGCTGCCAATTTGAAGGATGTTTCAGAACTTCTATATTTCCTAAGTTCATTGTAGATGCCAAATAAAATGTTGGTTAAATGAATAAATAGTCTTCCAAGAAAGACACTAATTACTTTCCAATTCTTCTGCTCTCTTAAACAGATGTATGCACATTCAAGAGCCTAACAGGGAAGGAGAAAGAAAGGCAGAGAAATATGGAGCAGCTGGGGGCTCAGCCAGGGACTTGCTTGAGAGGACCTTATCGGGTGTCTGGGAACAGGGAGAGACATCCAGGCTTCCTATTTTTCCACAGATTGGCAGAATGGGGCAGCAAACACTGTCTAAGATTAAGTACTGCTTTCTAGTTTAAAAAGCATCAGAGAAAATATTATTTTTCCAGTGAGGTTCAAAAACCTTTATTTATTTCCTTCATTTCCTGATCAGTACAGGCAAACAGCCCGGGGACTTGGTAGGTGAGTATCATGCTAATTTCATGCAGTGGTGGGGGGCTTCTCTCCAGGCAGTTAATTAATATTAGTTAACAGTGTTAGTGTACCCACAGCCATAAAGAAAATAATTTCCCTATTGCGAAGTCATCTAATATTTTGTGTCAGCTCAGACCATCCTATTTCCCCTGAATGTCTTTCAAAAGGAACACCACAAAAAGAGCTAATTAACTTTTATAGAAATGACTTTTAAATCCAAATTTTATTTATTTTTTTTCAACGTTTATTTATTTTTGGGACAGAGAGAGACAGAGCATGAACGGGGGAGGGGCAGAGAGAGAGGGAGACACGGAATCGGAAATAGGCTCCAGGCTCCAGAGCCTGACGCGGGGCTCGAACTCACGGAACACGAGATCGTGACCTGGCTGAAGTCGGACGCTTAACCGACTGCGCCACCCAGGAGCCCCTTAAATCCAAATTTTAAATCCAAATCCAAATTTTGAATCCAAATTTTGATGCCCGCATTTCCTAAGCAAGATCAATATAGAAATTCCCCAAATGAAGCTGATAGCTTATTTCCTCATGGGCAAGTGACCTTATCATAAAGGTGTCAAGGTTACCGGTTTCTGGATTTTCACCAAGTAGCTCAAACCAGGAAAATACCTGCCCTCCAGGAAGGCATCAGAATTAAAGACATTGTTAACTCACTTTTTGATAGTTTGGATTTATTCTGCACTTGCATAAGCTTCATTTGATCCATCTTCAATGGATTTAATAATGGAATTTTAATAAGAGATATTAGATTCAGAAAATCTAAGGATTTCAGTCTTCAGATCCCATACTTATTTATAAAATGTGTTCCAAGCTCTTTGAGACATTTTGTACTTGATTATTGGCTTTAAGATATAAAGCTAATAGGTTGGAATAATAAAATATATTCCTTTTAGAAGACCATGACCTCTTTGCATTTGTGTCTCCCTTCTAAAGACCCTTGCTTCTGGCAAAGGTGCACTCTTAGAAGAACAGAGGAATATTTTGATGTAGTGCCACAAAGTCAAGATCTTTATTTATTTTTAAGCCATTTGAGCACCTGGTATGTCCTGTACTAGAGTTGTAGCATTTTCCCCTCTACCTTTATTTTACAGTAGAGTCTAATATGTATCTTTCTTGGCTTGCTTTTGGGAGTAGAGATTACATTTTCAGGTGCCCGGGAAATCTCACTTCTCCACCGTGCAATTTCCTTCCAATCTTTCTTTTCTCATTTTCCCACCTTGAGAGGTCTCTTTACTATCTCGTACCCTAATAGATTACCCAGTGCTCCGTAGACATGGCTACAGATTTATTTAAGCTCTCACGTTTCTTCTCCTTTCTATTATTTAACTTCAAATTCTATAAAATTCCTCCTTCCAGCCCTAAACTGGCTGTTTAAGATCACTTTCCTGAGTTGTCCCTGAAAGGCCCTTCAGAGGAAAAAAAAAGATGCTATCCGGCCATGCCCTGGACTACTGTCTGCCTAGGGACAGTAAACTGTGCCTTGAATGGGGGATTAACCAGGAGGAGGGACCACAGGGTAAGAATCCTGTTGGCAAATCTGGCAAATAGGGATACCTATACCTGTGATGTTGTGACATAATAAGAAATACACATATTTGTTCTTCACCCCAGTTCCTAGCGCAGACCTCCTCAAACCCTTGGGATTTCTCGAGTGATAGGGGTGATAGGGTTATCTTTGTTAATAACATTTAGTCTGGATCCCTGGTTCCTGTTACAAGACTTTCTTAATGAATCTCTGGAGTGATAAGAATGCCTTTCTGTATGCTAATGAGATGATTAGTGCCTCGGGGCTCTGAGACAGCTTCTAGATGGTGGCCAGAGAGAGACCAACCGTGTGATTAGAGGGCTGGAATTTCAGCACCACCCTGAGACCACCAGAAGGGAGAGAAGATGAAGCTTAATGTAATCAGTCATGCTGAGGGGTTGCAACTTGTGCTGAAACCCCTAAATAAAGGGATGCTGAGAGCTTCTGGGTTGGTGAACGCAGTGAGCTGGTAAAGGGGTGGTGCACCTGAGGAGGGCGTGGAAGCCCGTGCCCCTTCCCACATCTTTGGTCCCATACATCTCTTCCATTTGGCCGTTTCTGAGATGCATCCTTCATAATAAATTGATAAGAGTATGTAAAGCACTTGCCCGAGTTCTGTGAGCCATTCTAGCAAATTACTGACCCTGAAAGGGGTTTGTGCGAACCTCCGGTTGATAGGCACTTGGTCAGAAGTAAGAGAGGCTCAGATCTGTGATGAGCATCTCAAGAGGGACTGAGCCCTTTCACTTATGGGATCTGTGCTAACCCCGGCCAGTTAGTGTCAGAAGAGAATGGAATTATAGGACCCCCAGTGGGTATCCGGGGATTGGAGAACAGGTTGGTGTGGAACCCAACCCCCCAACGCATTTGGTGTCAGAGGTGTGAGTAAAACCACAAGCCCATACGTGTGAGCGAGGAGCAAGAACTTCACCACGCCCCTCAGTATTCCTTTACTGCTATTCCTGTTGGGTCTAAGTATTGCCTGAGAATATTGTTCTTTAGGGAACTCAGTAGGCTCATGGCATATCTTACAGCCAGCAGCAGGCCTTCAAAGTATTTCCAAGAAGGATGTTACTAACATAAAACCGTGGTTCTCAGTCCGGGGTGATTCTGTCCCCTGGGGGATATTTTGCAACGTCTGGAGATATTTTTTGCTGGGTGGGTGCTTCTGGGAACCAGTGAATAGGAGCCAGGGACAGGGCTCCACATTCTGCAATGCACCTGACCGTCTCCACGGAGGGATGATCTGGCCTCCCGTAGAGCTGACATCGAGAAACCAAGACCCAGAGGCGGCCCTCTTATCTCTTGAAGCCAGAAATTACATGAGACCTGGTTAAGAGGCATGCAAAGATACTGCAAACTCTAAGGTTTAGATTTTTATGTTACTGACAAAGTCAAACCTAGGCGTCGTCAAGGACTTAAACCTAGGAGTCGTCAAGGACTTCAACCTAGGAGTCGTCAAGGACTTCAACCTAGAAGTCATCAAGGACTTATGACCACAAACTAGCATTGCTAGAGTAAATAGCTACCCGTTTCTAAATATTCTTTCTCATGCACTAAGACAGCTGTCCATGAGCATGGTACTGTACGCTTCAGCATAGGGACTACCCTGAAAACTTGTCTCCGTAAGAGAAAAAGATAAAATGAAGTTTATCTTATCCCCAAGGGAAGCATGTGCTTTGAAAATAAGCTCTTTGAAAATGGCTCTTCCCCCCTTCTAAATCTTCTTGAGGCTAAAGCGCAGAGTATTTTCTTGGAAGTTGCTTCCATCTGTCTCCCTTTATGCATCAAGCTCCTCAAATGTGGGAAGAGCTACGTTACTGCATTGTTTTCCAAAGACTGAGGATTCTGAGGTTTTAACTGGTTTCACAGTAAGAACTGGCCTAACAGGAGTACACTCTGCAGGTTGAGTTTCTCAAAGCACTTTCTTGGGTCTGCCTAATTGGAGAAATCTCCAAGGGAGCTGGACAGCACCTTTTGCTCTGTGCAGCTGTGTGGGTCTCATCTACCTTATCCACAGGAGGGACAGAATTCATCCTGCAGAACAGGGAGGAAGAAAATTAAACTATTACAAACTGCATTAGAACCACAAAACCATGGAGTATTAATGAATCATAAAACTCAGGGAAATGGTCAAATAAAAGAATGGAATAGTATGTTCTTAAAAAATATTCTATAGTTCTAAGTCTCATACCAGGTATTTCCAACATGTACATGGAAGTCAACTGCGGTCAAACAGGATTTTTATCTATGTGCTGCAGCATCTGAATGGAATAAGCAGTGATAGCACAATTCTTTTGAAACGTCTTCCACTCTGTAATTAATGTGGATGGCAATTGATTCACATGTATGTAGCCTCTAGTGCCATTAGGAGAATACAGGCTCTCTGCATTATGGAACTTGGGGTGACCTTCATAGAAAAAGTGTTTGTTCTTTCTGAAATCTGAATGAAAAATCTTTGATTAATTATAGTCTTTTAAAATACAGGCTCCGGACATGGTGGGAGAAGGCACCTCACTCACATATTTATTTCTCTAAAGGAGCAAAGTCTCCAGCAACAATCAGAGAACATTTTGAGAGGTCTCAAAGGCTCTTGTGCTTCAACTTTTAATTGGGTGGTGGCAGAGGTGATTCAAGTAGGCTTGCCTTTGAGTCAGAGGTCTCTACTCTTCCCTTTCTTTTTGGTTCTAGTTAATTTCTCCTCAGTTGAAATTCTTGTTTTTTGTACAATGGAAAGACCCTAAAAGACAGAAGATTTGCATTTTATTTCTATGACTTGCTGTTTTCGTTTCGCTTCAGATAAAATTCTTCTTAAGCTTCTCTTAGAGAAAATTATTCTGTGGTGCCGGCAGCTGGGACCAACTACCACTCCTCTGTGCCGGAGGTGATGACACAGAAAGGACTGACATTGCTTTCCTGCATGCAGGGCACCTTGAGGTGCTCATATCTGAGAAGTGGTAAATGAGAGTTTTAGATCAGGTGACCTCTTATGGGTAAGATCTTTATGAAGCTAAGAGATGTCGGTGCTAATTCTGGGTTTGTCCTAAGGTGCATGGCTTTCAAAAAGTCACTTGGAAGTCGGTTGCTTCCATCTCAGGAACTGGAATCATAAAATCTGATACCAATTGTCTTAGACTTCAAGGATTCCCTTGAAAGTAGGGCTTGAGGCCCAGGCTTTCATGCAGGTAGTTTAGTTGGGATTGCGATTTGGGGGAGAAGTAAGCATATGACAAGAGAGTAAAATAAAGAAGGAAGAAAAGGCAGTGGGATGCATTATTGAGCTGGCCACACTATGGTTAATTGGCACTTGACTCTGTGACCTTCTGAGAACCTTGTGAATGGTATCTCAGAACTGTCCCTCCCGAGGATGAAAGCATGATTTCTTTGTTTCTACCTCTATCAGTCAAGAATGGTAGAGGTTGTGTCCTGAATTCCATGTTGCAGATCAGAGAAGCCTAGGTAGGAAGTGAGAGATGCGTGGCACAGACCAAGCTGAGGAATGATCTGATTGCCCATCTCTGTGCCCTAAAACCAGATTAGAATACTTTCTGACTCCTGTGCGTGGTTTTTGCCCTCATCCCTGTGACTTTACTCATGCGGTTTTCCTGATGTGTCTTCTCCTTTGACTAAAGAATTCCTAATCTATTATTCAAGCCCAGGTCAAATGTAGCCTGTCTACAAAAACATTCCTCAAGGCAGTAAACAACCATGATTACCTCATTATATAGTTATAAGGATTAGGGGAAACCCTTGTAAAGCACTTAGAATAGCCTAAGACAGAGAGCTACCAATCAATCAATCATCATTGCTCTTCTAAAATTATTTCTTTCTGTGATTATTATGTCTCCTAGATTATTAAACACAGTAAAGGCAGAAACTCTGTTTTAACCATTATAAACGCCTCACAAAGTAACCGGCGGCTAGTAGATGTTTGTTATGGGTTGAATTGTGTCACCCACACAAAGACATGTTGCTGTTCTAGCTCCCAATATCTGAAAATGTGACCTTATTGGGAAATAGGGTCTTTACAGAGTTAATCAAGCTGGAATGAGATCATTAGGGTGGGCCCTAATCCAATATGACTGCTGTTCAGACAAAAAGGAGAAATTTGGACACAGAGACAGACATCCATGGGGGACGGATGATATGAAGACATAAGGAAAGTGTCATGAGCAAACCAAGAAATGACTGAGGTTACCAGAGTTGGGAGAGTGACCTGGAGAAGATTTTCCTTCACAGCTTTCAGAAGGAACCAAACCTACTGACATCTGGATTTCAGATTTCCAGACTCCGGAACTGTGAGATAATAAATTTCTGTTATTCTAAGCCATTCAGTTTGTGGCTGTTAGAGGAGACACAGGACACTAATACAGCACTTAATAAATATTTGAATTAATTTGGATGTGTAGGTGAACAGCTAAGAGCTGAGAATGATTATTTTTTTTTACAGTGGTTCATCCTACATATCTTTTCAGATCCAGCTAAATCCTCACAAATTCTATAGTTCTTTCCTGATCTTTTTGATGCAGGGAGAGCTCTCCTCTCAGAAAACATGTAGTTCATCTCTCCTTTGATACAAACACCGCTTTGTGAATTGACTTGATAACCCATCTTTGGAAATTTATGGTCCAAGTATATAAGTCTTTGTCCTTAATCGGAAACATGCTGTGTTACCTCCAGTGCTCAGCTTCATCTAGGGTACTTACTAAGTGTTCTGAGTGTTAATTAATGCCCAAATCTGCTTCTCTGGTGGTGTGTCCAGATCTGGGTCCAAGGCTCTGCTCCCTTTCCTGTGTAGCGTTTCTAACATCAGCGTGATAAGGTGAAGGAGCTCCAGGGCGCTGATGCCTCTAACGACCCTTCCTTTCAGCACTTGTGTGATTGGGACAAAGGATTACTAGTATTTATATATGGTTCCATGAAACAAGCACATGTAATCATACTGAGTCCAGGCAGACAGCTGACCACAGGGGCAGCCGGCCAACAATCAAACATACCTATCACTTAGACGCACATGCCTGGAGGCCACAACGGGATTTCTTTAAACACTTGACTCAAATCTAACTGGTTCCTAGCTGTTGTGCCAGCAGATTAGTACGTTCAGTACCTTTATTACCACCTCTTGTCCCAATTTGCCTCATTAAGGACAATGAATAGAAATGTCTTATTTTAGTCTTTGTTCATGGCTTGTGAAGACATTGTTTTTGGCCCGATTCTCTCAAAACGCTTTCATGAGAAATTCATGAAGGCAAAAAACTTATAGACCTAAGTTCTCATAGTGGTTGATGCAAAATCGACAATTAATACCACTTTATTCCAGCATAAACCAGTAAAAAGCTACTTTCTTTGCAATAAGCCTTCTAAACTGGTAAGTGGGGTGGGTCAGGAGGAAATTACTGACACCAAAGGGTAAAAATGACTTAATGAATATGGATGTATTAGAAATGTTTAAGTAAATATGGTTTCATATTATAATTTGTTCTGATATTTTATTAACATGTTTTCATGTGTAATTATAAAAATAGGAATGAGATCATGCTGTTTTTAATCGTTGGAGTTTTATTTCAGCGAAGCATTTAAATTAAAAATAATGCTAACATTTCCTTTTACTTGAATTAGCATAGCTCCTGTAGTATTTAAAAAAGCCCAAAACTCATACTATGTCATTCTCCCCGAACAGTTCCTCATTTGGTTTTCTCCCAGAGAATCTCATACAAGTATTTTGTAGACCAGGAACCTATTCTTATTATACATAAATACAAGGACCCCAATATCTAACAGAATGAAAAGTATGAAATACAAGCTTTGTGGGGGGGGGGATGAATCTATTAAGGGGCTAATTAGATTTACTTTTATTTCATTTGATGGCGATTGACTGTTGCAAGACCAGCCTTGTGTGTGGTCACCATACTCTTGAATTTAGGATGAGCTGAGGTCTTGGTTAAAGTAGAGGGCATGGTGGCCAGTGAAGTGTCATTACGGGGCTTTGATTTTTTCCTTCTTTAACAGATGAACGCTAGTAATGGTAGGTACCTGATTCATGGGAAAGGTGTTCATACCCCTGAGGTCACACCAGTATGAGGATGCTGGTCTGCTCAGCTACATAAACCCAAGCCAGTATGGGCTGCACTGAGGGGTAATACTCAATAATTTCAAAATACTTCCATGTTAATTGGTGAATAGCTGCTGCCTTGAGCTCCTGGGAGTTCCTTCTCTCCCCTCTAACACTGTTCCAGCCTCCCCAGGAAACTGTAGGGACACATACTCCTTGAATTCCAGCCAGTTGAAGATGAATACCTGGCGAGCAGGTAGCCTCCTGCTTTAGCTCTGGGACAGACAGATCAACTCTCATTAGTTTATGCCATGCCTCCCAGTCGTTAATTATTTTTGAATATCACCCCTGGACTCATAATATCAGCTAATAGTTTGTTAGTTGAAACTCACTTATTCTCAAAAGGTCAGTGCATCTTGTGGTTTAAATCAAAATTAATTCATTTTGGAAGACCTGTTCTCTTCACAGGTGTATTTCTTTCACTCCATTGAATCTTTCTAAATGGGAACATTTAAACACTCTGGATATTTTTTATTAAAATGTATGTCTTGGTCCGTAAGGTAAGAAAAGCAATCTCATACAATTTTGTTCATTACTAGAAAAGGCCTTAAGTCATATTTTAAAAGTGTTTGCTGCCCTTTTGCATTTAAATTATGAAAACAAAAAGATTTCAGTTCAAACTAGTTTTTGAAAGTATATGATTAGTCCATAACAGCTTTAAGACTCTTAGGGACCAACCTTTCCTGGCAACATCTTGGAACATACTAATAAATTTCTAATAAACTGGTGGTGTATGTAACTTCTTACATTCTGTTTTAACAGAGCCTAAAATCAACGGTAAAATGTTTCAAGGTATAAGGATGTGGCCTTCTGTGTAACCAAGGGCAAAAGCTTTATCTTTCATATCTTTTGGGGGAGGAATACAAATAACTCTGTCATTTCCTCCTCCCCCCCCACCTTTTTTTTTTTTTTTTGAGTAAAAACAAATTAATTGCAGGCACAAAACTTTCCCCATTAAAAAAGGGCATTGGTTAAAAGCAGGTTGTAAATTTGCATATTTGAAACCGAAGGAAGAGATCCTTCCAAGATTTAAGCACTAAAAGTGTGTGAAGAGCTATAAACAAATTATGGAGAAGGAGTTCACCCACTAGGTGGGCTTGTTTGCCTCACCACGTAGAGTTATGTTGGCAGCATTAATTACACATAGTATAAATATTATGTTCCAGAATTGTTTTTTTTTTTACATTTTTTTAAATGTTTATTTATTTTTGAGAGAGAGAGAGAGGCAGAGCGTGAGCAGGGGAGGGGCAGAGAGAGAAGGAGACACAGAATATGAAGCAGGCTTGAGGCTCTGAGCTGTCAGCACAGAGCCCGACACGGGCTTGAACCCATGAACTGTGAGATCATGACCTGAGCTGAAGTTGGACGCTCAACCAGCTGAGCCACCCAGGCGCCCCCAGAATTGTTTCTTTAAGCTTACATGGGTTTTGCCACTACATATTTCACATATTCGTCTTTGTTGAAATTGATGTCCTAGATTGAAATTTCCTAGAGGTCAATGATTGTATTCTGCTGTTTTGTTGAAAACTGTATTTCTTCACTTTTAGGAGTAATAGGAGCAATTAACAAATATTAACAGTGACTATGGTAATGGCATTGAGGAAGAGGAGGCTGATAAAAGTAGATAAAGAATAGCACATATAAAGTATAAATGGATGTGAGCATTTAGTTAAATTTCTCATTAGGAAGTCTGGGGAACCAATGCTTTATCACCTGTTACAAAAATGCCTTTCTTGTGTTAGTTATATTAAGACATAGCAGTAAGGAATAGGGCTCCTGTCTGCTCTGATCAGTATCAGTTCTGCTTTTGAATATTCTGCATGCAAGAGAACTGGCAAAAGGTAAATGCCCAGGACACAGAGGGCCCTGTTTTTTTAGGTTTCAACTTATTCTTGGCCCATGGCAGTGTATCCTGGACATATTTCAAAATGAGCGCTGGCAAATATTCATGTGACAGGGCTGGCCTTTCTTCACCTATGTTAGGTAATTATTAGTGTTTGGTAATCAATCCCAAGTTTTCCTTCTTGTCTCCTGGACCGGTGCAGGCAGTTCTTTTTGACATACAGCTACCTGTCTTTTGCCAAGGTAGAGTCGTAAAATGTTTCCTTTCACCTCCTTTATCACACCCTCCAAAGAGCATACCCTACTCCATCAAACACAGGCAATAACTAGATAATCCCACTAGGGTTCCCATATATCTCCACAAGTCATAACCAGGGCTTTCCAACCTCTATACACCACAACCCGTCTAGAAAGTTGTAAAAATGCGTTCAGCACACACAGGGGCGAGAGGGTGAGGGCAGAAGGTGTCAGTACCTCAGCACATTTGTGACATAATCAGGGGGCACGCATGCCCCTGGTGGGTGCTTCAGTCACATACTAAAGCATTTGGACTGCCTTCCTTCTGCTTGCAATAATAGCCAAGCAATATGCTTCCTCAAGTCCTGTCTACTTTTTTTATCTGAAAAATTATTCATTCACTCAATCTAACTTTTATTGTCAAGTTATATATATAGCCAGACTCTATGCCTCTATGCTAGATTACACATACAAAAATAAGAATGCCACATTTTCTGCTACTTAGTGGATTTACATATTTCTGAATATAAGCTCTACCAGCGGGACATCCATTTTTCTTTCCTGCTTTCCCCTCCAGCTCTGTCTGTCTTCTGCAGGGAATTATAATGTCCTTATACCCGCTGGTTTCTTGGTTTATCAACAAAAAGCATTTTTGTCCTCTTGGCTTACAAAGTAGGCAGACTGCTTCTCTTTTACTAAATATATTAATACAACTTCAACGTATTATCCAACATCTTAAGCAACACAAACTCTTAAAGTAAAATAATGCCTTATAAATTCTAGATACAGATTTGTTATAAAATCCAGATACAGATACAGGATATCACAATTGGAGCAGCAAGTATGGAAACCAGACATTTATTGGGTGGCCATACAGGGTTTAGAGAATCATGTGCTGTTCCTGGACCTCCCCACGTTTCAAAGCTGGAACTCTTGATCGGGGCTGCCTTGAGGGATGAGAGATCTACGCATTCACACAGCATCCCACACCAAGAAGAACCCTACGGTTGGTTTCATGCTCTGCTATTACCATCTCGAATATCATAATGAGTTTTGGACAATTGGTCTACGTTTTCACTTTGCACTGGTCCTGTGAATTATGTAGCACGTCCTGTCCCTGATCTACTGCTCTGGGGTCAGTTCATTCTTTGCCTTCCTGCCAAACGGTCATTGAAATCTGTAGTTGCTTTGATCATAGAGAGCTTTAAACTATTGAGGAACTGAGGAGTTTGGAATCCTGGGTACTGCAGTAGTGAGGGCTTGCTGCAACCCCTCTTAGAGATGCCTCTGCCGGCCTCCTCTCGCCAGCCATTGACCAGCTCCATCAATCAGCTGAGGTGGTTAGTACAGCCGCCAGTATGCTTATCAGGGACTGTATTCTGTTACTCCTGGCAAGGTCGGGGGAGACTCTCATCTTTGGGTGGTCTTTCTCTATCAGTCATTAGCCCCCATCTTTTGCACTTTACTCCTTCCAGATCAGAACAACAGAGAGAGAAAGAGAAAACACACACACACACACACACACACACACACACACACACTCAACAATACAGAAGGCATGGTCTCCCGCCCCTCTGCTCAGCAGTGAGCTCTGTCCAGCTGTGTGTATTTTACTCCCAAACAGGTCCCAAGTTTACTCCTGTTACCATGGTGATCAGCCACTCTCTACAAAGTCATTTTTTCCTTTCCCTTTCTTCAACAGGAAATTTGCATTTTATAACTTTTCCTTGAAGCCTGTTCTTAACATTTCAACTCCACTTCTCTCACTGGATGAACAGACTTCCTTTCTTAAATTTAAAGAAACTAAGCCTCCCTGTAATAGTTTTACACTTGTTATGTACATGATTTAACGTTTTTCCTTACTTTGATAGGAAACTGTGCCTTAAACTTCAACATGGCGTGGTCAAATATTTGGACTGCACAAGATGAGTATTAACGTATTTTGTATCAGTAACACACTGATGTACGTGGCATATAATTTGACTTGCTATAAGGTTAAGATGTGCAATGAAGAGATTACTAGGGAATAGTGTACCAAAGAGGGGATATTTCTTAAATTTTATTTATGGGGATAATATTTAAAGCTATACAGCTATGGTTCACCCCAATTAAAACAGAAAAAAAAACCCTGGAGAGATAGACTCCAAGTTTATTTCCTAGTGTGGAACAGGTAGATGGTATTTTATACAGGGTGACAAAGAGGAGTCTATTTTTAACCTTTTGACTTCCTGTTGATAAAAATAGAAGAACCTGAAGTTCAAAAGATGTCCTCATAGATGGTCTAAGCAAGCAAATTCGGCTTTTTCAACGACATAAACTTTTTCTTTATTGGGGTAGTTGAGGTCACTTGAGCCAGTAATCATTGGGCAGGGATCTTAGGCAAATGTCCATTCAACATTCAATTTTTCAAGACATTTTAGTTGAGTGACTACTGCTGAATCTGAGCTTTTGTGCTGGGATTCTTCTTGAACGGATCAGATTCAGCTGCTACCCTCGTCCGTTTTGTCTACCAAGGATATCAGAAAAGAAGAAAATGAAGGGGTCAAGTGTCAAGATGGGGAACAACAAGATTGGACCCAAATTGGCCTAAGGAAGAAGATCTCATCCCTGATTATACATTAGAATGGTATTGAGAAACTTAAGAACAAAAACCAAGGAAACAATCCAGTTCTCAGCCCCTATCCTAGACCAAATGAGTCAAAAATTCTGGAGGACCACTTGAGACATTGTTACTTTTACAAGCTCCCCAGGTGATTCTCCTGAGTCAGGGTTCACCTACAGGGCAGTGGTCTCAAAATTAACATCAGAATCACCTGGAGCAATTATTAAAGGACACATTGTTGAGTCCCAGGCCTAGAGATTCTAATTAAGTAGGTTTGGGGCAGGGCCTAGAATTTGTCATTAACAAGTCTCTTGCTGGGGCTCTTAGTCAAGGGACTACCTTTTTCAGAACCAGCTTATATAAATACCAGGAAGCTGTCCCAAGGATATACTATTTCACCCAGGACTAGCAGGACGCGTGGACAAAGAGAAAGCAGGTCACTGGGGAGGGCTTTGGGCATATGGCTTCTGAAGAGACCTAGGTCAAGAAAGAGCGCTGGAGAAATTGAAAAAAAGGTCTGTATTATGCTTGGAACACAGAAAGCAATGTGAAGCGTGTTTAGGGTTATACACAGTTGAAGTGGCAAGCAAGGAACAGATCTTGAGTGACGTTGTAAACCATATTAGGGGGTTTGTATGTTACCGGGCGGCAAATGGTAACCTATTGAAACACTTTAAGTAGAGGATGACACAATCTGATCCTCAGTTTGGAAAGCGGATCCAGGTTACAGAGTCAGGCTAGAGGCGCTTGCATGAATGCTGACGGGAGAGTGGATGAAAAGTAAACAGATTCAATAACGACTCCATAGAACTTTAAGATCAAGTGGTGAAGGGTGAAGGAGTAGTCGGGAGTGACTTCTCTTTGAGTTTGGAAAACTCAGTATGAGGGTAAAGCCTCTGCCGTAATGTGGAACAAAGAAATTGGGTCAGTGGAATACAAGCAGTGCATATTTTCAGGTTCCTTGTGTGTAAAAGAAGAATAAACATCTAAATCATGGAGCCCTTGCAGGATTAAGTGGGTATTTAACATAGAACTTAGCACACAAATTCTCCTGTCTCCTGACTTCCCAGTTTAACATTCATTCTTTGTTCCAGTTAAGGAAAAGCACAGATCTTCGAGCACATACTTTGGTGTTTTTTATAAATGATCTATAGTAGTGTTCCAGTCTTCTAGTCCAAAACATACAAGCTGTTAATCCGAGTGAGATGATGGAAACCCACAGTGGAATCAAGACACAGGGTAAGGCCAATTCTTCATTGTCTCATTTTGCCAATTTTTGCAAAATTACGATGTTCGAAGTGGCTTTCAGGAAATATTTGAAGCGATGCTTCATAAGAGCGGTTGATTGTTTTGTGTGCATACTGCGATCCCTTTATGAAAGGGTATTTGACGGACAAGATTAATGTCTGCTTCATATGCTGACTCTCATCAGGACTTTTCTCTGTGTACTAACGCTTCAGAGGAAATTATACGACCTGGGATGGAACAAATCTGTCCAACAATCAATGACGCTTTGGTAGGGTTTTACTCCACACGTGCCTGCTCGACAATGCAATCTGTTGACTGCTGTCCTATCTTGTGTGGTTGCTCACGCTAAAGTATGACGAAAATGGAACTCGAGTTTTTCAAGTTTGTTGCTGGTAGGTGTGTCCATTGTTTGGAAGCCAAGATGGCTTCACAGGTGGCAATCCTTGACTTGGAGCCTCAACTTCAATGAAGCGTTTGCTGAATTGGCCATTTCTGGGAAATTGTTGGCCCTGTGCTTTGTGATTTGCTCTCCTAACACCTTTATTTCTCATTAAGCAAGAGTATTTTTCAGAAAAAAGGGAATTAGAGTAATTCAGAATTATTGGGAAAGTATGTTAAGGTCTTTTTCCTTGAAATATTCCATTTTTAATTATGAGATAATACCCTTCAGAAAATAAATCTTTCTGGTACTATCACAGATAGGCCATCTGATTGAGCAGAGGGCAAGTGGGGCTTAAAATAGTTCCTAAAAAGAAACGGAAATGTTCTATTTTCCCAATTCATTGAAAATTACTTTTACAAAGGTGACATGTTTGTTTTCAATCCCCAAAACAATAGCCATTTTTACACTTTATTTATGTTCAGAAAAACATGTCAAATTTCCTTGACGCAGATGAAATGCTTGTGATAAATCAGACTGCTTTCTCCTTTGTTATGAATAATTACGTGTTAGGGGTTTTATGATTTTTGATATTATTTATTTCTACGATGATTAGACAGTCATTCCAGATTGTGCCCTTTTCTGCCATGGATGTATGTGTCTGTATGTGATCCCAGCTAACGTGTTTCCCTTCACCACCCACAAGAAGTGAACTTTAGGCTGCTTCAAGAGGTATGCAAGAAACTACACAAGGGAAGACTTGATGTTCATAAATATACACATGAGCCCAAATATTGTCTATTCGGTATCTTTTCTCTCAACAACGTAGGGGCTGAGTGCTATTCTTAAAGTTCTACTAACTTGCCTTGATAATCTTTTTAAAGACGTGGCCTCATAAAGAGTGGAATAACTTTTGCTGGAGGTATCTAGCTGATGAATATAGGCACTAATTAGTGAGGATTTATAGTTTATATGCCTATGACCTGCACAATGTAAGTGCACTGAAAAAAAAAAAAGAACCCATGCGTGAATCTTCTCCTTAGAGCACTAAATGCTGTAAAATAGTTGAATTGCACATCAGCTCTGGCACTGATTTCGTTTGTGGTCTTGCTCAGATTACCAAACTTCCGTGACCTCAAATTTACTCATCTGCAAAACTGGGCTAATTATACGTATCCCATAAGTAGTTATTACCTTTCATGAGGAGGACTGAATGAGATAGAATATGTAGACAGTTTATTAGGTACCAGCTTAAATCTGTGTACTTTGAAACTAGTAAATGGTAGATGGAATCTCCTGAAACTTACTTCTGCGGAATACCATATTTAGCAACATCACTCCTTTCAACCATGTGCCTGAGAATATAAGAAGCCTTTAAGATTTACATATTTGGCTTTCAGCTAAATTTACCCGTCTTACACATGTGAATCCATTATTTTATGATAATGTTATTGGCATACTTGCAAACATAGTGGCATAGAAAAATTCAGGGCATGAGACAAGTCAGGAAAACACATGCATTCTGAAAATAAAGTATATCGCCTGAATAAAGCTATCGCCTGAATTGTTCACACAGCCAAATGCCCCGGAGGTTGCCTAAGGCTTCATTGCACTTTGCTAGGGTACACCTGCCTGAAAAAGTAGCAACTTTGCTGGGGTACCCTGACTGCAACAGTAGAAACAGAGGCAGGTCAATCAAAGGGGGCAGGAGAATGAGCGGCTCAGGAGAATTCCTGTGTGTGTCCCTTGTGGGCTCAGCCTCCTGTCGCTTGGTTTCAAGCCAAGAAACTTGTTTCTGATTTGTAGATATTGTTTTTTAATTATAGAAGAAGCATCTTATAGATTTCCTATCCATTTTGATAGCGCATTTCAGTATTTTGTAACAAAATCACTGTTGCTTCTGTCCCATCTGCCTCACATTTGACACACTGGCGAGCGGGGGGAAATGATTAGAGACCACGTTTATGTGAAAGGAACACCAGGAGAGGGGATCTGCTATGCCTGCGTGCATTGTTTCTTCCCATACCTGAAATTATGCTACCTCTCACTTCAGATTATAGATCTAACACGTTCTCATCTGCAATAGCCAAACAACACAGAAGAAGTATTTAAAGAAAGAAAATCAGGGGCACCTGGGTGGCTCAGTGGGCTAAGCATTTGACCCTTGATTTCGGCTCAGGTTGTGATCTTGCGATCATGAGATCGAGGCCATCCTTGGACTCTGGGCTGAGCACGGAGCCCGCTTGGGATTCCCTGTCTCCCTTTTCCTGTGTCTATCCCTGACTCTCATTCTCTCTCTGTCTCTTTTTCTCTCAAAACCAAATACATAAAAAAAAACATGAAATCTCACTCCCAGGGGTGATATTGATGAACATTTTTGGTGAACATTCTTTCAGATATTTCTTTCTATGTACACATGTATACCCTCGTCTGTATACACTTACATGTGCACAGTGTATACACAATGGGTTCAAACTATATGTGCTTCTTTGTAACACACCCCTTTCTTTTTTTCCTTCCTCTCTCCTTTCCTCCCTGCTTCTGTGTATTCCTTCTTCTCTTTCACCCCACTTTTCTCTTTTTCTTTTTTTCTCTTCTCTTCTCTTTTCTCTTCTCTTCTCCTTTCCTTTCCTTTCCTTTCCTTTCCTTTCCTTTCCTTTCCTTTCCTTTCTTTTCCTTTCTTTTTCCTTTTCTCTTGTCTTTCTTTCTATCACTATCTATCTATTCAGGTACAGACAGTTAATTATATACCTCCTCCATGGCATAAGAATATTATCCTTAGTCCACACAGTAAGTTATATATTTGTGTGCTATCGTATCCCTTTTCCCCATTCCCATTACTGTCTTCCCAATCCAGGCTGGTGACCATGTAATAGGTTTAATGCACATCTTATTTGCATCTGGAAAATGTCTACAGTTGTTTTGTTTGCTTATATTTTTAACTTGCATGAATGATAGTGTTTTGTTCTGCAGATATCCTTCTGTTTCTTTTTTTGCCTAGCACTATCCTTGCTCTCATGTGTGCACCTAATCTATTACTTCTAGTTGCCTTTTGGACCATGGGTTACATCATCTACTCATTCCATAGGGATGGGCATTTGGTTATTGCCAGCTCACTGATCCTTACACAATGCTGCAGCAAATAATGTCTTAGATGCTGCCTTATGGGTTTGTGAGAAAACTTCTTTGGGCTGTACATCAGGAAAAGAATTGCTGAGTCATGGACAGAGTTTATACTTAATTTGACTTGTGCCAAATTATTCTCCATCAACATTAGTAATTCCGATGTCGATAAAGACTCTGGCCTTGCTACACAAACCTCTGGTTTCTCAGAAGGTCAAAAGGGCTTCAGCCACCTGAAATGGAGTGTCAACCCTCTGTGATGCCTTTGGGACTATAGGCAAGTTACTCTAACTGGCTTATTGCATGCCTGTCCTAGGCTGGGAGACAGCAATCTGAGTAACCCATTGAACCCATTTGTATTGAAGGTTTGACTTGGTTATTTCTCAAAAATGGGCAAAGATTTCCCTATAGATTTCCCTATAGGTAAGGTTGTAGATTTGAAAAAAAAGTTATTTTTTTTTATCACAATAGCATAGATTGCTTCCTCAGTGATGCATGTAACTAACTTGTTTTCCTTCTAATGGCTCCAGAAAATTCCCTTGCATTTTCATTTACTTTGCTTCATTTTATCTACCCTTGAGTAGTACACATTGAGGATTAATTTTGTTTTTTCACTCTTGTAAACAGTACTGCAGTGAATATCCTTACTCATATAAATTCTTATACACTTAATTGTTTTTCTCCTTAGTGTAAGATTCTAGATGTGAAATTGATCCAGTAAAAGCCATACACATTTTATGTTTTGCATTGTCAGATTTCCCTATAAAAGTGCTGTATATTTTTATATAGCTTCCCACACAATGTATGAAAGTATCAATTTCCTCCATTCCTAACAATGCTGAATTTGGGGCACCTGGGTGGCTTAGTCACTTAAGCATCTGACTTCGACTCAGGTCATGATCTCCTGGCCGGTGAGTTTGAACCCCATGTAGGCTCCGTGCTGACAATTCAGAGCTTGGAGCCTGCTTCGGATTCTGTGTCTCCCTCTTTCTCTGCCCCCCCCTCCCCCCGCTCACACTGTCCTTCAAAAATAAACATTTAACGTTCATCTGAAACTGAGTTTCTATGCATACTTGAATCTAATTAAGAATACTTTATTCACTTTCACTAATTTGTTAAAGGTTACTTATAGGCTATATTGCTCATAATTTTAATATATTTTACTTTGAAGACCTGATATAGTCACATGGTTCAAAATTGAGAAGGTACCAGAACATACAGGAAAATGTTTCTTCTGTACGTTACTCCACCAATCAAGCCATATGAGCAAACAACTGGGCCCCTGAGCATCCTTTTTAAAAAATAGTATATTACAAGGATTGTTCTGCATCTTACATTTGTTAAAGCTTAATAGTAAATCCTATTATGTCAGTTCAAATGGAGCTTCTTCAACTGTTCCATTGCATGATGAAACACTCTATAATCAAGCAGTTTTGTATCGATGGATGTGTAGGTTTTCCAAACTTTTGCCGTTACAATACTGAAATCAATCACCTGATATAAACGCCTCTTTGCATGTGTGAGTATATGTGAGGCATATTTCCTGGAAATGCAATTACTAGGTCAAGGGGTAATGCATTTGTATTTCTGACAGATATTGACAAATTGCCCTCCATAAAGGTTGTGCCGATTTTTATTTCCACCAATAATGAATGAGAATGTCTACCCTCTATCCTTTTATACACACACGGTGTGTGTTATTTCAATAGTATTAAATGTTTTACTTAGGCTATTTTTAAATCCCATTAAATAATTACATAGCAGCTTTTTATTTTTTATTCAGAAATTGATGGGCTGTGAGATACTTCTATTTAATGAAATATGTCAGACATAGGAAATCTCTTGTTTTTCTATTGTAATTTAAATATGTATTCATTTGAGTATCTGTAGTTATTTTTGCCTGCTTTTAGTATAAGATTTATAGACCTAAGGATTATATATAGACTGTCCATTGTTTAACCCTATCTCACACACCTAATGTATTATTTTTGATAATGCCATGTTTGAAGTTTTGTGCATTTCTGCTCTAAGATCATACAGATTTAGATATATGTTAGTATATTAGAACGGAATGCAAAAAAGTTATAAATCATAGACCTTCCCAAGTAGTCTTTTTTTTTTTTTTTAATCTCCAACCAGAATGAGAAGTTCATACAGGAAAAAGGAAACAAACAAGTCCTGAAATAAATCCTACTCAGGTCAAGACAGAATTTGGCTTATGGTTTTAATAAATATTATCGAAGTTGCAACAGAACAAAAACATAGGATAATTAACCAAGTCACAATTCAGAAATAATTCCCTCTTGTGCAGAATTTTTCTAGTGCATTTTAAGATGTGTAATTGCATTTTTAAAAGTTTTTTTTCTAACAACATATCAGTGTAATCATTTTGTAAACAGGGTTGCCTAAATACTCACTACTATGAGTATTTTAATCTACTAGAAAGCTGAGAATAAACTTGGAGCATTCATTTTCACTTTTTAAGAATTACCCCCTTTTATATTTTGCTTTAGTATTAAGGGCTATCCTACACCTAGAAAAGTACATAAAGTGCATCTCTTAGGTATTGACTGTGTATCCTGTGCAGCCACCTCTCAGGACTAGAACATTCCCTATGCTCCTTAGTGTCTGCCTGCACACCTTTCCAGTTTATACCTCCCCATCCCAGAGGTAACCCCTTGCTTCCTGTGGCTTCTGTAACAAGTGACCCCAAACTTAGTGGTTTCAAGTAGCAAAAATTAATTCTTTTATAGTTTTCGAGGTCAGAAGTCTAAAATTAAGGCATCAACAGGAGTGTGCTCCTTCTGAACACTCTAGAGGATCCTTCCTTGGCTCTTCCAATTTCTGGTGGCTGCTGGCATGCCTTGGCTTGTGGCCCAGTGTTTATCTCCACACCCATGGCCTTCTTCTCTGTCTCTCCTCTGTATGTTTCTTATATGACCCTTGTGATTGGATGCAGAGCCCATTGGATAATCCAGGATGAATCTTCTCTCAAGATCTTTAACTACATATGTAAAGACTCTGTTTTCCAAAGAAGGTCACATTCACGGGTTCTGAAAGTTAGGACGTGGCCATTGTGTGTGTGTGTGTGTGTGTGTGTGTGTGTGTGTGTGTGTGTGTTGGGGACAACTTCAAACCGGTTTTACCTCTGCTCTGAATTCTATCACCATAGTTAAGTTTTGCCTGTTCTTGAACTTCATATAAATGGAGTTATAACTATGTCCTTCTTAGTGTCTGGATTCTTTTATTGTTTTGATTACTAAAAGGACTTCTGTACAGAAAAGGCTTCTGGAGTATCTTTACAGTTAATTAGTTCCCTGTAAGACCAGAAGGGCCTGAGCAGAGCAGCAATGACTGTCCACGGCTGATAAAATCTGGCAGCTTCCATGACAGACTTGCCAGCTCAGTCTTCCCATGCTACAGCAAAATACTACATCTGATCCAGGAATTTTAACCTGAGGTTCCTCGGTTCCAAGAGAATTGGTATATGGGAAATGAATCCACTCCCACTGAAACGTCCAGAGTATCTTGGAAGGAATCAATTGAAGTAGAGCCTACCTTTGAATAATAATGTTCTCAAACTCACAAATAGAAGAGACACTTTCTTAGCTCTAGATTGTTCTTTTCATTCACCTGAAATTCATTGTAATGCATTTGTTTCCTCCTCTTTAATGAATGGATATTGCCTCCCTAAAATTTAAATTTTGTTTCAAATACATATTTATGATATCATTGTCTGTGCTCAAGCAGGCGATTTTAAGATGATCTATAAGTATAACCAGGCAAATTCACTGCCGAAAATGAGTTCTGCCAAGATATTTCTCATTAATCTTGGGAACATTGCAGGTGTGTTTATTAATACAGAGGCTTTCGTGTTAGAATGCTGTGATCCTTTCTGACATCTTAAGCCATTTTTAATTTGCTGTTATCATTGAAAGCCTCTCTTTTTCAAAGATATTAGATAGCTCTAGGGTATTCAGCAACAGTGATTTTGGGGGTGTAAGGAAGAAGAGGAGGAGTTATTAATCTTATGCAAATGTCTATCTAATTTTCAAAGGATCCAGGCACCATGCGAACAGGAAGATCCATGGACTATCTGGGGGGAAGATAATTTCCTGTTTGTTTAATTGATCCTCTGTAATTTTTCTCTTGGCAGGTATAGCTCACTAATGGAATTTGCACAGTTCAATCATTATTAGAAATGTCAGTGTGACATTTGATTAAGCCAGTCTATTTATATTTGGAACACAAATCATGTATTTAGTCTAACAACATAATTAATTACTATTCTCCCTTTTTAGTTCTCAATATATTTAGAGATTCCCTTAACATTTCCATCTTCAGCCTATGGCTGCCATATATGTAGGCCAGGTCCATGCCAATGTGGTATTAGAGACTGATGGGTAGAGCACCAGAAACTTGTCTCAATTTTATTACTAGTTTCATTTAAATTGTAGTAAGTTATGCATTTATTTAGTGACTTCTAGTGATGGCAATTGAGTGCAAGGCTTTATGGCCCTCTTCCTTTTAGGGTCCCCCATTTTGGCCCTCCTTTTTCCTAGGCTCCTAAGAGAAATCACTTCTTAAACACTATTAATTCTTACAGCAAAATTTCCCAGTTTGAGACAATATAATTAGTTTTATCCACTTGTTCCTTTTTTTTCATTTAATCCTTTGTTAGCTCATTCAGTCATCTAACAAATCATTGTAGATAATAATGATACAGCAGTGAATAAAAGACAATCCCTGCCCTCTTGAGTTTGCCTTGCAGTGAAGGGAGACATAACAACAAAACAGCCACAGCCTGTACGATAGCAGTAAGTGCCATGGTGTGAAATGTAGCAGGATCGGGAGTTTGGAGGGGTGAGTTGTTATGAGAACAGTCATTTTGTTATATAAAGTGGTCAAGGTAGGCTTTGCAAAAAGATGACATTTGGATAGACACCTGAAGGCAATGAAAAGGAAGGCTGTATAGTTGCTCTTCTCCAAGATATTCAGCCAGAGGATGAGCAAGCCTAGAAGGCTTAGAGCAAGAACATGCCTAACTAGCATGGAAAGCTAGGAGGCCAATGAGCACAGGTGAGATAGGGATGAAGGTAACTCAGAACTGGTGGAAGTCAGATTGTGTTGGGCCTTGTAGATCACAGGAAGCACTAGGTTTTACTTTGAACTAGAAACCCACTGGAAGTGACCATGTTAAACTTTACCTGAGCCCTGTGTTCTTGGGGATCAGTGATGGTTCAAGAAATCCACCCACCCTTGTTGCTTACTGCAAAGAACTACCCTCCCCTGATGACTTGGGTAAGACTTAGGGATGATGTCCTTGTTTAATCAGGGCAAGATGGGACACTGACCCTCTGCATTCCCATTCTTTGTCTCAAATGATCAGCTGAACTGTTTATCCCCACTGACCAATTATAACAAAATGCCTGTTAATCTGACGTGACCAAACTTTAGTTAAGTGTCTCTCTTCTTCACAGGATCCCGAACATGAGTCACCCCTCAGGTTAAACAAACACTGGAATTTAGAACATCTCCATAATGACCTCCCTGGCTCAACTGTCCAATCAAACCATGTGCCCATCCATTCTACTGCACTTGTTTCTTTCCAGTTCATCCCTCTTCATAAAAGACCATCTGTTTGCTGCTTGACCTCTGGATTTGTTTGCAGACCTCATGGTCTGAGCTTTCTTCCTACTTCAGTAACTCCCTTCCAATACTGCAACCATCTCTTTGAATAAGTCTCCCCCTAAAGTCCAGATATCTTATGTTATGTTGTTTGTTTGCTGATTTACTTATTCATTCCTATTTTAAAGGAGAAAATAAACATGGACGGTAGAGGCTTATTCTGGGTGTTAAGTGAAGAAAAGCATGTAGAAATATGTAGAGGAACAAGGGAGAGGGTGGGAAATAAGTATTTATATACATGCCAACGAACTTGGAGAGGTTTTTCATAAAAGCTCATAGTTTGGTAAGACTTGGTCCTGTCCATAGCTAAATTTGGTCCTTGAAAATCCAATCTTTGGGTAAATAAAGATTGATGGGAAGAGCAGGCAAGCTGGGTGACATGCTCACATAAGTCTTTTTTTTTTTTTTTTTTTTGGCCGTATCTGAAGTAGATTTTATCAGTGGGAGGGCTTAGGCAGTGATATAAGTTAAGACGTAAATCATAAATGTCCAGTTTAGGAGATTCGTCTTATTTGCCAATTTATTTACTCAACTCCTATTTGCTCCGGGCCTCTTTTATAGATAATATTCCAGATTCTAGAATACTGCCGTGAAAGATGACACATGCCTTTGGGGGATTTGCATTCTAAGGTTTTTTTTATACCGTTTTTTAATTTATTTTTGAGACAGAGAGAGACAGAGCATGAACGGGGCAGGGGTAGAGAGAGAGGGAGACACAGAATCGGAAGCAGGCTCCAGGCTCTGAGCCATCAGCCCAGAGCCCGACGCGGGGCTCGAACTCACGGACTGCGAGATCGTGACCTGGCTGAAGTCGGACGCTTAACTGACTGAGCCACCCAGGCGCCCCTGGGGGATTTGCATTCTAATTGTGGGATGGATATGGATTTTAAATGATCAATTTAAAAGCAGTACAGTTTACGGCAAGAAGGCAGTAAATGAGATTATAAGATAATATCTGGGAAGGATGGGAGCCAAGTTTAAATTGGATGGTCTGGGAGATCCTCTCTGAGGAGGTGATTCTGGATCTAAGAAGCAGTGGGAACAGTTAGTGTGAAAGTGGGACCAATAATTGGGCACAATCCAGGAACAGAAAGTAGGTGAGATCTGGTCAAAGAATGAAGCTGCATTCAAAGCTTGTGGGACCTTGTAGGACATGACAAGGAGTTGGAATTTTATTCCAGATGGAAAGCCAGAAGGTTTTGTGGGACACTGATGCCAGAGATGAAACTGCCTAGAATTTTCCCTGCCTCTACTTTCAGGAGCAGAGGGGAGAATGAGAAAAAAAAGGGAAGAGAGTCTTTCTTGGTACCAAAGACTGGAAAAAGAACACTTGCTTTACAACAAAACAAAACCAAACCCCCAAAACCAAACAAAAAACATTGCCTTACATACATGGAATAGTTCTGTGGTAAAGCACTGGAACTCCTATTAAGTTCCAGTATCCACCCATAAGATTCAGCTATCCACACAAGAGAGGAGGAGTGAGGAAAGTGAGGAAAGGAAAGGAGAGGAAAGGAAAGGAAAGGAGAGAGAGAGAGAGAGAGAGAGAGAGAGAGAGAGAGAGAGAGAGAGA
>NW_024412403.1:15391448-15398596 GCF_014898765.1 Herpailurus yagouaroundi | reverse complement strand
AGAGAGAGAGAGAGAGAGAGAGAGAGAGAGAGAGAGAGAGAGAGAGAAGAAACAGTTTAAATAGCATAGTCTGGGGAACTTAATGAGTTTGTAAGTGTCAGTGCATGGTTTTGAAACTTATGAAAAAAGAAAGAGAGGCAAGAATTTTAATGGATTCTCAGCTTGGCAAAGAAGAGAAGTTCATTCTTCAGGCAGTTGATTGGTGATGGCTTTGTGGTAGCCTAGTAAAAGCAGTTGAAAGCCCTAGAGAAGTATCGACTGATGAAGAGCTGGAGGCCTGATAAAACAATAGGGGAGACGATGAGGATGGCCAAAAATAGGAAGAACTAGCAAGTTGAAAGCAGAAAACTCTTAAATAATTTCTGAATATGACTTCTTTCCATGGAACTATATATTCACAATCTTGTAATTATGTTCATGCCTAGAGTTATGGACTGGATGATGTATTGTAAAACCATATATTTGGGAATTCCGTAGTCTCCTATGGGATTTTTGTTCAATTCGCTATTTACAATTGTCACTTTAATTCTGAGTTAAGAAATGTAATCCTTCTAGAGGTTCCTGGGTGGCTCAGTGGGGTAAGCATCCGACCTTGGCTGAGGTCATAATCTTGCTGCTCGTGGGTCTGAGCCGCGTGTCGGGGTCTGTGCTGAGGGCTCAGAGCCTGGAGCCTGCTTTGGATTCTGTTTCCCTCTCTTTCTGACCTTCCCCAACTCATTCTCTGTCTCTGTCTCTAAAAAATAAAAACATTAAAAGAAAAATATTAAAAATGTAATCCTTCTAAATCAAAACTGCTATGTATAACACTGTTGATAGAAAAAATAGGTTTTAGGCTTCAATAAAATAATTTACATATAAATTTCAGATCTTGTCTTATTTGTAAATTATAAACCAACTTTTATATGTGTTATATATATACTATAACATATATTTATTATAAATTCTAAAACATATTACCTGTGGCTTGGGTAGCCACAACTTTTGAGTTGATTAGAATATGAGTCATTTCCCTTTGTTCCATCGGTAAAATAAAGGATCCCTGTGGTTGTCGTGATTAAATGAAATCTAGTAGATTGCGAAGTCGGTGTTTGATAAGTGCCCATGACCACCATTATTTGAAATTTCTTGTAGACTGGGAGAGAAAATTACTTCCTGAAGGCCCATTTACTCTTCAAGGGTACTGGTTTGTCATTCCCCATCATTATTAAGTAATTTTCTAAAAGGCACAGCCCTCTCGACACGTGAAATTCTAGAGCATCACTAAAAGCAAGTTTTTTTCTGAGGTACACAGTAGGCACTCCATAAGTGTATGCCAGATGGACACAATTGGAGCAGCTGGTGGTGATAATTATGATTTAACTATAACCAAAATGTCCATTAGGGCTGATTAAATATGGCTGCTCTGAAATTCCCTTCACTTTGCTAAACGCACCTGATGCACAGACTTCCAAAAGCACCGTGGAGAGTTGCTGCTAAGGTTGTATTGCACATTGCAAAGCAGGTTTGTTCCTACCCATGATGTGTCTTGATATGAAAGTGACAGTACAAATGTAAACAACCTCATTAGCAGCAGTCGCTAAATTTAGATTTATAGCATAAAGAATAATCATTTTATTGCGGAAGGAAAGAATATGTACTTTTTAAAAAAATTTAATAGGTTTCCTTAGGATATGGATGGAATAATTTCCACTTTTGTCTCAGTAGCACTTAGGTGTGATGGCTCTATTTAATGTCACTGTTTCTCATTATCCTATATCAATTAATGCACCTCTGTGGCATGTTAGCATATCCAATTCTCCCCCTCACGCTCAGATTGTAAATGAAACCTGGTCTACGTAAAAGGCCCTGGAAAGCAACACACAAAAGCAGAGTTGAGAGCAATTCTCCTTTATATACACACACACTACATCACTGTACTTGGACCTAGCAAGCAGTGCCACATAGGGGATCAGTGAAATTTAGCCAGATGACATGTGCACTAGGCTATTGCTTGTGGGTATCCCGGAGACGCACATTGTGAGGGTGCGTGCGCGCGTGCGTGCGTGCACCTAATGTGAGTTACTATTATATTACTGTTTAGGGCCACAGCCTTGGACAACCTCGGGGACAACCAGCCAGTCACAGTTTTGATCATGTGAATGGTGGCACCTGGAATTCTCCAGTGCACAGCTTAGAGCCAGACAGCTAGCTACAGTGGAGATCACTCTTCCCTGTCCCTCTCTCCTTAATTCTTCCCCTTTTCCTGATTCTCCTCCTCTGCCTCTCTCCTTGTTTCTCTCCTCTCTGCTAGATACAGAAGAGGGCAGAGGGGGGCGCCTGGGTGGCTCGGTTAATCGGAGCTTGTTGGACACAGTTTCAGATTCTGTGTCTCCTTCGCTCTCTCTGCGCCTCTCTCTCTCTCTCTCTCTCTCTCTCTGTCTCTCAAAAATAAACATTAAAATTAAAAACCAAAGAAGATGGCAGTGGAGAAGCCTGCTTCACTTTCTCATACTGGAAGGGGACATATTTTAATAATGTAGTCATTCACTGGATGGATAAATCAGTTTAACTAGAACGGGTTAAGGGAACATCAGCAAATTAGCTGGTGTTAAAAAAAATTTTAAAAATATGTTGTACTTATTTGAAAGCAGTAGTTTTACAACAAATGGAAGCTTAGGAAATTCTGCCTGTAGCTGTCCTTAGCTGATTTGCTTTCATGATATACGTATAATTCACATGTAATCATTTCTCTGTTAAATTGATGTGTCTTAGGAAATTGAAGCATTCTGCACACTTTGTCAGTCTTCATAAATTTTGTCCTCATGGAAGATGCCAAGTCCATTTCAGCATGGCTCTGTCCAAATTATGACAATTATTGAAACGCAAGTTTATGTACAACGTATTTAAAAAAAGAGCCGGTGGGAAACAAAAAGGTTGGAGTGGGAAAACGGCAAAATGATGTTTTGATCCTGATTAATTATTTAATTTTTATAAGCATTAGGCTTTTGTTTGGTAAAATAGATATACCTGCTTTTAGTTTTTAACATTCCAGAGATTTCATAAAACTCAGATGGTATATATGAAAATGATTTCTTTAAAAACATCCTCTAAATCTCTATCAGAATTTGGTACATGGAAATCATAATTATTAAATTAATGGAATAACATTTGTATATTTTAAAGATCAATTTGAAAAATCTGACTCAATAGCAAGCACGTCACATTAAAATTCATATCTGTAGATGTTATTAGATTCAAGAACCATTATCTAATTTTTTATAGCCAGTAAATGTTTTCACAAACTTGAAATACTGTCTGAGAAAGTCATTTTGAGTTCAGTCCTAGCTATTATTGTTCTGAAATTGTCAGGCTCTGAAACGTCATTATCACCATGAAAAGTAAGTGGAACCAAAATGTACCTAGTTCTTTGTGGATTCATGAGTTAACCAATGGGAGGGACCTGCTTTCTGGGCAGTTGTATAAAATGTATCACGCATTAGGAACTGGTTCTTTTTGATGTCCTGACCCTTCCAGAGGCAGGAAAAGTGCGGTGGATTTACTGGGATCTGGGGTTATCATATAAAGTTTTTCATGGCAAGTAAAAAGCTTGAACAAACAGCAACATGTATCTAATAGAACTAATTAACTTGGTTAGTGCTAAGAATTCCATTCAAGGATTCTGTCCAGAGAACACTGGTGGAAGGAGTCTTCCTCTGAATGTACTCTCCTGGAAGGATGACGATGTAATTAACCTGTCATCCAAACAAGGGAATTTTTTGAGTGAGGGTGAAACAGAGATAAATAGGGGCTGTCCTGGGCAAATGGGAGCTAAGATCAGCCTGTCGCCTAAGATACTTGGTGCTTTGCTCCCCCGAACCTGGACAATGACTAGGATTTTGTTTTTTATCCTGACCTCTTACTATTGGCTCCCATGAATGTGAGACTTCTTCCTGCTGTCACCATCCACACTTCCCTAATACTGCAGCCAGTATACCTACTAGCCCAGGCCTCCAGGTCTCCTAAATCTCTGTGTCCTTTGGTGCATTTGCCAAGTTTTTTCATCTTTTTCCACACATTGGACCAAACTTATTAATCTCTTACCGTATTACCTCAAACCTGAATTAACATAAACTTGCTTGTAATAGTTTCCCAGATGCTAGTGACTTTAGGAGTCTTCAAAACCACAACGAGGAGGTTCCTCAAATACCCCACAGCCATACCACTTTGCCACATTCTACACAGTAATAACTTCCGATCACCCTATGGAAAGATAGATTTCATTACCTTTTAAATTTTCTAACCATTTACTTTATTTCTTCTTTGGGTCTACTGACAAGATTCTTTGCGTATCATCAGTCTTCTGGGGATCAATTTCTTTTCTGGCCTCTAAACATTTGTCTAAATTTCTTCGCATTTGCAGAATAAGATCCTAATTCTGTCCAGGATCTCCAGAATCATTCTTCCTTTCATTAATCTACTTATTCCATGGTGATTGGAAGTAGCCAAATTTATATATAGAGCCAACCTTAGGATGAATGTAACTTGTTCATATGTGTGTGTTTCCAATCTTAGATTTGACTTTGGAAATAAAGAGGAGTGCTCACTTTTTACTATTCTGAACTTTGTGGGCATTTTATAGTTGTAGTCCTATTTATTAAGGAATTTGATGCAAGCATATGATCACATCTACGAATTTTAAAAATTTGGAACTAAGTGTCTGATCCTCAGTGGGTTAAATAGTCTAGGAGGATTTGACTTTGAGGGCAATCACCACTTCCTAGGCTTTGTAGGCATCATTCTATTTCCCAAGGCCTAGTGTGGCTCTTGGATGATTGTAAGCCCCAATTAATGTGAGTTTCATAGATGGAGAACCGAGTAAACTGTGGAAAATGGAGTCTCTCCAATCAACTGAATGATAATAGATACAGACCAACTTTATTTTAATACTTGCAGTCATTAATTTTCAAATAGATTATGGGAAAATTATATATGCTCTATTATATAGCCTATAACATATTATATAAGCTATTTATAATTTCAGGCACTCGGTGGCCGACTTGATTTCTCTAATGAGTACAGGTTATTTAGCTTTGGGTTTTGTTTTGCTACATACAGCTAACAAAACTACAGGTAAACAAGCACTAAAGCAGAATTTAGTTAGCTCCTAATGTACTAGTACAAAAAGAAAGATTTACAAAAGCCAGGGTAGAAGGTGAAATTCTCCTAACAACAGGAAGTTAGTAGCCTGCCCTCAAACTACCAGAAAGACTGTGCTCTTACCTCTGAGGGAAGAAGGCAGAATAGGTCTCAGAAGTATATTGACTCTTTGCGCTCTGTGGAGAAAGACAGCCATGGTTTTCTTGAGCTTGTGTGAGAAATGCATCTGGTAGACTTTGTCTTTGTCCAAGGGAGGAGGGCCCGGGGAAGCCCCACTGAAGGCATCAGTGGCCATAAGGTGATTGGTGCCAATCAGTTACTCTTTCCCACCAAGAGTTCTGAAATGGAGGACTTGTCACACATATAAATGAATTTCTGATTTGACAGACTGCCAGGAGCAGTGATACATGGCTTCTGTCACCTGTTGATTATAATACAAATCTATTCCTGGGGTATAGAGGTAGAGTGACACTGCAGCCCTGCACCCAAGGAAGTGGCCTTCACTTTTCACACATTTGATACATTTCTGCCTGGGCGAATTTCTTCATGTGGTCTCAGGACTTTTTTTTAGTTAATCTATGTCATCTGGACAATTATTTACATTTGTCAATATAATAAAGTAGGTGGTTGAATTTGCAAGGCTAAATTGATCACTGTTTTTGTTTGTTTGTTTTGGAGGAGTTGGGGGTGGGGATCAGTTTGAAAAGAACTGTTCCATGTAAAAGCTGTTGAATTTTAAGTGAAGGGCAATACTCTGCCTGAATTTGTTCTCTTTTTAACAATTCCATGCCTAGATCTCTATTAGAAACAACAACAACAACAACAACAACAACAACAAAATACAAGGGCTTGTCCCATTGGATAAAGTTTCCTCTTTCAATGTTCAACCATTCTTCTCTGATTAGATCTAGACTCCTGTACTTTATGAAATCCTGATCTTTCTTTGGTGTGACTCAAAGTCTGTTTTCAGATTTGTTGAAAGCCTAATGACTAAAATACTGTTGTCTTTTGCTTTTGTGCTCGAGTTCCCAAAGTATTTAAAAAACAAATTATAAAGAGTTGATGGCATCTATGCATTATAGTGAGTCCTGAATACAGACTGTAAGAAATTCACTGCGCTTATAAAATATCCTTTCTATCTCCTGTATTTTATAATATAGTTGGCTATTTGTCTTGCATTGATCCCATTTGACAATTGCTTTATTAAGCAACCCCCCCCCCCCACCTTAGAACATCCAAGGATACTATTGCTAAAAGTTCTTAGAAGAACAGAAGGAAATAACTACATTCTTAATTCAGGTTTTCCTTGTGACTACAGAAATAGCAGCACTGATAAAATTGAACTCTGTTAAGGATACCAAGGTTATCATTAACTCTTTTGACATAAGTCATACTAAATAGCTTAACTTTAAATATGCTGGTTATTTTTCTTACAACTGTATAGCCTTAGAATTATAAGGTAACTTGTACATTTGGTTTATTTCCTTTCCTAAAATTCTGTAACTTGAATAAGTGAGAACTACAAGTGACCCAATCTTAGTGTTGTATCACATTAAACTGGGGGAAAAAAAACAGGACCCTAATCCCAATAAATCTTATAATTCCTTCATCCATTACTTACATTGCTGGAAGAACTTTAGAAGGATTTCAAGGAATCATTTGCAGAAATATTTCTAAGGTCCACTTTGCTCTCAATTCCAGTTCCCAAATACAACTCAACATTTGCAAAGCCTCTTTGGTATTGGCATGGTATTAATCTTACACATTGTAGAGAATATGCCTATTCATTTGTTTTAAATGTTCATTGGCTAAAAATGTTGCCATTTAGTCCGAAGCCATTATGCTACAGGTTTGCTTTGTTTGGTGGTTTGGTTGGATGTTGTGTTTGGTGGAAGGTGAGAAGAGGGCTAGAGAGGGGCTTAGAAGGATCAGTCAATTCCATTTTTCCTTTTCCTTCTCTCTCAGTTTCTTTCTTTCTTTCTTTCTTTCTTTCTTTCTTTCTTTCTTTCTTT